>NC_081195.1:12856516-13214016 GCF_902713425.1 Acipenser ruthenus | reverse complement strand
CTCCATCCATAAATCAATAATAACAAAACATTGTGTTTTTAAACACCAAACAATACATTTAAATCATAATAATACAACAAAAAATAACAATAAAAAATAACAACTAAACACAAGGGCAGGGTGTATCCCGTCACAATCAACTAAGGAAGATTTACTGATGCTTTCTACGTGTGAGTCCAGTTAATAGCAAACCAGTACACACACATACTTAGGTCCTCATCGTTGTGTAATGATCACACCTAACCTGAAGGGTTCAAAATATTTCTTTATCAGAGTTTGTCACATTATAGAAAGTGGTGCAGTCCTAAATCCAAAAGTACTGGAACACCAACAAAATAGAGATTTCTTAAACAAAAATCATACAAATTCCCATTTAATTTGTTCATTGAGCTTGAGGTAACATTTAATAGATAATGAATGCGTCTCGCATGCAACTTTTATAGGCTACTCCCCTAGTCAGTGCTGCCATATTGGCAGTTTTCCCGCCAAATTTGTTTTGTTTTGAAAGCATCTTGCGGGGTAAAATACTGTCTTTGGTGGTTTAGTTATTTTTATTGTGCATGTTCTTTTTCTATTCTTTCGATTATCACCAGCACAGAACTTCATTCACCACTGTATTTGCTTTTCTAAGAATGGGCAGCAGTGTGGAGTAGTGGATAGGGCTCTGGACTCCTGACCGGAGGGTCATGGGTTCAATCCCAGCTGGGGGACACTGCTGCTGTACCCTTGAGCAAGGTACTTTACCTAGATTGCTCCAGTAAAAACCCAACTGTATAAATGGGTAATTGTATGTAAAAATAATGTGATATCTTGTAACAAATGTAAGTCGCCCTGGATAAGGGCGTCTGCTAAGAAATAAAAATAAGAAGAAGAAGAAGAAGAAGAATGTACTGTAGCAACCAGACAAGTGTACAGACCATACTGTAGTAGTACTAAAATAAACTTACTTAACAATAACATTAAGGCAAATGTTTCAAAAATGTTTTTAATATAGACTATTAATACCCCCATTGGAAATTTGATTTGTAATGCCAGTGAATTTCACATTAATTTCACTTTACACTTTGATTGTCTATTGGCCGTTGACTACAATGAAATAAACTATTAAAAGAATCTAGTTGTCATAAACCTATCTTGTTTCTTTTTACCAACCAGCTGGGTAACCAAAAAAACATTAATTAGGACTCCTGGTGTTCTCCCTTGGAAAAAATAACATTTTGATGGGAAAATGTAAAATTAATTATGAAATAGAAATATTAGGATTGGAGAGGATATTGAGTCAGATTTCTTGTTCAAGCAAACATGTTAATGGGTCAAAAACAGTAACAAACTATTTAGGTTTTTTAGTCCTTAATTGAGTTACTTATTAGGATTTTTGTAAAATATTAAATGTTTTTGCTAATATTACCTATGGTGGTCTGCAGGCTTTATTTACCCCATATGTTGGGGAAATAATAATTGTCAACAATGCTTATTATTTTGCTCATTCCGGCAAAAAAAAGCCTCAGAACAATAAAGCATTTTGATGTTTTTGAAAATGAAAGAGCTTTTCTTCAGTAAATTTGTACAAAAAAAGCTGTAGGGTTTTAAAATGCATTTAATGTATTTAAAATACATACATCACCATAACTACTGTATATTGGTGATAATGGACTAGTAATAAAAGCGGAAAAATACAAATCAATATATACGTAGGTCCAAGTCTAAGCTTTTATAACATTTGTATTTTGAATCACTGAACAATACACAGGTCTGGGTAGTCTGCTTATTTCCTCAAGTGGTAATGTGAGTTTCCAACCTCAGCAATATTGAAACCACCAGACCATGCTCGCCAGTCTGTCAGTGGGTGTCTAGTAGGGCTGTTCATTGCCAAAGCTTCTGAGGAAGAGCTCATTATCTTTTCTGAACTTTATTTTTTTTTATTGAGTCTTGTATGAGTAAAATACATTTCTGTTTTCTGTTGTTATGGAACTGAATGTAATTATTTAATATTTCAATTATAATAAACGTTTAAAAAACCTTAAATAATAAGAAAAATGGATAATCAGCATAAATACTCCCTTTGCAGTGGTCAAAAAAGAATGTCATCTTCCTAACTCCGTGCGTAACCCCTTTAGATTTTTAACAGAACTGCAAACAGCCATCTTTAAATGAATTTGTGGAGCAGATATTCCTTCAAGCCCGTATTTGAACTATGGGTCAGGAGATTAAACAAACGTAGTGGTAGGACAGTGGGGAGATTGTTTTCTTTAGGGCTGTTTCAGGGAGGGCTTATTCTGACAGAACAACACATAACACAACTTCAAAGGCACGCCTGTCACTGTATTCTGCATTTAGAGTTGGGGGGGGGGGGGGGGGGGGGGCTCCATTACTAATTAAATAGGATGACTTTCGATTTGTTGAAGGAGTTCCCATGCAAGTGGAAAAATGACCCGGTGTCCAGATAGAAACTTTATATTTAACCCTCAAGTGTCAACCTAAACATCCACACTGTCCCCAACTCACCCAAAATGGCCTTTAATACCATTTGAAACAACAAAACCTGCAAGAATTCAGACAAATGCAATCATTATTATTTTATTATCTTAATAAAATGTCTTTGAATAAAGCCAAAAGTAAAATGTTACTTGACTAAGAGGTTGTTTTTTTTTAATTTATTTATTTTCTTGTCACTGATTAACTTGGATTATAACAATTGTAAGAACATTAGAAATGACACAGTAAATCTATAGGTTATAATACAAACAATGCAATGGACACTGTAGCATAGGATTTGAGAAATTAAAAAGCTAGACCAGTTTGAATAGAATAAAAATAAGATGAAAACTATCTTATAATATCTTTTTTAATGTGGAATTTCCATAAGCATTTTATAACTGTTGCTGGAAAGCAATTGGAGTGCAATTACATTGTAAATGACAAAATGTAATACGAAGTTCATATTACCCAGGTCATAAAAATATAATAATTATAACCAATGTTGTATTGTCTATGCATATTTATTCAGGGAATGTAAAGCATTTCTTCCATGGGATAACACTAATAAGGATTTATAATTTAATTTAAAGTAGTTTTACATGGCTTGAAATCATTTTCTTAAGGATATAGTTTATGTAATTCATTAAAGTACTCTAGCAGCAGCAAAACAATAAAAACATATGCTGAGTGCTGCCTCTCTGGCTTGCTTATGCTTCTACTTAGAATAATAATGGAAACTTTCATCTTATGAAACACCTGTACCTTCCCTAACTTACACATTCAATAGACATATCTGTCTGAGTTGCAATCACTTGTTTCCAGTGGGTTCTTCCTTCTACAGCTTGGTGAGAATGAGACACATTGAGGTCAACTGGCTTGCCCAGGGGGTCACATGATGGGTCAATGGCTGGGAGAAACCCAGGATCTCCTGATTCCTAGATTTATTGATTTAATCAGAAGACAATGCCTCTTAAATGGGTGTTTGGGCGATACACCACACCCCTGTGCATATTTTGTTTATTTTGTGTGGTGTTATTAGTGGTTAAAAGGTATGTTTGGTGTGCACGGGTATATTAGGTCGGCAGGGAAGGAGTAATTATCTTCCCTGCCAAATCACTTCATGTGCAAACTGAGCCTGGGCCTGATTGAAATTTAACAAGCAATCAAGCCCAGGCACAGCTGCATAAAAGAGACAAATATCACTCACTCAGGGTTTCTAAAGAAAAATGAATTTGAGTACATTTTAAAACTTATTTTTTACATTCAAACTAGGTAATTGTAGGGCATATGTCATCATAGAGTGAAAACGTTATTCTCTTGATAATCTTCAGATTCTCAGCTGTTTGGAAATATATAATAGGGTATACTTTCGGTGGACATTTGTCCTGATACACAAGCCGAAAGTCATGTTAGGGCAGCAGTGTGGAGTAGTGGTTAGGGCTCTGGACTCTTGACCGGAGGGTTGTGGGTTCAATCCCCAGTGGGGGACACTGCTGTTGTACCCTTGAGCAAGGTACTTTACCTAGATTGCTCCAGTAAAAACCCAACTGTATAAATGGGTAATTGTATGTAAAAATAATGTATAATGTGATATCTTGTAACAATTGTAAGTCGCCCTGGATAAGGGCGTCTGCTAAGAAATAAATAATAATAATAATAATAATAATAATGTTACGTCAGTAAGACCTCAAACAGGTAGAATGTTCGTCAGAGCAAAAGGGTTAAGTCAAAAGTATATAACACAATATTTGTATTTGAAAGGTTAGTATTTTCCCTTTGGGTAAAAAAAAAATTGAATTCTGTATGTGTTTCTTTTCCTGTTGTACTAAAATGATAAAGTATTTAAATATTCCAGTTAATCATTAAATAAATTATTTTTGTGTGTGTGTGTTTCTGAACCATCATGCCATTATGCACAAGAAAATTCATTATGAGTCAGTAATTTGAGTGTAGTTGTGAGTTGAGGCAATGCAGAATTTCTATTAGTTTCTATTAAGTGTTATGTTTAACTTGTTGTTTTTGTTAACAGCACATATACAAACCTGAAAACAACCACATAGCTTCATAGGTAAACATACAACTTAATCTACCTATATTGTGTTTTGATTTGCGAGACCTGGTCCAGAATTTGCAGCATTTTTTAAAACCTTTTGTTGTGTAAAAAAAGTCAAAAATGAGTTATTTTTAAACAAACACAAAAAAAATGTTATCTACAAAATTAGAATATTTATATATTTTCTGAATCTCAAACTGCTGCCACCCTCCCTCTGGGAAAACATCTTTCTCAAGCCCTCCTCCAACTTGTTACCAGAAACTAAAGGTAGCAAGTGCAGGTCATGCAGCCTAGGCCAGTAACGTGCTCAGACTGATAGTCTTTTAACGAACATGCAAATTGATGAATGAATTGACTGCAATGTGGACTAATGGAACTGTATAAATAATTGTGCCAAGCAGCGCCTTGCCTAAATGTAAATGGATTGAGCTGGGGAAAAAAAGAGCTGTTGAGAGAAATGAATAAATACATCTGGGCGATCAATCCTTACCTTCACTGCCCACACTTTGATTGTTCTCTTTGACTGCCTCCCATGGTCCCAATATTCCCCACAGCCCACTCACTACTTCAATAGAGCACCAAGACAATGGCTTAATTTGTAATGATTTGAAATGTTAATAGCTGGTTACTGTCTTCTTCGTTTTTGTGTGGAATTAAAGTTATATACTGGTGTATAGTCGTTGCTGGTACTTCCTCAGGTTCAAACATCTTGTTTCAGTAACTATAAAAAGTGTCAAGCAGTATTCAGTATCATTTTTATATGTGGTTATTAATAATGTTGTGCCATCTGCCCAGTGTGCATTCCAAATTAAAGATTGGATAGTTATAGCCAGTGATTAAATTCACTAGATAGGAAATAATAATGCTAAATAATAAGTATATTTTTGCTTCACAGCAAATGGTTATAA
This sequence comes from Acipenser ruthenus, assembly GCF_902713425.1. NCBI lineage: Eukaryota > Metazoa > Chordata > Actinopteri > Acipenseriformes > Acipenseridae > Acipenser > Acipenser ruthenus. The sequence continues at coordinate 13,208,577 of NC_081195.1, read as the reverse complement.
GTGCAGTATGATAATACTTCTTAATGTATGTAGTGTAGTGGTGGTAATCTGGTTCAAGCACTGACTTACTGTGTGAACTCACTTTACCACCCAGTTATAAAATTGGGACTCTGCTGTAAATAAGCTATAGCATCTCAGCTAAACTCTCCAAGGCAAACATTTAAAAAAAAACAAAAAACAGCTGCAGTCATTATTAATTGTCTTGTATAGTACTCTAAACTTGACATCATTTGACATATTTTTTCATACATTGAGGGGTAGGTTTACTAAAGTGTTGCGCTTGTCGCAATAGTCGCAAAATAGTTGCAAATGAGTCAGAAGTCTTGGGTGAAATGTACTAGACAGGCGCAATGCTATTTGTGACATTTTAAGGAATGCTTTGCAATTCAAGTGTAGATAAATATGTAATTGTGGGAGTTCCTGCATAAATTCTCAAATAGGGGGTGCAAATCAGGGTTCTCAAATATTATAATGAGATGTACAAAAGCTCACTTACAATTGCATTGATTTTTTAAGAACTTTTGAAACTATGTTTTAAACATTCGCAATTGTTACTGGCATTTCCCAGTTCACCTTTTCTCGTGCATTGCCAGTTGTGCTCAATGCATGTTTAAAGCAAACAGCCAAATACCTATTCTTCCCTAAAAGCAGGGTGTACTTACAAGCCTTGAAAATTTGATGTTTCTGGTTCCCCCAACGTGTTGGAAGCAACAGACCGCACACATGTGTCGCTAACCCCTCCAGCTCATTCTGAGTATCTTTTAGCACTGCACCACTGACTAACTTAAATAAAAGCGGGCAGTATACTGTCAGATTCGCATGCACTTATTTTATTGCTCTGAGCACACTCTTAAACAGGGGAGATGTTTAAGGAGGACAGAGATGTTTTGGACTCTTGTAGTGGATTGTTCGTGCACTGGGCTGCAACGTATCCAAACAAATTTTAATAATCAAGAAAGTCACACAGACTCATTTAATTTGAAGTTTTAATGAATCAGAGCAGTAATAGTGCTCCTTCTGTTTGTTAAATGCATAAGAATGGATTGGGTGGTTACCAGCCACAGAAAATCCCAAGCAATAGGCAGTCTGGGCAATTCCAGTGCCTTTACAGGTTTAACAGCATAAATACTTCAATACAATAATACAGGTATGGTTATCACATACCCAGCCCTTAAGCTAGACATGCAAACCGCTAAAACGCCCACCGCTAAATCCTAAAACATCCAATATATCACTCTCCAAAGCTAAAATGTAATTCCTATACCTTATAGCAATGCATCAATATAAATGAGGTATACATTCACTATATGGAAGTGGAGTTGTAGAATACAACATAAAAACAAGAACTGTCTTCAAAAGCAGAGACTTCTAAATACAACCAAACAGCAAACAGCTTTTTCAGAGATCTTCAGAGCATGGACCATGCAACTTGTAAGATCAAGTTGACTGATACTTGACTGGGGTTTTACCTCAGCTTTTATAGAGTTTTTTTTTATTTATTCATATATTTTTTCCCCAATATATAATTCACACAATATATATATATATATATATATATATATATATATATACTAAATGTCGAAACGAAAATGGTATGCTTGCACTGCGACTGGCCGATCTTAATAAACCTACTCCTTAGTATTCCTGCCTGAAGAATTATATTGTATTAATTTATTGTATTTAGGCAATCTGAAATGCAATGTGAAAAAAACATATTCTGCAGCTTCTCAGAATTGTATTTATTTTAAAACTCTGTATTCATTAATTATTTAACTTTACGGCAATACCAACCAACAGCTGTAGTAATTTTCTCTCAGAGGCCACAAACAGTTAGCTGTTTGTAGATTCAGTTTCCACTCTTTTACATCTTAAGCGCTCAAAGTCACAGATGGGAGGGTTACAAAATAGCCTAATCCACTGACCATGATACATGTGAGAGGCTGTGTCATTTTAAATTTTCATTTAGTACTTTTGTCCCCATCAGATTTTTTTTAAGGTCCCCATCAGTTTACGACTTCATTTGTCTCTGTCACAATTTGTTTACCTTCATACCTAACTGTTTGTATTGTGATTTCTATGTCAAACAGGGAATTACCTTCATCATAGAGAAATAACAAAGAATTGCAAAAATAAATGCTCCAAACCATGTATCAGAGGGGTATTGGAGGGATACCCCAGAGAAAAAGTTTATTTGTTTTCTCTTATAACCACAGACAACATTATAATGAGAAATAAAGGCAGGGATGAGGACAGCAAGAAATCCTAATCCTTTGTTTGCCAGGTTAAGACTGTTCAGAGTAGTTTAAACAGTGTGACTTCCTGGGAATGATTCATGCACAATGAAAGTAGACAAGATTGTAAATAAGTGTTTCTGAAAATGCCCTGGTACCCTTCCACTTACAGTCTGTGGTTTCTGAGTAAACCTAGCTATTGAAGGGGAGCCAAAGCAAACTGTGCTGTGGAACCCCCTTACACCACAGGTTGCTTTGGGGCATACGGTATCTTCAGAGCAATCATGTCAGGAAGGAATGCTGTAGCACTAATGAATGCAAAAATGCAAATAACCCTCCCCTGTAAAAGTTGACATTGCCTCCTGTGATAAATTTTCTGCTGAGGTAAGAGACAATTTAGTGCAGAATTACAAGCAGGCTCTTTGTCACTCTCCGGCACCATTTACATCCTTAATTAGCTGTAATTCCACGGCACCCATTAGAGAGAGTGAGATCACCATGAAAACAAATAAGCAGTAAAAAAAAAAAAACACTTGGAGTCTCTGTGTGTCTTCATGATACAGTGCCGTCAGCCTGTGATTTATACACCCCTTCCATGGCCACCACTACTCTGATGGGTGTAAACATTGATTAGACGAAGGAAATGAGGCACACACTTTGTCCTCGTTGTGTCAGGAGACTGGGATGACCATAGAGGAAGTACCTTAGTTGCATCTTTGTTTGTTTAGTCCTTAACACTTGATTAGATTTTAGAGGGCAGTGTTTGGTACGCTTTATAACCATTATTTAAATACAGGAACAACAGGAAGTTGTTGTTTATTCCTGACTGACAGGTTTGAACACATCTGAGTAGTTAGTGGTAGTATTTGGGTCTGCTACAGTACAATGGTGCCTGTTTTTTTGTGGGTTTATAGCTCATTTTGGGACCTGTTCTTAATAATATAATATTTAATTTCAGCTGATTGGCTGATGGTACTGAATCATTTTCTAATTAAAGTGAAAAAAATATTATCCACATATTGACTGTGGGTCTTTCTGTAGACCACACAGAGCAATTTACATAATGATGTCAAGTAAACTATGAGGAGTTTCCTAACCTTTTTTCTAAGTAATGTCTTGTGTCAGGTAGCTACCAAAAAATAACTTACAGCAGCCCACCAATTAGCACCACAATTACAACTATTGTTGCCTTAATCGACAACCCTTATACAAACTTTGGATGGCCCACAACTGTAAGAAGGATTCTTAAGTCCTATGAGTTCCAAAGGGACAAATGATTAATTTAAATTAGATAAGGATGCATATGTTTTTCTATGTCCTTTAAGTTTGTAATACAATACATAGCTACTTAGTTACTATATTTGTCAATAGGTGTCAAATTTGAGTCCTGTTATAAATGTATTAATTTTATTTAGTCTGAATGCCACCAACAAGGTATGTAAAATTATATTAGTGGAATTCATTCACACATAATACCAGATTATTGTAGGCCTAAATGTAAGATACAATACAATTTTTATGTTTGTTCGTAAACCTCATTCATGCATTTCAACCCCATTTTTTACTACCAGTGACCCTGATGTCATGTAAAAAAAAAAAAAAAAAAACACACACCTTTCCCCATTTTTCATCACAATATTAATATTTATAATATACATCTTATCAAATATCTTGCAAATGAGGTGTTAATGTACCTTTTTAAACTACATAAAACTTTAAGGCTTGGCTGGCATTTTAGAAGATAATGTACAATTTTGAAAAAAGAGAAAACACATTAGAATTTTTTTCCTATCATTAAGCTGTGGCTGGAAGATGATGTGGGAACCGCGTGTGGTCGACGGAAAGTATTTATAGCCCTGCTGGAATCTTGCTGGGCTGTGCTGATAGTCGAGATAATGGGAGAGAATGGGATGCAACGAGCTGTTCTAATGACACCAGCAAGACAGGAGAACAGCAAGAATAAATAAATGTTAGCCATTTTCTCCTTTTTTCCATCATTTGCATTTTCTGTCATTAACTTCATCTAAATAATCTCAAATAATAACAATAATAATAATAATAAAAAAAACATCTTATTGAAAATCTAAAACTAAAGATCACCAAAACATTTAACATGCAAACATCAGGTTTAGTTTGAATGGTTGAGTGTTCAGTTAAAGATAGCAGGGTTTTAATTTTTATTCCCTTAATTTTGACGCGGATGCTTGAATGGGTTTCCTGGTGAAATTGGGAGGAATGCAAACAAGATTTCACTTCATTAACCAGGAACAAACTGTACAAAAACTGCACTTACTTATGGAAATGACTTTTAAACATGCACAACATTACTTGCTCTGTCTGCACAGGAATTTTCAAAAGATTATACCATACACATTATCTGTGACAGACCTAAAAATGGCATCTAATTAAAACATTTTAAATGTGTACTCTCTCCTTTAAAGGTAAACATTGGGGTTTACAGCAGATTAAAATACAAAAAGAAAAAAACACCACAGACCTTAGCTTAATGAAAACAGTACCGATATAAATGATACTACAAACAATACATAAAACAAAGAACAACAGAGGCTTTTAGATGCATAAAATAATAGTGCACTAACAGAATGTCAGGAAACTGCTTGGACATTACAGTACCATAAGAACGACAGACTGCCATCAAGCTTGGGACGGTACTCACCCCTACCCTTTCATTTCAAAACAGCCCTAAAACTCACATTGACTGTGGTGAAGGTAGTTTATGGTCCTGTAATTGAGTGGGCTTGGCGAGGCCTGACCTGAGGTGTCATGCACCAGGAGAACATTACGGCTGCAGCCCATGCTGTGAGAAGGATGTTTTAGCATCTTTGTGTTAATTACAGCATCAAATGTCGTGACAATTGTTTTCTTAACCTAACATCCTTCTCTGGTTGGTGGTCTGGCTCCAACCAGAGGCAGGATAAAAGTTGTTAATAGTACTTTGTAATTTAGCAAGGTGTCTGAAGCTTTTTGAGTGACTCCTGGTTAAGTACACAGAAGAGCACACAATGGATTACCTTCAGGTTAATTGGTTCTTCTTTTTTGGGAAATTGTTACATTTAGGGATATGCATAGGATGTTAAACAACTCAAATGTACTGTTCATTTTCCCATGTTCTAGTTCTAAAACATCGTGTTGATAGGATAGAACAACACTATCTACAGGACCATACCAATGACATTTTTATTTTATTTTACAGAATGGTATACTGATCTAGAAGAATTGTACTTTACTTTTAATCTATTTTCAACTAGTCAATCTGTTTGTCTATTTAAATATCTCCATAACATATTAACAGAACAATTAGTACTTCATTAAACTTCTAAGTTCTTAATAAAATACATAATATTCAGCCAGCTGTTTAATCATTTTTTGTGCGAACCCTATCCAAACAACCTTCTGAGCTAAATTTGTAATCAATTATATATTTTTTTTATATAACATTGAAACAAAAAGTCATCCCCAGAATAGTACTAATAGCAGTGCATCTGGAGAGTATTTTAAATAGCATAATGGAAAGTGGCCTCAACAATTTATCTTAGCAGTGAGATGGGATACCGGCAGATTGGTGCCTGAGGACACAAACCACCTGAACATATGTTTATTTCACTGTCTGTTGTATTTTGATAATCTGATTCAAAAACCATATATATATATATATATATGCTAAATAATATTTATAAAAAAAATATATACAGTAGATTGCATGTGTACCAAACTTGTAACACTGTTGTAGATGCTAACATTTGGTGAAAAATAAATGTAATCAATAGTATTTATTTGCTGAGTCTAAAATGGAAACTCCTCCAGTCAAATTAACAAGGGTGAAGACTGTAGGAAAAGTCACTGCTTCAGACAACCACTTCATTAGCATTGTAATATTGACCACACTTTTACCAACCGGGTGGATCTTTAAACCAGGCTCATTTGCACAAGAAGTTCAGATCTTATAACCTCACCAGCAGTGCACCATACACAGATGCAGCACAGCTTCTTTACACAAGACCAGGTATCAGAGACCTGATGATTTTAGGACTGTATTAGTTTAATTTTACAAGGTCCTTTTGGCATTAAATAACATAATTATATTTCCTTGTCTGATGTTTAGATACAAGATCACATTCCCTCTCCCGTGTTAGTTTAAGATTGGTTTATTCACATTTAAAAAACCCTTCTCCAGATATTTTTGTTCTTAATGAACATGCACTTAAAGGAAAATCTATTTCACAGCATCCCATGGTCTTTATTGACATATCAGATAGGATTCTGGCAGAGGAATTGGCCTCATTTGTTTCTCATGTCCTTGTAATGGCAGAACTCTTCTTACCGGCAGCAAATTGACAGGCCACAGTTTAAGTGAGCAAACGCCCAGATGTGTTTTATTGGTTTCCTTTTGCAATATTCAGCTTAATGGTGCTGGCCTGATTAGCCTCCATAGTTGTAAAGTTACACCACAATATTAATCATGGGAGACCAAATGATTCTTTTGAAGTCCCCTTTTTGTGATAAATTGTTTAAAATGGGAAGATTCTCTTTAGGGATAGTACATTAATCACAGACCTGGCCTGATAAGATGGGGGGAGAAAGCCTTAGTGTATAGGCAGGGTGGCTCAGTAAATTAACCATAGCTGGGTTGGCGGTTCATCTCTTTACCGAGACGGCTGTTATGTGAATTTAGTTTTGGTGATCTTAGCCCATTTCATAGTGGACAGGTGTCTACATAACAAAACCACTCCGGTGCTCTCAGGAGCACTTTATTCATCATTAAAGTTAACAATGAACACAAAGCACAGAAAGGGTTCATATGATTTGACTGAATTTATTTTTTGCTAACATTGCAACAAAATCTCTGGGGTCACAACAAATAAAGTGCAGATTTTGAATTTTCTCTATTTTCATACATAAAAAAAAAAACCTCTGCACACAATTATTAATGATCATTTCAAGTTGCATAGTAGTAATTTAAATATTCATTTGTTAAGGGCATTTGATTATTCAGTACAGATGTACATGCAGAGAAAATGTAATCTTTAAGTATAATTATTTTTCTTTTTTTGCTAGCAGTGTTGATTCCGATAAATCACAACAGAATGGAGCTCAGAATATGGTACACTAACCTAAATTCACTTTATACCACACAACTTTCACTTAATCAGCTTTTTCTTATTATTGAGGAATGTATTTTAATTGTAGTGATCCCAAATGTCTGCCCACTGCAGGATGAAGATCTACAGCACACCATTATTTTATTTTTACATGATGGGTACAGGTAACCCATATACCCCACACCTGCATGAACATCTTATTTATAAAGGTGACCTATTGTCAGCACTGCTGGCCCATTGCAAATTGCAGACAAAACATATCATCCAATATTAAAACACACAGACCAACTGCAGCCATCCAACACCAACTGCGCCACAAGACCCTGCATAATTGAATGAAGGCTATTACTAAAAAGGTTTCTTATTCAACCAATACGTGACATGCCACAGAACAAGACAGTCATTAGCAGGAATTAACAAGAGCAATTAACCTTTAAAGGACCACAATCATTAAGGAAGGCCCAGGCTTGTCTCTGTTACTGAGAATGGGCAGCTGGAAAGTCCATGCAGTCAATGATTAAATGTTATCCAGATTGATATAGAAACTCAGAACAACAAGGGTATTTTGGGGGGCTATGAATTGAGAACTGTCACAAAGACGGCCGGAGTGGGTGGCGTCAGACCAGAAGCAGGAAATAAACAGACAGAGATGTGTGGTTTGGTGGAGCTGAGCGAATGGTTTCGCTCAGCATTTAATAAACAGCACAGAAAATAAAAGGTTTTAACACAAAACACGGGACACGGCACTATACGCCAAAATAAAAAGACAAACAAAACATACTACACTTAAACAGACAGACGAACAAACACGGTGAGTGAAAACACTTCTAATTACTTTACTTTATTTTCTCCTTCTCTCTCGCCCGTTCTCCACTCACCGAACACCCAACCCCGAGTGAAAGAAATGTGCATCTATATATACTGTTGTGCTGGGATTCAATTACTAATTAATTATTCACTTGAATCCCAGCACGTGAATTAATTCTGTGCAACCAGAAAGGAGAGCTAAATTGGACAACTATAAACTTATTTTATTTACAGTGAAACAAAAGACAGCCTGTATTTAAATTATAAATCCACCTGCAGGAGTCCAATATGTAGACAGTTGCTAAAATAATACTCTAAGGCATGGGAGCTGAACTAGAAAATCAATGGTCATTGGGTTAGCTAATTGTGAACCTTCATAAGGGTTGCTTATTAGATTTTAAACATGGCTATGGGAAGTTGTCAAGAAGCTGGGCTAAATCCTAAATATATTGGGTGGGTTTGCTGCCTACTACAAGACAAATATGTAGCATGTTACTTACATTACCACCTTTCTTTACAGAAGATACAGGCTGTAACATCATAAGAATGAACTGAGCTAACTTTCATCTGTCAGGGTTTTAAGACCACCTGTGTAACAGAGTGCTGGCATAATGCAGAGGACCTGGGGTGAAATAGAAAATAGTCAAATATTTTAATGGTACATATGCTGTTTTTTTAATCTAATCTTTAATTTAACAGTGTAATCTAGTCTTTTGAGAAATCAACCAAATGCTTTCAAGACTTTAGCTGAGGTACTACTGAAAGCAGCAGCATTTTGTTCAAGAATGATCTTTTCTGTTGACAGTCTTAATATTTCCATTTTATTGACTTTAGACGGCACCTGTAAGTGAATAAAATAAAATAAAAAGTTATAATGGCTTAACAGAGCAGCCCTCATTGATGAATTCTGAAGTCGCTTTAATTTTTCATCAGTAGGAACCTGTTACATTTAGATATAAAAGGGTTAATCAAAAGGCATTGCAATCATCCTTGGCACCTTTCTGTATGTGTTTCATGCACAAATATGGATCTGCAGTTAACTTGAGAGAGTCATTGTAAATGTTGGTCTTGCACAAAGACACCTGAGTCCCAGTGCATTCCTCAGGTAAAGATGATGCTGAACCCTTATGAACACTGTTAGCTGTGCTTAAATGAATTACCAGCCCTAAGAATGTTCATTAACATTTGAGCCAAATCATTAGCCATACAGATGGATGATGACTGTCAGATTCATAAGCAATGATACTGTACCTGTAACACCAGTTTGCTGGTAATGTTGTTATTAAAATGACCTTATTAACTATATTTTCTGCCAATATAAACAGGGCCTCTATATGGTGGTCTTCCGGCATGCACCATTAACTGACTGCAGCTAGTTCAGAATGCCGCTGCCAGGATCCTTACCAGATGTAAAAAACGTGATCACATCACCCCCCCGTCTTGCCCAGCTGCACCGGCTACCTGTAAAGTTGAGGTTTACTTTCAAAACTCTCCTGCTTACTGTGGCAATGTGCCCCGCCCCTGTGTGCATTTCTGTGTTGTATGTTACGTGTGCTGTGTTAATGTTGGTGTATAGGCATTGGTACACGGGATATAACGGGTCTGTGTTTCATGTGTGATTTAAAATGTATAATTGTATTTAAGCACAAGGATTGCACATCACTTCACGTGCATTTAAAGTAATTCATATGCGAGCATGAGGTTGCACATAATTAATTCACGTGCTGGGATTCAAGTGAATAATTAATTAGTAATTGAATCCCGGCACAACAGTATATATAGATGCACGTTTTACTCACTCGGGGTTGTGTGTTCGGTGAGTGGAGAACGAGTGTGGAGAAGGAGAAACTAAAAAGATAACAATTGCTATTGTGTGCTGGTAGGACCAGCACGATACTTGTTTGTTTAAACTCACCGTGTTCGTGTGTCTGTCCGTCCACCATTTGTTAATGTTAGTCCGTTTTGTTTGTCTATTTATTTTGGCGTAAAGTGCTGTGTCCTGTGTTTTGTTAAACCTTTTTATTTATAATAAACTGGCGCAAGCAAGCGTCTTCATCATTTCATTTCATCTGTCCTGTGTGTTCATTTCCTGGATCTGACGTCACCACTCAGCCAGCCGTGTGACACTTACCTACAATGCCCTTCATCACACAGGTCCCAAGTACCTCCTCAACCTGCTGACCCGCTATGTCCCTGCCCGCAAGCTGAGGTCCTTCGACTCTGGCCTGCTTGTTATCCCCAAGCAAAAGTCCATCACACTTGGAGAACGCTCGTTTAGCTTTATGGCTCTGACTCTCTGGAACTCTCTCCCAGCTTTGGTGCTTGATGCTCCCACCGCCGCTCGCTTTACAACTCTCAAGACCCACTTGTTCTTTTTTGCTTTCCATGCTCTTTAAGCATGATATCTGCAATTAGCTGTTGTGTTGTTACTACTATTTCATGTGTTATGCTACTATATCATGTATTATGCATTTTTCACTGTAATTAATGTATTATGCATTGTTTTTATTTTACTGTATTTCATGTATTGTGCATTGTTTTTTTTAACTGTATATCATGTATTACAGTGCCTTGCATAAGTATTCACCCCCCTTGGTCTTTTCCAGATTTTGTAGTGTTACAACCTGGAATTAAAATGGATTTAATTGGGATTTTTACCATTTGATTTACACAACATACTTAACACTTTGAAGGTGCAAAATATTTTTTATTGTGACACAAATGTTAATTAAACAAAAAAAGACATTTGTTGGTTGCATAAGTATTCACCCCCCTGAGTCAATACTTGGTAGAAGCACCTTTGGCAGAAATTATAGCTGTGAGTCTTTTTGGCTAAGTCTCTACCAGCTTTGCACATCTGGATCCTGCAATATTTGCCCTTTCTTCTTGGCAAAATTGCTCAAGCTCTGTCAAGGGATGGGGACCGTTGGTGAACAGCAATTTTCAAGTCTTGCCACAGATTCTCAATCGGATTGAGGTCTGGGCTTTGACTGGGCCATTCTAAGACATTCAGGTTCTTGTTTTTAAACCACTCCAGTGTAGCTTTGGCTGTGTGTTTAAGGTCACTGTCCTGCTGGAAGGTGAACCTCCGCCCCAGTCCCAGGTCTCTTGCAGACTGAAACAGGTTTTCCTCTAGAATTTTCCCTGTATTTGGCTCCATCCATCTTGCCCTCAATCCTGACCAGTTTCCCAGTCCTTGCCGATGAAAAGCATCCCCATAACATGATGCTGCCACCACCATGCTTCACCGTGGGGATGGTGTTCTCAGGGTGATGAGCAGTGTTGGCTTTGCGCCACACATAGCGTTTTGCGCTAAGGCCAAAAAGTTCAATTTTGGTCTCATCAGACCAGAGAACCTTTTTCCACATGTTTACTGTGTCTCCCACATGCCTTTTGGCAAAATCCAAATGGGATTTGATATGGGTTTTTTTCAACAATGGCTTTCTTCTCGCCACTCTTCATGAAATTTCAATATGATAATGCAGAACCTAATTCTAGAAAAGTCTAGAAAATGCTGGATTGTAGGTGAACATTCTTAGAGCTTTGTGGAGCATCCGGGTTATAGTTGTCCCATGGACAGTTTCTCCCATCTCAGCTGTGGATCTCTCCAGCTCCTTCAGAGTTACCATTGGCCTCTTGGTTGCTTCTCTGACTAATGCCCTCCTAACCTGGTCACTGAGTTTTGGTGGACGGCCTTCTCTAGGCAGAGTCGCGGTTGTGCCATATTCTTTCCATTTTTTAATAATGGATTTTACGGTGCTCCGGGGGATGTTCAAAGTTTGAGATATTTTTTTATAACCCAACCCTGATTGGTGCTTCTCCAGAACTTTATCCTGGACTTATTTTGATAGCTCCTTGGTCTTCATGATGCTGTTTGTTTAGATATGCTCTCTAACAAACTCTGGGGCCTTCCAGAAACAGGTGTATTTAATCTGAGATCATGTGACAGTTTAATTGCACACAGGTGGACTCCATTCAACTAATTATGTGACTTCTGAAAGCAATTGGTTGCACCAGAGCTTATTTAGGGGTGTCACAGCAAAGGGGGTGAATACTTATGCAATCAAGACTTTTCAGTTTTTTGTTTGTAAATAATTTTGAAAAATATGTAGATTTTTTTCCCCACTTCGACATTATGGACTATTTTGTGTAGATCAGTGACAAAACATCCTAATTAAATCCATTTTAATTCCAGGTTGTAACACTACAAAATGTGGAAAAGTCCAAGGGGGTGAATACTTATGCAAGGCACTGTATGTATTTCTCTGTACTTAAAGTATTATGGATTTTCTTGTTGTTACTGCATCTTGTAAAGCTCTTTGTGATGGTGATCCACTATGAAAGGCGCTATATAAAATAAAGATGGATGTTTATGGACACATAAACATTAACCCAAGAGGAAACATATTTTTTAATGAATTTATTTGACATGTATACATATATATATAGTGTAAAAGTTTACATACCCCAATGGAAATGTATAATGTATAGTAATGTCTCGAAAACAAAGGATTTTAGTAAAAATCTTTAGATGTCTAAAATTATTTATTTCAACATTTTTTTTTTTTTTGCAAAACTCTGAAACTCTTGATGCTATGATAGTATTGTCTACAAGGTGTTAGGAAATTTCAATATGATAATGCAGAACCTAATTCTAGAAAAGTCTAGAAAATGCTGAATTGTAGGTGAACATTCTTAGAGAGTATAAAAGGTTTAGGCATAGGATGATTGCTGTCATTACCAGTAAGTCAATAGGGGAAAAAGTAAAGAGCTGTCTGAAGACCTTAAGCAGAAAATATTTTTTTGCCATAAAGCTGGAGAAGGATACAAGAAGATTTCCAAGCATTTGAGTATCCCAATTTCAACTATTGTTTTTATTATCAAGAAGTAAAAGACTCATGGTACTGTCACAACGCTACCTCGGTCTGGAAGAAAGAATGTTCTTTCACCAAGAGAAAGTAGAAGAATTGTGAGGAAGGTTAATAACAATCCGAGGTTTCCATTTCAACCATAGGTCGAGTATTGCATGGTGAAGGTCTCAATGGTCGCAGGCCAATGAAAAAGCCACTCTTAGGAAAATGTCACAAGGACAATCGCTTAAAGTTTGCAAAACGGCATTTGAATGATGGATATGATTTCTGGTCAAAGGTTTTGTGGAGGGATGAAACAAAAATCGAGCATTTGGTCATGCTGATAGTCGTTACGTTTGGAGAAAGTCTGGTGATGCGTACAAAGAAAAGAACACCATACCTACTGTCAAGCATGGAGTTGGTAATATCCTTCTATAGGTCTGTTTTTCCTCTAATGGCACAGGAAATTTAGTTCCAATATATAGTAAAAATGGATTCCATAGCATACCAAAAGATATTGGCCAATTATCTGAAACCCTCTGTTACAAAACTTGGTTTAAAGTACAACTGGACGTTCCAACACAACAACAATCCAGAGCACACATCAAAATCTACTTCAGAATGGTTAAATAATTGTAGATATCTATTTAATGTAACTTTTTTTCCTCATCCACAAAAGCAAAACTTTTGCTACAAAAGATTTTTCCTATAATTATTTGTTTTCAAGACATTTCTAGAACCTATACATTTCCATTGGAGTATGTGAACTTTTGACTACAACTGTGTATTTATATATATATATATATATATATATATATATAAGAAGGCAGACAGGTGTTTTTCCAATCAAAACCGAGGGTTTTATTAATTTAAACAGAAAAGACAATCCCGTTACTCAGGCGTATTCAAACTGGAAATAAACAGATCCCCACAGCCCCTGTAGCAAACAGGGATTTGCAGACACAAACAACTGACAGCTTTTCACAACAGGTATTCTTAATTCAAGGCTCCTGTTTCTGGCATAGGTGAACCCAGACTGCTCTTAGGTCGAAAAGAGATGCCTGACTAGCTGTGCAGGCTCTCTTTTACCAGCCCTTCATCAGCCAGGAATTTTGCTGATACAGGCTACAGGTGTGGGCCAATTAAGGCTAATGATATTATACCATGTTCAAACAATAATTCCCTACCTAACCACACCTCAGCCCATTCACCCGTTAACTCTTTGATGTCATGGTAGGCACATACCCTGCCCATAGGTCCCTCTGATCTTTATCAGCAACACCTGTGGGCAAGCCCCCAGCCTGCCTTGAATGTCTCCTGGTGGTGAACTTGGGAGCTGGGTCACAACATATATATATGTTATTATTATTATTTGTTTATTTAGCAGACACCTTCATCCAAGGCGACTTACAGAGACTAGGGTGTGTGAACTATGCATCAGCCACAGAGTCACTTACAACTACATCTCACCCGAAAGACGGAGCACACGGAGGTTAAGTGACTTGCTCAGGGTCACACAATGAGTCAGTGGCTGAGGTGGGATTTGAACCGGGAACCTCCTGGTTACAAGGCCCTTTTCTTTAACCACTGGACCACACAGCCTCCTATATATATACATGTATATATATATATATATATATCACACCCCCAGAGCCATGATATATCTATATATTTATATATGTTAGTGTGGAATGGCAATTTATGTTTATGTTTATATGTGTATGTACATTTTCTGAGCTTAAAACAGTAAGACTGCAGCTAATATCCACGGTGGCATTGCCGGTCAGGTCATTCCATAAGCATGTCAGCTTTCATGCCTGAGTGCACTTCTGCTTTGGGGGTGGGGGTTGCAGAATAAGGGCTGTAATTTTCTCCACTTAGAAATGAATTTCATCTAATCTCATTTCACCATGTCAAATGGCACCATGACATGCTGTTTTATTCTGTAACATTTGGTTATGCTGAAGCAGTTGACTGCATCCCGATGCAGGCCGAAGCCCTCTGGTTATTAAAGACTATTTGAAATATTTTGGAGATGTGGGGCTTTAATTTAGAGTCATATAGGCTCAAAGTAATATTACCTTCAAAAACAATCCATGTGAAATTGCTTCCTTTCCGCAATGACAGTAACATCAATGCCTTTAGGTTTTGTTTTTTTTGTTTTGTTTTTTTTAAATAGAGTGTATACCGTCAGCAAACCTGCCACGCACTGGAGAAAAAAAATATCTCAGCAATACACTGTGGCTGGGCACGTGTCAGGATTCATTAAATTTGGAGAAGATTTGCATAATGCAAGAAGCATCACATTACATTTGCATAATTTCTTTGATTACACTTGTTATTAAATGTGAGTGACATTGATTTACAAAATGGCCTGATATAAGGTTAATAGCAGATGTCACCTTCCGGGGTCTCTGTTCAGTGATCTCTCTCTCTCTCTCTCTCTCTCTCTCTCTCTCTCTCTCTCTCTCTCTCTCTCTCTCTCTCTCTCTCTCTTCTTCTTTTATCTCTGCAAAAAAAAAACATTTATAAAAGTAATCTTCAATCTCAGGTCTGACAACGCCACAGTGGTATCATGTGTTAAATGCACCATCAAGACTTTTTTATGTGCGAGAAGTAGGACTGCTGCTACAAAAACAGTATGATACAATTTTCAGCTTTATATTAATATTGTAATAATACCACCAAACTTAATAAGTAAGTACAGTAAAAAGTGTGATAGGTATTGCAGCACTATTAAAATTACATTCGTATTTTTTGTGTGCAATGCTCAGTGTTTGCTGACTTTTTGGGGTGTTCTCCTGAACTACTTTTGGTAAGGTTGATCAACTTGTGCCACTGGGCCAGTGCTCATTTAAAAATTCGTTACACGCCATTACACTTTTGCATAGACAGTAAAGCATAGTTTTTTTATGTTTTTTTTGTTCTAGTTTCCATATTCTCTGGCTGCACTGGCAAATGCTGACGTTGTCATATTTAGCAGCTGAATGCAGAATGTAAGACAGACAGGGTTAACCTAGCAGAGCATGTGAAAATTAATAGTCAATTTATTACTGTTTTGTGTCTTTTCTCTAGACAGTTGGCTTCCAAACTAATAGTAAATTGAAAGTGTACACACAAAATGCAACTTGAGCATATAATACCTTTTAATTGTGAACTCCCTGGGTGCCTCAATACAATTAACACAGTAAATAAAGTTAATATTACTGGCAGGGCAGTATCTAGGCACTTACTCCCTTTATTCCCACTTTATTGCACCCATTTTCTTTTTTCTTCTTTAATGTTTTATTTAACATTCTTAATAAGAATAAACCTATTATATTTTAGGTGGTCACATCAGCAGTAACATTTTTTTTCTAAATGTAAAGCTTTAATAGGTCCAAGTACTGTAAATCAGTGTCAAGTATAGGACTAAGAAAACGTCAGTAAATTAAACATGGTCTTGAGAATTATTTTTTTCTTATAAAGTGATTAATCTACAGCTATGGGCAAAGGTTTTGCATCACCCTATATAATTAACTAATTGTGCTTCATAAAGTCGAATGAAACCTGCTGAATAATGTTACGTTAGCACATTGAATTACTACATACCACTTTATAGTTTTGCAGATGCTTAATGAAAAACTGTTATGGCTTCCAGTACACTTTTGTGATATTTTGTATCTTCTTTGATTTCATGATGTTAAACAAAATATCTCAATTATGTTCATATAGTTTTTTTTTTGTTTGTTTGTTTGTTTTTAATTATGTTTCAATCCTAAAATTCTAGGTGATGCAAAACTTTTGGCCATAGCTTTTGTAAAGCCTGTAATCACCAAAAGGAAACCCCAGCTAATTCTGTATACTGTAAAATAAATACTGTTGAATTAAAAACTTTTAAAACAAAGGTAAAAGGAAAATGTCAACTAAATAACAGTAACAGTGTACACGTTTGATAAGTTAGAGCAATGGGTCCTTTTGAAATGACAAAATTGCATACATAACTTCCCGCTATCAATCTTAAAAGTAAGCTAGTAATACACAAGCGAATGATTAATCCACTGACAAAACAATTTGTAAGAGTAAGAGTCATTGTAGTATGGGTGCTGGAGGTGTGAGCAGGGCCAGATTAATGCAGGGGCTTTTGGGGCTACAGCCCAGGGCCTCAGATTTTGAGGGGATCAGAACAACAGGTCTGTTTTACCAAACTGTATTGCCTTGTGGTCCGACAAAGCCGGTGTCTTCGTCGGACCACAGATAAAGAAGATCCTGGAGTGCAATGAATTCCCCAAGAAGCTCACTAGTAAGGAGAAAGCAGCTTGGAACAGCTTTGTCGCAGTGGTTCGGGACTTCCTGGGCAATCACAAGGCCGAAAACTATGTGGAGCTGGTTGAGACTCTGGTGAAGAACTACGGCTCAATGGGCTGTAGGATGTCCCTCAAAGTCCATATCCTTGATGCTCATCTTGATAAATTCAAGGAGAACATGGGAGCGTACTCGGAGGAGCAAGGCGAGCGCTTCCACCAGGATATACTGGACTTTGAACGCCGCTACCAAGGACAGTATAACGAGAACATGATGGGAGACTACATTTGGGGGCTGATTCGTGAAAGTGATTTACAGTATAATCGTAAATCTCGAAAAACTACTCACTTCTAAATCTTTTGTAGTCATTTTTGTATTACTTTAGTATAAATACATGTTAATTTGGATTCATATGTTGTTTTTTTCTGACTTTATGTGAACGAAAAGACACAAATTCGCCCGTTTTCTCATTGGAAATAGGTAAATTTCAAAATATCACTGTCCTGGTCACAAAAGCAAAATTTGTGGGGAATAATAGCCATTTTCTATACTTTTGAGGCATAAGCAATTAGGAAATAACACTTACTATCCAGGAACAAAAATTGTGTTACATAATCAAGCATGGTGGTAGTAAAACAGTAACAGGAAGCAAATTAATATGCAAAGGTACCCAAAACAATAACAGGCCTGGGCCCCCATTAAACTTAATCTGGCCCTGGGTGTGAGGGGCACAGATGATCTGCCTCTTGTTATTGAATTTATTCCACAGTGGGTTCCTGTACAGCACACGCTTGTCTGTGTGTATTGAGTGTATCTTCCTCTCAATTAGACCTAAAAAGATTTATTGTTACAGCCTCCATGGATATTGTTGATAACTTTTTAAGGTCAACTAAGAGAAAATAAGCCCAAATATTTGGATGATTATAGCCTGACTACCCCAACAGGTTCCTACCCCTTGCTCTCAAATTAATAAATTAAAGAAATCCCCCAAAATATGAAATCAAGTGCAAATTCAAACCCAGATAGCCAGGCAAAACATGCTTGGAGGCAATTGAGACCCTTTTTTTTGCTTTGGAGAGAGGTAGCTGCAGAGATACAAGCAAATACAATTTTCTTATTACTGGTATGTAACGTGTCATCACAATGCAAAATGATGAGATCTTGTGAAAGAAAAGATATCATCAACTCCCTTTTAACAGCATTTTATGTGATTATCACATCAGCTTGCTTCTGCCCTATATCCAATTACTTAACCTTCACTGTAATTAAAGGGTGATGATGTGTGGAATAACAGATGTTGGCCAGGTAATAATAATAATAATAATAATAATAATAATAATAATAATAATAATAATAATAATAATTCCAGCAAGCTATGTGTAAACTTTAAAATGCGGTGGTGGGATATAAGTTTCTTTTCTAATGCTGTCTAGATGGCATTTTACACATTTCTGGTAAACCCTGGGAGTTTTTCTATTGTTTGAATCGTTGTATATTTTCATTTTTCTTATGAGCTACAAAGATTCTTCCTTATCTTAAAGTTGTCTAAAATGCCGTCTTATCTTGTAATCTTTAAAACCCACTTAACTAATCTCCAAGGGTTTGATCAGATACTTCCTGTTGTCTAAGCTACTGTCTTCCAATAATACCAGGTCCCTGAGCTGTTTACTCACATTATAGATAACACAGTGGGTGGGAAACTCATTTATTCTCATAAAGTGGTATGCATTTTATTTAATTATTTAGGCCATTATTAAGCATGTAAAGAAAATACTGCATGTAAAATGCAAACCAGATGGTAGTCTTTACCTACTGAAGTTTAAACATCAATCATTCTTCTTCTTCTTCTTCTTCTTCTTCTTCTTCTTCTTCTTATTATTATTATTATTATTATACAACATTTTAACTGTCATTCCAGTCAGTGGTCATAAGTTAATATAAAATAACATGCTATTATATAAATCTTTTAGCGATTTTGCAGCTATTTTCTTTGAAAGTGACTATCTTATTCTATTAGAGGCTGTGATGTGTCCCAGGAAAAAGGGATAGTGCATTTGAAAGATAAAGTTAGAGGTTTACAGCTGTTTTCAGGGGTAATGTATTATTCTGTTAAAGCAATGATCAGGTAGTGTTAGATGAATGTGAGATGTTCAGCTCCATTACTAGCTGCACATCAGTGCAGCATTATTACATTATCACTGCTCTTTAGTAGGAGATTGGGTGTGTGACCGGGTTCTGAATACACTCATCCCGCTCTTGATAGCATAAATTGCAGATTGGCTCATTGACTTCAATGATAAAATATAAAAATTGCCAGTAAAGAGAACATAGACTCAGGTTCCTCCTTAGCTGTTTGTCAACTGCAGATATGACTCAGTAGGTGCTGAGCATTTTAAAAAGGTGTACAGTACTTGAGAAAGGCAATGCAATTTATGTCAGAAACTACTGTAGCGATATCTAACAGGACATCAACATCTAAAGGTGTATAGGTACTAGTTTTTGGTAAATTAGTTTATTTTTCTTCATTTCCAAGCTGAATTTTCTCAGTGTAAGAACAGTGCTCCCATTAAGATTTCAAGATACTGCCATACACATGCAGTAAATCTGTATAAGCCAGTTTTATAGCTGTCACTTTATTTAGAGATGTAAAAGAAAAACTCTGGAGCTCAGCACGAGATGTAACCTGTGGTCTGCTTATTGAATCCCATTCAACTATAAACAAGAATTTGTATTTTAACCTGTATTCTTTATTTTGCCCTTAATACAAAAAAAAAGCCTAAGTAATATTAACAGTTTATTATTAAAACCTACGGATTCTGAAATACAGTTGTGACTATTTACTCCCTTTCTCTTGTACTGAACTATAAACTTACATTTTACACATAACTTTTCACTCCAGCAGTTCACAAAGTTACCTTCCACAAGCATATACCACTGTACAGAGTATCATATCTGGTTTAATTTTCTTGTGGTGGGAGACATTCTGTTTACAATCCTACCCAAGGGAGTATCTAAAAAAAAAAGTAATTTATTGTCTTTAAATTATCACCATCTACGAAAATATTCAAGTTCAACTCAACAGAGAATTTCTCATTCTAGAACAAATGGTGTTTCTAGGCCACTGCCCTGACTTTATTATTAAGTATATATTCCTCTGTCTGATGCTGAAATAAGTAGAAAGAAATCATTAAAGCAAATTAGACTATTAACATTCTAAAGAGCATTTATCTTGTGGATCAATAGTCTCTGCAGTCCTTTAGTGGATCCTTTGGTGTCCTTAAACCATGATGAGGTAGATTATGAGGCTTGTCTATTTATTACACACAGATGGACCAATAATTATTGACAGGATTGGAACTAATAATTAAATCAATTTAGCCCCTTTACAGAACTTTTTTTTTCTTAAATGTAATCTTATTCTTATTAATGTTAGACAAAATAATAGTTATCCTTATTTTCTTTTATTTTTTGTTAAAATGTATTCAGTGCACTGGTATGTTATTTTGCTTACAAATTAATTGTTTCTGTTTGATGTCTTATATTGTCATGAATGCTTGTGTAGCACCTCTAGTTTACTGCTACTGACTAAGTACTATAGTATTTCATGGTCAAATCACACCGCAGTGAAAACATGGTAAAGCATGTTAAATACAAAGTATAAGCATGTGAAAGCTTCCCATGCCATTTTACCATGGTAAACTTTTATAAGTGGCTGTGACTTCACTGAGAGGCTTATTTTTAGTGGCTTTCTCCAGTTAGTTAAAAAAAAAAAATGTAGTAAATAGTTTAGTGACTAAAATATTTGAACAACTTATTGGCCATTAACTCTTACTGTATGAATTTGACCAACCAAACATGTACTGCTTCTCATCAACCAAGAACTTTCTTGCTTTACTAAATGTTAGTGTAAATGTACTTTCCTTTATTAGAAATTCATTTTTAAAGTTTGTTTCTTTTGGCACCCAGAGCCTATATCACCTTATGATGTTCAACCATTACTTGTGAAAACAACTACAAAGTGTAGACATACCTGTCTGTAGCTATACATAATATAATATACATGTTATGTTTACAGTTTGCAGTTGTGTGAGTGGTCACCCACCTGTAACTAATTTGTTTGATTGGAAATAGCACTATGCAGGGATAATGTCCACAGATGTGGAGGCTGTGTGGTCCAGTGGTTAAAGAAAAGGGCTTGTAACCAGAAGGTCCCCGGTTCAAATCCCACCTCAGCTACTGACTCATTGTGTGACCCTGAGTAAGTCACTTAACCTCCTTGTGCTCCATCCTTCAGGTGAGACGTAATTGTAAGTGACTCTGCATCTGATGCATAGTTCACACACCCTAGTCTCTGTAAGTCGCCTTGGATAAAGGCGTCTGCTAAATAAACAAATAATAATAATAACAGATGCAGACAAGCTCAGGACACTTATAATATTATAGTTCTTTTTTCCAGCTAGAGGCTTCTTTACACAGCAGAGCTGTTTAATGCACATACTGCAGCCTGTGCAGTGTTAGCCCTTGGCCTGAATCAGTAAGTGACCTCAAATCAAAGTGATCATTGTGCTAATCCTCAGAGATATCAGACTGAGTGTATATTCAGGATTATCTGTAGATTAAGATTGCCTTTTACAACTGCAGTATGTGCTCAGAAACAGTCCCTTGGTGAATGAGTGTTGAACCTGAAAGACTCAATAAACTCAGTGGTGCTTCCAGGTGAGTTCCCCATCACACACTGACAAAAATAACAACACTTCACAGCAGCCCTCATGTACAATTCATATTGATAGAAAATGTTATTGTTGGGTGCTGTGTGGGATAATAATAATTTTCTGTCAGTGGTTCTTTGCGCCATTTTAAGCATTTAGAAGCTTCAGATAAGACAACAGTTTAGAAATGTGAAAACCTGAACCTTAACCTATAGTATACTGTTTAGTAGTGTAATAGTATCGTGTAATAGTGTTTATTACATTACTAATTTATTAGCCCCTTATTCATTTCTTTCAAAATAAAATGTAATAATTAGCAGATTATTCAATTAAATTACAAAATATCTTGCTAGAATGTGTTTGTAATATCTGTGTCTACTCTAACAGGCATCTTATAAGAACATTCCTAAAAAAGCTTCTTGCGAATGGTTAAAAGATTTACATTCCATCTTCAGTCACTTGTTTAATAATTTTAGAATAAGAACAGCAAACTAATTTGAATCCTATTATTTTATACAGGACTATATTTTTAGAGAATTGCTCTAGGGGGAAAAGCCATTACATTTTAGGATTATAATGTTGTTGAATCACTGCTGGGCTACCCATTAGGTGAATGGGCTGTTGCTAAGTAGCAGCCGTTCTTTGGAAGTTAATTTTTTTCTTATTTGCCAGATCTTTTTAGGATCCTGTTGAAGCTGAGCACTGTCTTTATATGACATGCGTTTCTATTTAACTTGATATGAGAATGATATACCGTACTTACAAAAGTTGTTAATGTACTGTTCAGTGGTGGTCTGCATTATTAGAAGGATGTCATATGGTCCACTGCTGTCCAGGTCAATAATGGACTCAGTGTTAAACGGTTACTTCGCTACATTGTTTATTTCACATAATATATTGTATTATACTTACTAACTATACATCATTAATTGATATGATATTGTATTTATAAATCAAAAAGCAAATACTGTCAACATTTCATACACAAAGTTATTAATAAAATGTTGATTTTGGAAAACTGGATATAATATACCTATGCAAATTAGTAAAATCCCATAATTAGCAAATACAGGCAATTAATGCACTGAAATTAGCTAGTAAAAGTAGGGCATTTTTATTTTCAGTTAATAGTAAAGTCAATTATACTCAATAATTGATACATCATTAGATACTAATTAGAGAAAACAAAGTACTGTAGTACTCTATTTGTTTATTATAGAAACACAACCAAAATAGATTTTTTTTATTGCTTACTGAAGCAAACTAATATTCACAAAAGATTCCATTTATTCCTAACATGTAAACATGTAATATGTTTCTTAATATGATGTATTATTGGATACTCTGGTTTGCAAAAACGTTTTCCCCCTACAGTAGATTCACAAACCTCCTGTAACATGGCCTTGGGCCATGGCTGATTTAAACGAATTGATGTCAGCTTTTGCCTGAATTTTCGACAAGACCTCCTTTGGGAATACATTTACAATTAAGCTATTTACACCAATAGTGTATTCTGTAGTATAAGCAGTTTCCATGTTTACATGTCTATAAATATGTGCCTGGATTTTATTTTGTACATTCATTTCTAATAGACTAATTAAATGAAGCCTTAGAAAAGGGAGATCACATTACACTAAATGGGATTAAAATAAACATCTAATACAGTGGAAAATCCATTGTCATTTACATTGCCTGGGTCAGTGTGTTTTCCCTAATTTAAACTGTGGGATACATGCATATGTGATCCCCAGAATAATAAGCCTTAATGGGAACAAAATGCCTTTTTTCATCAGTTGTTATGTTAAAAACTATAACCTTAAGTGACCGCTGTTATGCACATTTGGATTGGCGTTCACTCTGCTTTGAATGGGCGAGCGGGAGATCCTTCTGTTCCCCATATGGCAGCATTGTCTTGGTAATGCCTTACAATGCCCCCCCTCTGAGCATGTTCTCAGCCCTGCTGTGAGAGGGTAAACTGTTGGTTTCACTTTTCATTAAAACCCCAGAGGCAGCAGAAGGCCTGTGGACACATAGTTTTAAAGATGTTGTGTTTCCAAGCACGTGTGCCATCTAAACACTACATCACCCTTGTTTTCCTTATTATAAACCATTTTAAAGTTAAATGGTAAATTAAATATGAAGTGTCAGTGGACAACAAATACAAATTACCAATTTAACAAATGTTGCAGTAATTTCTGGAATATTTAACAAGCAGCAGACTTTTTTTAAGATTGTCCAAGGGAACAATTATGATTAGTTTATTGTTTTTAGTTTTTTTTTTCTTTTTTTTCTAATATTCTTTAACTATGGATTTAATTACAGGATGATGCAATTGGTAAACAATGCAATATTATGTTTTTAACTGACAAAAAAATGTTTAAGTAGGCAATAGTGTAAGTTAATTTTATTTAGTCTAATTTGATCAAAGTAATATTTACTATATCTGCCCTATAAATGTATTTTATTCCGTATATATAGGTCATTCTAAAAAAAAAAAAAAAAACACTACAATGCGGTGCAAGTGTTTTTATAATTTATTCAATATTGATGAAAGCAAAAGAGAGAAGGAATGAGTTCCTACAAAAGTATGATAGGATAGCTGCTGTGTATTCTAAAGAAAAGGTAGATTGCTCTTGGGAGAGGGGCGGATGCTGGATACAGATTGTGATCAAAGTACCGGTAACTTTTCCCCTTAAATTCGTAAATGGAAAAAGGTGGGGGTGTCAGTACTTCCAGAACAAGAGGCATTTGAGATCTAACCATTAGTACTGGAAATAGGTTTGGGGTGATTTCAGGGTCTGATAATACCCAGAACCCCCTCACAACACGCGTAAGTATGAGTCCCTCATTAGCGATAAATTAACTCCACAGAGACAGCAAAGATCAAACCAAACCCAATTTAACCAATTCCAATGCAAATTTGAAGTAATCCTATCAAATTGTGATTATTCATGCTTATATAAGTTGTACAAATTTTAGGTTTTTTCTAGTCAACAGAGTAGAAACCTCCATCCTTAAATGTCACAACACAGCATATACATTTAAAGTTTAAATGTGACAATGGTGGAGTTTCCATGCGTGTTTTTTTTTAGCTCAAGACATTTGCTCTAGAAAAATGTCTTATGTAAAATGCTTTTTTTGGGTTTCCATTCGCTCAGTGTATTTTACTCGAGTAAACCAGGCTTTTCACCCGACGTCATGCAAATGAAGGGTAAAGGTGGGGGTTGATATGTAAATTAGTTATACGTAAAGTACTTGTGCTGTTTTTGAAGAATACTAGTGAAATTTTGTGAAAATGTGGTTTCTATGCACAGACAACTGATACACAAGTGAATCTAAGCTGCTGTAATAAAGCAAAATACCTTGTGGTTAATAATGTGTTTTACTGCTCTTGCCCACATTGTTTTTTAAATGTCATTGGCGGCGAGGCAAGTTGTTAGTATTGAATCCGGTTTCAACTAATTTATCTTACGACTCATTCATTAAAAATTAACTGGGAGGTATAAAATGAAACTGACCAACACAGGTATTGCAGATCATCATGGCTGAAAACTGGCGGAGATGTAGGATTCTAAAGCTCTGTGCCAGACATCTTCCATGTATGCTCCCAAGGCTGTCTGGATTGGGAACAGTGGATGTTTTCCCTTTGTTTCGGGAGCTTGAACCTCCAAACATCCTCTACCAGCAAATCCTTATGCCTTGTTATCTAATGCCAATGGCTAGCGAAAGGACGGTTTGGACACATACTCGTCCATCTTGCTGGTTTAGTGCCAACGTCAACTGTAGGTGTGTTGGATGTCACAGCCTCAGCAATACTCTGCAAGAACTCAGAGAACATCGCCACAGTTTCCTGATGTTGCTGCTAGTACTGTCTCATCCACGTTGACCAGTCACACTGACGGCGACACTCTGCCTGCTGGAACAGGACCTGTTGCTGTTGCATCTGGTGTCGCATCCGTCTCATCTCCTGTAGACTCGACCGTCTGTACTCCACTGCTGAAGGGTGGTGTTGTGATGGACGAGCTTCTGTGAGGGGGGTGGGGGGTGGGGGGGGGGGGGGGGGAGAAATAGGGGGTTAAAAAAGAAAAACACCATAGGAATATGTATACAGAGCTCAGTTAAACTGAAGACACAAAAAAATGTATACAAATACAGACTCCATCTGCCACAAAGATTGTGAATGTGCAGTCTCACTGCCACTGGGTGCTGCCCCTATAAACAGTCCATATATTCCCAGAACCGAAACCGTGACCGTCCTGCTTCTCCCGAACAGCGCCTCTTTGCTCGTTCCTGCAGGTAGGACTGTTTTAATTTGTCCCTAGCTTGTGGGACTGTGATCTCTATTCCTCTTTCTGGGAGGACATCAACCACTTGTTGGTACACATGCTTGTTACGTTATTTCGGGCAATCGAGCTGGCTCAACACATCCAAGTCACTAACTATAGTTATTATTTCCTCCTTTCTCCTTTTTTTTTTTTTTTTTTAAACTGCAAGGGCAGTAATAGGAAAAAATAGATGCTTACACACACAGCAATTCAGCTATGGGAGAAACACATTCACCACGACAGGCGGGTGACCAAGCACAGAGCTGGGTCCTGGTGGATATCACACTGCTACTCCTTTTTCTTTTTAACTGCAATGCAGTAAAGAAAAATGTATTTATAAATTGCAAGGCGGTAAAGAAACGAACACACACACACACACACACACACACACACACACACACACACACACACACACACACACACACACACACACACACACACACACACCACAGCAAGCTGTCAGGGTAAAAATAACAGTCACCACGTCAACGCAGGTAACTGATTTTGTTTTGTATTTACCAGCCCACCGCGTAGGAGTGATTTACACATGTAATTCTCCCAAACGTGCACGCACATCGCTATTTCACGTGTAAATTGCCCCGCATGGAAACTCCATGAATCTTAAATCTCTGCATATTTCATCACAGTATTCAGTATGTGATTTGAAATGTCTCATGTTGTTAATGTTACAAGATAATATAATTTTAAGGAGCTCATTATTGTAAAATATTTAAGAAGGAACCATTTTGCTTTACCGGTATTTTCAAATATGCAAATGGTGCATACCTTGCAGGATTTAATTACCTCTGTTGTATTGCCGTTCTCCTGTAAGATACTTGGATTTGCAATCCATCATTAGCAATTGATTCAGTCTGTGATTTTTGTTTCTTAAGTCGTAATGTAGTTTGCTCACTTTGCTGTTCATTTTGCTGTGTTTACAAGGCTGTCACCAAGTTCACAATTAATGGAGTAATTAATTGCTAAACAACATGGTGTCAGGTTTTAGTTTCAGGGTCTGAATAAGATAACATAAATGTATTACTTTATCATTCGTGTTTTTGTTATTTCATCTTTTTCTCCCAGAAATGTTTGATAACATTAAGTGCATGTATACAGGTGTCGGACAAAACAGTAGACCAAAATACATACAATATATTATGTTAAGGTTGAAGCTGATAATTGGTTACTGTATATATTGTGATCAGGCGACCACTCACTCACGTTCGTTGCCCCTTTAAAACAGACCCAGCACACATAGAAACAGAGTTTTCAAAAGTGCGGACGCACTATTTATTTTAATAAACAAGA
This sequence comes from Acipenser ruthenus, assembly GCF_902713425.1. Taxonomy (NCBI): domain Eukaryota; kingdom Metazoa; phylum Chordata; class Actinopteri; order Acipenseriformes; family Acipenseridae; genus Acipenser; species Acipenser ruthenus. The sequence continues at coordinate 13,180,943 of NC_081195.1, read as the reverse complement.
ATTAAACAAAAACAAAATAAACACCTAGCTCTTTTTCGAGCAGTAACTAAAACACAAACGGGAACCTAAACTAATTACCGGACAGCTAGGCTGTTTACCGGCTGAAAAACAAAACACACAGTATTACACAACATTATTCACAAACAGGCTTCACACAACACCTTTCAGGGCTACAACACACAGTCAAGCTCTTCACACAGCAGCCCCGAAGAGACTGGCTGCTTTCTTTAAATACCCTGCACCTGGCTCTAATTTATAATGATCTCTATAATTAACTATATATATATATATATATATATATATATATATATATATGTATGTATATATATATATATATATATATATATATATATATATATATATATATATATATATATATGCCTTATAATACCAGCAGTTGATTTAAGGGCTTGCAGTATGTTATTTTAACAATGATAGAATCAGTGTTATTATGCAATATAGTAACGCAAATATCTATTCTTTTTTTCATTCTTATTTACTGAAATACGTTGCTTTACAATTAACAAGAATCTGGATTTACTTAGGCTACTCATAACTCATAGCTATTACAATTAGCTACATCCATCTAATTGCCTGCAAAAACAGAATTTAACTAATGCAATATGTATATGTATAGCAATATATTATGCTGTAAAGACATTTAAGCCATGTAAAATGATACATACAAAAAGGAAAGTGCAACACTTGGTCAAGAAACAAAATATATTTCTATTTACTTGTTTAACAACAGGCTTAATATTTCTCTTACTATTGTTAAATTCCCTACCACTTTCAGCGCATTCATTCTACAATATGCATGATCGGATTAATCCAGTTTTCATAGATCTAATATACATGTATAAACATTTTTAGAAAGGACAATAAAATGTTCTATTTCACACTTCAAACTTGTCAGTATAGATGGGCCTCAAAACTTAGCGCATGCTATTTATCCACTCCACACTACCACATGCTTAAAAGCCACAGGGGTATAAATAAGGTGATCCCGGGTGGTGAAATAGTTAGTGTGCTAGAGTTAATGTTGGTGTTAGAAGTATGTGGTGAGTGTTGTTCGTGTTCTGTGTTGTGCTGTTCGTTCTGTGTTATTTACATCAGTGAGTGTTTTGTATAGTCCTTTTATTTTGGCCCTTGCGCCTGTTATTTTGTTAATGTGTTTTGTTTGTTTGTTTGATTTATATTATTAATAAAGAAAGAGCACATTGGCGACTCAACCTGTCGCACCTTGCCTGTGCGTGTATTTCCTGGTCCATGACGTCACCTGTCCAGCAATCCGTAACAAGCTGATAATCAGGAAGTCAATATGTCAACTTTGATAAGAGTCCTGACCTAATTGTGCAGAGGGAGGTCTTTATAATGCAGATCGGTACCTGTTTAGAGCCATGTTTATGGTCATCGACTTGCTTCTTTCTTGTATTTACCATCCTAACTTTTTTGGATAACATACCAAGTCTTCCAATGTCTTTGTAATGCTTCTTAGAGGCCTAAATAGAACTCAAACCATGACCAGCTACTCTGTCATGCAGGTTGCTGACTAGACAACTTTCACATAAAATAAGTCAAAGATAAACAAATTACTTTCCATGAAAATGCTAATTGGCCCAGAGAGGTCACGGGAGAGTCATCAGATTCTTTAAACCCTTTCTGTCAGGCCTGGCGTAATGGGAGGAGAGACTTGTGAGGTATTATTTAAAATGTGGTAACAAAAAGGATGCACAAACTGCAAGAGAACTTTGGGTCTTTGCAAGGATGGAGCTTGAGGCTTGGGAATACAGGGGGCATCTGGTCAATAAATATGAAGGCTGTTCTTATTATAACTTTGTCAATGACAAATAACAAACAGTCGGTAAATGAAATGCTACATTGCATCATTTTGTGGAGGACATGGGACATTTTCAGCTTGGCTGACCATACACTAGCCTTTGAGCTGGCCCTGGAAAAGCTGTTTGTTTGACCCCAAGGAGTGAGAATTGACAGAGCAAGCCACCAGCATTTGTGTTAGTCTGCTAAGCCAAAGATTGAAAATGATTTCCCAATGCCCTGTTTCAGCTCCCCAGGAAGAGGGTCATCAATTATCTCCTGATACATTTCACAATATTGTACCTGTTTTAGACCATGACTTCCTAGTCTGGGAGACAGTCTCTTTTATTGATGGAAGAAGTAAGCACTGTAAACAAGCTCTAAAGCTACAGTACTGTGCACCTTTCTGTCCTATCTAATTGGAATATGGGTTTAGTTTTGTAGACTTCAAATTAAGGAAATTGGCACTTATATATAGGTTTTTAAAATGATTATTACTTCCTCTGACAGTACAATAAGATATCTTTACTGACTTTAGAGCTCCTGTGTGCAGATTAGTCTTTTTTCTGTCAAAATCATTTTTCTAGTTTATTTATTAGCTTACAATGAAAATGTCAACAATTTAACATCCCCTATCCCATACACATTATTATTGTATAGTGTATATACAGTAGGTGACAACTTGAGATGTGTTGCTATTTCCCTAAATTCCATAATGACGCTCTGTCTAAAAACCCAATCACACTGTCTAAGATTTCAATTCAAATGTAGACTGCTGTGTTCTCTATAATTATTCCCAGGCGTAATGTGTTGATGTTGCAAATAACTTTCAAACATTTTTTTTTAATAGTAAAAATAAATGAGACAAATATTTTTTCAAGAGGAAACTGTACCTCTCAATAGTATTATAATTTGTAATAAATACTTTGTAAAGGAATAATCATGCTTACATTAAATTTTGAAAAAGGTATAACATGGTCAAGATTGAAAAAAAGGTGGGCAATGTGGGGCTTTCAAATTAAAGTTTACTGCTCCGTCTTTTGGGAGAGACGTTGTTGTAAGTGACTCTGCAATGATGCATAGTTCACATACCCTAGTCTCGTACCTTGTAAAGCGCTTTGTGATGGTGGTCCACTATGAAAGGCGCTATATAAAAATAAAGATTATTATTATTATTATTATTATTATTATTATTATTAGTATTATTATTAGTATTATTATTATTATTATTATTATTATATAGTCCAGCGGATAAGCACTTGATTGAGCACTTTTACCTAGAAATGTGAAACTTTGCATACTTATTCAAGTTTAGGTGCTGAACATTTTCTGCTATAGTGCCTGTAGCGCCACCTGGTGGCCAGTGATGGCACACACAAAAACATTTTAAAATCTGGAATAGGTTTGGCTGTTCACCTAAACTACTGCAAGTCCTTCTTACAAATGGCAATTCTTCAGCAGAGGATCAATCTTTTTACTTATTATACCTAAAACCCAAATGCTCACTTCTCTTACCATGGAACAGATTCAATTAGATGTTATTTAAATAAACCAATTATGATATCCAGGTTGTTTTCCAATGGGAATAACAGAATGTCCCATGTGGAATGTTACTATATGTTTCTGCTACTGAAAATATTCAGATCTAATATACATACAATATAATTAGGGCTTTTGATTTTTGGTTTTAAATGATAAAACACGATACAAAAAAAGAAAATGAAATCGGTGGATAGCCAATAAACACCAGAAAACACTGGAAAAACTGTGGAAATGGTTAATCAATTCACGTTGACTTTACCCTTTTCCCATTAAAAAATAAAACCTACATTTCCCAGTGCTGCTGGGCAATGTCCCACCTTCCTGACTTGTGTCTATCATTGATTCGTTCTGAATACTTTAAACCCGCCCCAACTACTGAGTGACAGCACATTCCTATTGCAGACTCCACTTGCGAGATTTAAAACGAGATTACAATCAGGAATGGAGGATTGTTAGCGGGATTTAAAGCTGTATTACAGTTAAAACGGAGGATTTAAAACAGAATTGTGGAGAAATGTACAAAAATGCCTACACACAAAAACCCCAGAAGAATGTGACCATAGGGATTTCGTTGTGGAATACAGGCGAAGAAAATAAGCTACTACTATTAGTCCAGCGGTAAGCACAAGAAATAGGCACTTTTACCTAGAAATGTGAAACTTTGCATATTTATACAGCTTTAGGTGCTGAACATTTTCTACTATAGCGCCAATTGATCAGAGCCCCGTGGTGGCCTGTAGCGCCACCTGGTGGCCAATGCGACCAAGCACTTTACCAGTTGAAATGATTTCGACTCTAGTTTAATCAATAAATGTCCAACTAAGGCTCAAGATGGCTCAAAATGTTGCTATGAATGTGGGGATTATCATACTTGTCCGCTCTTGTATTGGCAAGCAAAAAAGTGACACAATGAGTGAAAATCGCTACATAATATTACGGTATCTGTTTCATGCACATTTTGGCCTGTGGTTCTATAGTTCTTGGCACTTAAACTATAACTCTGCCTTCATACTTGTGGATTAAAATGATATATATATAGTGATGCGCTGCATCGGCTGGAACACCCTTTTTTGCAACCGCAACAGACCAGTTCCTGGCAACTCTTAGTTGCTTCAGCTAATGTTGTCCAGAAAGGGCAATAAATGTCCCCTTCAAGTTTCCAGCCCCAGCAAGCAGGGTCGGGAAGTATTAGTTCAGCAACAGTACTTTGTCCCCAGACGTGACCACCTTGATATACCGCACGCCTAATATGCTATACCAGTGCCGCTTGGGTAGAACTGATCCCTTCAGTAGATCGCCCTTTCTTTGTAAAGAGGTGTTTCCGGGCATCGTTCACCTGTGATGTCAAACATACAACAATTTTACAAGTTATAAATTAACAGATAACAAGCATATATGAATGTGCTTGTTACAGGAATATTTTTTTGTTTTCAACTTTCCTTTAAGTGAATGTATACAGTAAAGCCGTGCTTACTTTATCTAATTCACTGGTACAATCATACAGAAGCGCATTGAATCTCTCCAATACAGCCAGTCAGTCACCCGGGCTGTTATCTGGGGATACAGCAAGTTGCAGGAATGCAGCTGTTGCTTTATCGTAAGACATCCAGACATCCCATGCTGCCTTCTTGCCACGACCAGCAAAGCCAGACACAGTATCACAGCCGGTCATGGCATGGAACAGTAGAATTGCTGCTGATGTTCTTGGTCCCAGGGCAGATGCAAATTGATGTACTGGCAAGTATCTGAATTTATTTCCTGTCCCAAACGCAATCCACAGTTCCTGAACTGGTAGCTGGTGGTATGCAGCAATGGCAAGCACAACAACATCGGTGTCCACTGTTCTTATCATTATGTGCTTGTGGCCTTTGTTAGCAGCATCTTTACAGTGCAGGATGATTCGTGTATCAGCCTCCTCATGTGAGCATGTTGAAAGCTGGGATAGGTCCTCGCAAGCTGGTGTACACACGACATCTTGTACATATGTTGACATTTTTTTTTTTATCATCTACTTGGATCTGGATGACATTCTGTGACAGCAGATGGAATAGCTCAGTTTTGTTTTGATCCACTCTTAAGAAAGTTTGCCAGTTGCGATGCAATGGCACCAAAGGCAACACTCTGCGCCTATTACCTTCACCTTGTTTTTCTCTGGTTGATGATTTTGCTTGTAGATGTCCCAAATCACATCCACACTGCTCACTTTTACCAGCCAGCATGCAACATGAGGCACAGAAACATATTCACTGTACTCTTGAAATGTTTTTGCTGTTTTTGGTTTGAGAATCTGCACCATTGCGGCCCCATCAAGGATAACTGCTGAAACCTCTGGCTCATTTGTTCTGGTTGCGTGAAGATTCTCAAAGCACTGTACAAGATCAGATTTAGATGTCTGTCGTAGTTTACCACCATAAGCAATTGAAGGAGAGCATGCCTGGTCATCAAGATTGCAACCTCGATACTGATACCCCATATAAAGCCTGGAGAACAATTGACAGTCATTCTTTGCAGATCTGAGCTTCAGCTTAGCATCTGGATGTACTGACTTCTTTGGCCGATCTATGAACATTGCCAGCTTGCTATGAGGCAATGACTCATCAACTGGCTTTGTACGTTCAATGAGTCTCTCTTTTACAAAAGCTTCATATTGCTGGAATCCCACTGCTTTGATTTCTTTAACGGTCTTAACAACAGACGCATCAGCAGTATCCTTTGTCATCAGCGACGAGAGTTCTTTGCTATCATCCGAGAATGGGTTGCCAAGATCTTTAATAGTGTCCACCATAGAATTGACATTAGTTTTGAACCTTCCTTGAAAACCAGGTACTTGCTCATGGTATTTGGACTGTGCAGCACTAACTGCAGCTATTTGCATCTTTAAATGTCTTTAAATTCATGTACCAGTCTTGCAATTTCTGGACCACCAATCATCCACCTCCGAAGAGCTTAGGGGCTTTCTATTAGGACAATTGCCCCACCACCCCCTTTCACCGTTTTGTTCATGGGCCTGATCCAATGGCAGTGCCAAAAATGCATGGTCTGTCTTTTGGAATGTGAATTTTCCCACCTTCAAATTCTTTGTCAGTTTCTGGATGCATGACTTGGAGTTGTTGCATGTCCCGTATATGCACGGATAACCATTGGGAATAGTTTGTGCGATTCAATGCAAAGAACCATGGCATGAGTTGAATGAGTGACTCAATGTACATTTGGAATGATGACCACAGAGATCTTACAAACTCTAGAACAGCCAACTGCAGTTCCAAAACAAGTGACCAATACTTGAATTGGGGATTGTGCTCTGCCTTTTCATACCACCATGCATCAAAGGTTTGTCAGATGGGCTGCTTGAAGGTATGAATCTGCTTTGCCTGATGTAGCAACATCGGCCTGAGTAAGCACGTCTGTCCATCCACTTCCTTCCAACCAGGTTCCTGCTGCTTTCCATGCTGCCATTTCAATGTGCAAACCACCAAACATAAGCACACATTTTTCCTCACAAAATATGTTTGGCCATGTCCACTGAATGTTCTTGGCTATTGCACAGAGTGGTTGGTCACAAGCAAGAATGGAGATCTGACCAGGGTTCAAGTGCTGTACTGCATTCCGTACAATTGTCATGGCTTGTCGCATCATTGCAACTGAGTGAACTGAGTCTTCAAACAGTGGCAATAATGCACTGGAGTTTTTGGCAGCATATTAGAGGACTGACTATTTGCATGGTATGCAGACCAGGATGTGTGGACTCTCATCTTTATCAGGTAAACAGATAAATGAATGTTTGATCTTCTGTAACCAAGCATATTCTCCCTGGATATGTCTTTGCCCTGTGCCCATCAACTGAAAGAGCAACAGTTGCAGCTGGCAATGGTGGATGCTGTGCTGGTGTTGAAATCGGGGGGACATTTGCGCAGAAGTGTGGCAGAGGATTCACATGCTTTGAACAGCTGGACCTGACAGTGACATTTTTCATACTCACCCCCTGTTTATTAAAGTCAGGATGCTGATAATGTTGATAAGCTTGATAATGAAGCGCAGACAATAAAACAGCTTCAGACTTCAGCAACACGATTCACAGGGAATTCATTTTAATCAGTCACTCTTATAAACAAAAATAGTATGTATGTAGCATATAATCTCAGCAATTTAAATTAATGTGTTTATGTGGGGGGTTTTTTAACAGCTTTACTTACTACTAGGCTACATGACTTGCTCTGCTGACACTTGGGAATATGAATTATATTTATAGATATTATTAATTATATAAACTGAAGCAAATATATCAATTTGACATTTAAATAATACAAACAGTATATTTACATTTTCTTTAAGAGCCATGTTATTGGAATAATAGATTTTTGCATGTTTTCCATTTTGTGGTATTTCAATGCAGAAACTTTTGAAATGATAATATTATATATCATTTTAATCCACAAATATGAATCCAGATTCATAGTTCTTTACAAGTACCAAGAACTATAACCTAGAAAACCACTGGCCAAAATATACATGAAACAGATAATATTATATAGTGATTTTCACTAATTTTGTCACTCTTTTGCTTGCCAATTCAAAAGCTGTCAATATATTGCTATATGATAATCCCGACATTCATACCAACATTTTGAGCCATCCTGAGCCTTAAATTGGACATTTATTGATTAAACTATGGTCGAAAACATTTCAACTGGTAAAGTGTCTGCTCGCATTGGCCACCAGGTGGCGCTACAGGCCACCACGGGGCTCTGATCAATTGACAATATAGCAGAAAATGTTCAGCACCTAAAGTTGTATAAATATGCAAAGTTTCACATTTCTAGGTAAAAGTGCCTATTTCTTGTGCTTACCGCTGGACTAATAGTAGTAGCTTCTTTCCTTCGCTGTCTTCCACAACAAAATCCCTATGGTCACGGACACATTCTTCTGGGGTTTTTGTGTAGGCATTTTTGTACATTTCGCCACAATTTTGTTTTAAATCCTCTGTATCTTAACTGTACTACAGCTTTAAATCTCGCTAACAAGCCTCCATTCCTGATTGTAATCTCGTTTTAAATCTCACAAGTGGAGTCTCCAATAGAAATGTAGGAATGTGCTGTCACTCAGTAGTTGGGGCGGGTTTTATCGTTTAAAAACGAAAATCAAAAGCCCTAATTATATTGTATGTATATTAGATCTGAATATTTTCCGTAGCAGAAACATAGTAACATAGTAACATTCCACATGGGACATTCTGTTTTTCCCATTGGATAACAACCTGGATATCATCATTTATTTATTTAAATAACATCTAATTAAATCTGTTCCATGGTAAGAGAAGTGAGCATTTGGGTTTCAGGTATAATAAGTAAAAAGATTGATCCTCTACTAAAGAATTGCCATTTGTAAGTAGGACTTGCTGTAGTTTAAGTGAACAGCCAAACCTATTCCAGATTTTAAAATGTTTTTGTGTGTGCCATCATAAAGGTGTATTTTTTTATTTTTATTTTAGTACATAAATTGTCATATTATAGATTCATTTGGCAAGGCATCAGAGATGCCGCATCCTTCACTCTTAGGGGTGTAGTTTAAATCTATAAATAAGGAAGCTGGAAGAATTGCATGTTTTTTCTGTTCGCGGTTTCACTTATACAGCGTCAAATCAAACAATTTCTGCCATTTCAGGCTTTACAAAATGGGAGGAGGGATATAATGCAGGGATATTTTACTTGGTTGTGGAACCGCACATACACCCACGTTAGAAGCGTAGAAACAGCAGAAGGGAAGAAAACATATGTATCATCTTGCCCGGATATTTACATATTTAGATTTAAGCATACTAGCCCCTTTATTGTTGTTTATTAATAATAGGTTGTCTCAAGATCTTAAAACACAATCAATAACAATAACAAAAAAGGAATAATTGGGTGACATTGTGAATTTCTAGTTTTAATGCCAACATTTATCCTGCTTTAGCTATGGCGGCACACACAATTTCTGTTTAATCTGCCCCCTGATGCCCTTGTTAGTAATAACAAAAAGTAAGATTCTTCATTCCTTATCTTAAGGCACTTTGCAGAACAGTGCAATGCTCGGCCTGCAGGGCCAAGCCAAAATCAAGGTTTGTCTTTAAATGATTTAATTATATTTATAATGTCCAGTTAGCATTAAAGTTTCTTAAAGGTACATTTATTAATTAAGGCAAAGTAATTTGTATTTATATTTTGTCTACAGGAGGGTAAAGAAGCAAGAGCTGTGTTATTTTTGAAAACAACAAATATGTCTTAAATTTTTGAAAATAGTATTATTTTTAGTATTAAAAAAAGAATGTGATTTAATGTTCATTGTGCTGAAAGAAGTGGTGTTGTACTGAAAGCTGACTGGTATTTTTTGTAAATGGAGTTTTAAATTGCTTTTTTAAAGTAGCATGCGCCAGGGTAATGTCTTGAGGTACCTACACAGCAATCTGGTGGCAATGATTTATGGTGTAGGGCAGGCACAAATTGACTTGTATGCAAGAAATGTAAATGGAATCGGGACATTTGATGGAGAAGCTCATTTCCAGCCTTAAATGTTTTAGATTAACCACACACAAGGAAAAATGTAAATGTAAAGGGGCATTCCTTTTTTTTCTTTCTTTTTTTTAATCTACATTACAGGTCAATTTATTATACAAACAGTGACATTACACTGGATTTATAAGGATCAAGGGATTTGATGAAGAGGATTCATTTCAGGAAATAAACCTTTGAAATTAGCCACAGAATGAGGCAAATATTTAAAATGATATATGTTAGCTACTGCAATTTTGAATCAAGCTTTGTAGCTTCGACGGTGGCACCTTAATCATTTTACAGGTACACACAGCAAACAAAAGGCATACGGTATTTTTATTCCTAATGCTTTCTAGCATGCTTATATAGAATGAGACCTAGACCTTTGTTATTTCCCATATTCCTTGTCTACTATTTAAAACTACTTACATTAAGACGTTAATTATATCACATTTTATGCTTGTTCAGTTCATTAAACCTTAGCTGCTTATTTCTCATACCCAGATAAACCAAATCTTGAGGCTAAGCATGAAAGAAACAGACATTTTAAATACAGGCTTTCTCTTTTGTAATTCTTAATTAAAGCACTATACCAACAACCCTTTTAAATATAAAGACCATCTACCAGTAACAAAAGAGAACATTTCCGGACTGCTACTGGCACGATTTGAAACAAGTCACAATTAAAAAGTCATGAATGCTGTGAAGTATATTCTGACACAACAGCAAGAAAGAATAAAATGCATCCCCCAGCAAAGTGCCTTTACTGTTCATTTTTCACAGAATGACCTGTACCAGAGTTTTTTTTTATTTTATTTCCAGCTTTTTATGAGTTACCGTTATTCTTATTTTAAATGTTAAATACAAACAGAATAAAAAGTGCTATGATGGCAATATACTATGCCCTGGTACTTCATTATATTACTAATTCATTATATACAAATGGTATACAGTTGTAATATGTGGTGATACATTTTTTATTTATTATATTTAGGTGTTGTAGATGTTGTGTGTATTTAATAAACAAATACTGAAGTGAAGTTATTTATTTATTTTTATTGTTTTAGCACAGTGTGAAACTGCAATGCTGAAAAATTACAGAAATAGACCACATGGGTAGATGCAAAAAGAGAAAACAGAAGGTTGTTAGATTCCTCATTTATGAATATGGAATTCAGTGGATAATGATAGTAGTGGTATATTTAAATAATAATAATAATAATAATAATAATAATAATAATAATAATAATAATAATAATTATACATTTTTACGTATATCATTTTGAAACAAAACACTGGGGGTCGTGTTTACAAAGTTTGCTAAGTAAACACCATTTAAATAAATAAGAAGAAGTTAATTTATTGCAAATTCTGTAACATTTGCAGTTGGTTTTCCATTACAGTGGGAAACGCTTCATGAATATGGCCCTGATTGCCCTGAAATGCAAAAGAAGTATGTGAACTTGTTATTAGAAAGACATTGCAGGAATGCATTTGGGGAGGAAGTTAGCCAGGGAGAGTCAATGCCTGGTCTAATGCTAGTTCTCAGCCAGCAACGAGCTAAGTTTGGCTAACCTGTAAGCTGCTTGATATGTATGGGTTTCTTTTCTGCTTTCTTTGGAGAGCACCAGCTTTCGTTATCAGTGGAGAGTGACTCCTGACTTGCAGGAAGACGCTAGATGTATAGTATAGGAAAAACTTTGGATTGCTAAATTGGAGACTTTAATTACACAGCATAGCACATTCACAAATTGTGTTCTGACGTCTTTCTACTTTTTAAGTCGAATACAGATTCAAAAAGAAAGTTTTAAGAAACAAATAATTAAACAGCTGAAGCTTGACCTTAGAAGATCAAAGGGTTCATGTTTGTATCCACTCTTCAAGGACCATTCCAGTCACAAAATGGGTTCCATTGTACCTCCCTGGTTGAATCTCATTTCATGTGTTTGTACTTTAGGCAATGTCTTCTTAACTTGCAGATATCCAAGCATTTTGGATGTCAACAGATCTTGTTACTGAGGAACCAAAGAAGGATCATTTAAAAGTAGTCATATAAAAGGCAGTTGGATAATTTAAGCAGTGTCATTCTGAGAAATGAATGCATTAAGTATAAAACAGAAAAACAAAACAAAATCCAAGTAAAATAATATAGATAAAAAATCTGATTGAGATACCTAGTAATGCTGGTGATATTGTGTAACGTTTTAAGCCTTGATTTTTTAAATTGTGGGTTTATACAGGACATACCTACATCAGTGTCAAAGGCTCAAGTTTTGATTTATATCATGTCAGGCAGTTGATTGCTCTTTCTTTTACAGAACCAAATCACTTTGTTTCAGGTGGCCTTGGAAAATATATCTTATTTAACAATATAAAGGACTTTTGTTGTATGATGCTACATATAAATAAAATGTAAAAATGTAAAAAAAATAAATCAGTAATGATATAAGGGATCTTTGTAAAGCCCTTTAAGTATTATTAAATCTTTCAGATAAGTATATGGATTTATACAAACATTAACTATGGAGTGACTATTGTTAACAAAATGGGATAATAAATTAACTGAAAAGCATCTCCTGCCACATCTCATAATTTATTTGCATAATTAGGTCTTAATTTTAATTCAGTATGCAAATATATGCTTCTTTTAAATTGCATCAGAATGTGAAGTCAAGCTGCTATCAAGGCTAATGTGAATTTATTCTGTGCTGTTGTTTACAGATGCCAGGCAATGAAGTGGACAAAGAACACTCACCACTGTATATGAGGCTAAAATAAAGGCTTCAAGAAAGACGCTAGATCCTGATTTTGTGTGGAGATTTGAACAGACTACAAAAAAATCTTTACAAAAAATCTTTAAAAAAAAAAAAATCAGAAGGTACCTTTAAATCACCATAATTGTAGTCTATTCAATTAATCTAAATAGTTGTGGATCCAAATACTGATAATTGTTATAATTAACTGAACATTGTGTGTGAGTCTAAGTGTCTTTAAAAATATGTCAAATTACATGTTTATCCTAATTCAATATTTAAACAGTGGTGATATTTAGATCTGTCACTATTAGATCAATCAAAAATATATTATTAACTTCCTTATTCAAGGAATATATTAAGGTGTTTACATGATTAAATATAAATATTAAATAAACATAATATTTTTCTGCATTTTGGTATTATTAGGTGTATCCTAAACCATGAGCATTTCAATCCTATACACCAGAACTAATGTTTATGAATGACTAATTATTATACATCTGGGTATAACCAACTTCTACATATTATTGTTTATTTCCAGCACAATCCATGTTTCTTCAGTGTCGAAGTCTTAGCAATTATTGTGTTAACTGGCCTTTTTATACAGAAAAGAGGAATTATTACGATGACAACATGGTGAGTGTAATAGGTAAAATGAGGATCCTGTTTTGTAGGGATCCTGTTGTAGAGTTTATTTTGCACAAATGTATGATGTTGTCACTTCAGAGTTTAAAACAGGTTCTGCAGGTTCTACAGTGGCTGTTTGTTCACTGAGTGACCAGAAAGCCTCGAGGAGGGAGGAAGCTTGTGGGCCTGCAGCTACACCTAGGAAACGTAATCAAACTGATAAACCAAGAAGTCTTTATGATGAGGCAGAGTGCACAGACAGCTAAACTATTGAAGAATGTAGTAAAGGTTCACCAAGAGATCATTTATTAGTGTAAACTTAAACATGATTCTGGGAGTTTTAATAGTAACCTAGTCAAGTTTTCTGCATGATTCCTTTGGAGGATTTGGTAAAAAGGATTGTGTAATGCATTAATAACAATCAAATTAAATTAAAAAATCACAGATAAGTTGTCTAGAAGTACAGACCAGCTAGCACACATGCAGTTAAAGTGACCCAAGTTGACCAAGGCATTATCCTGACCCTAACTCTAGGGTTACTTTTAAAATATAGCTATTTATTATTTAGGAGTTTCTATTTAAAGGGTATTATTTCAGTCATTTACCCATGAAGAGGAAGGAGGGGGCAAGAAGGGAGTTGGTTACCATTATAAATATTTACTACTTGATCACTTCACTACATAATCTTTAACAACACATGTAATAATAAATTTTACTAAGTTAAGCGAGAACATTATTTTCCTATCAAGGCTGGCTGTTTTTGTACCAACGTTTACTGATGATTTGTGCCTGAAGAAAAAAGAATTATGCTAGATCAGTTTCTATCTTAATTCACTCAGCTTGAAGGTTTTTGTAGGGGAGTTTTATCTCTTATTTCGATAAAAGGGAGTAGAGCATTGAGGACACCTATCGCCTTATATTTTTCCAAGGTATCAAGTGAGGGTAACACAGGCTGGAGGGGCCTGGCTTTGCCTTGAGGTCAGCCCAAATGATGGTCTTTGTGGAACAGAGAATACAAACCCTTGCCAGTTGAAAGTCAGAAGAAATTGACCTGGCTGATCCTTGAGGGAAGCAGTGCTTTTTTCTTTCATCTCATCTTGAGAGCCAAAAGCCTAGGACAACACTTAACAGATAAAATATTGTCCTAGCCTAATTGTGTTGAGGTTGACCAAGAGTTGGAATGCAAATATTTAATGTGGTGGCAGGTCGTACTGGAGGACGCTGAAGAGGGTAGAAACTTGAGATGGCTCGGCCTGTGGGCCAGGGAAGTAGCCAAAAGGGACAAATTAGGTTTAAACAATAGGGGATCTTTTCCATTGGGGGATAATTAAATGTTACTTCATCAAAGCAGAGACAGTTTGCAAGCTGCTCATTTTGTAATTCTATCATGTTTGCCCCTGAGATATGCTTTTTGTATTTTTTTGTATTCTTCACTATTGCTATTGATGGAGGATGCATTTAATTACACTGTTGGGGGTATTAATTATATCCCATGGTTAGGCCAGTGTTTGTTGTAAGAGGTAACAGAGGACCTATGTTTAGGCTGTGGGCTTTTGAGTTGTCTTTAGTATTCAAAATAATGATCTTTGTGTATTGTCCTTGGATAAACAGAAACAGGAAAGAAAGGTGCACTAATACAGAATAGAGAATTCAGTAACCTTTGCTTTTTTTGGTAAATCATGTCAAGGCTTATATAAAGTAGTAGACTATCACTATATTTACGTTGCTTAAATCATGTAATACACCTGTTAAATAGACAAGGATGATTAATGTTAGGGTTTTATTTAATAAACACAACTATTGTAATATGTTTGCTAATTCTAAAATTAGGATAATTGATTTTCTATTTTGAAACTATGAAGTCAATCTATTTCAAACCTTTTGTTATTTCAGTGTCATTTTTTCATGATAATTATTGGTATAAAGGTAAGTCAAATTGTGAGAAATCTTGGTTTTACTGGGGTTTTTTGTTTGTTTTTTTAGCAGAAGAGATATGGAAAGATGTGGCAAACTGTTCAGGTCCAGTACTATTTAAAGTGGATTGTGGTTTGACTTAAGATTGATATACAAGATTTGCTTAAGCACCTATTTACAGCACTGATCAGCTGGGGCTTGAATCCACAACCTTCTGAATCACAAAGCTGAAGGTGGGTTACATCGCTCTTAGGGTAATGGTGACTGGACCTATATTGTGGGTATATTAATAACACATTTCTAAATAATCATAACAGATACCAAACAATGTATTATTTCCCAAGAAAAGAGCAGGTATTTTAACAAACCTTAAAATCTTTTTTTTTTTTTTTAAATAGATGCACATGACAATTTCATATTTCAATGCCTTTATCTTGCCCTCAATTTAAAACGGGGGTCAATGTTCAGCTATGTTAGCATATGTCACTGCAGCACATGTGTACTGTTGGCAGAACATTGAAGTAGTCCATGGTGCCCAACCCATGCTCCATGGTATCTGCAACTGGTGACAGGAGCACTTTGCGATTTTCTTTTCTTTTTTTTTTTTTTTTTGGCCACTGAGCCGTGGATTACATGGTTTGTTGTGGACCCAAGATCAGAGGGAGGAAGCTGAATAATGTCTTCCTACTCTTTGAGGGAGCGCCATGGTTGGTTGATTACAGAATGGCCTTTAACAGGCTATTTCAGAAAAAAACGTGGCTTTTGTCCAACTCTCCACAAAAAGGTAGAGTTGGGCTTTCCTGTTTAAATTGAAAAAGCTGGAATATTTTTTGGGGCCCCACAAGATCTCCCATTCAGTCCATTTAATTAAACCTAGCTGATGACTGCATTTTAAAATTTTATATGAAAACAAGCTAATATAGCTAATATACTGCAATCGCTTTCCCTGCAAACAAATGCATAAATAACACTTGTAGATATATGTTTGAATCCCCATGTACTGTATAGTAAACCATTTTAACCGTCTAACTAAAAATATATATATATATATATATATATATATATATATATATATATATATATATATATATATATATATATACAAACTAGATTAGAGAACTGTATGTGTTCAAAAAAGTTAATGTGGGCAGACTAACTGCATTGGCGAAGCTCACTGTTGTATGGAAGTGATCAATTACTGCTATATGCGATAATGCGATAATAGCAGCTGTTAAAATAACTAGGATAGGCCTTAAAGAAGAGGCCCTGGAAGCCAATAAGGGATTAACCAAGATTATCAGTCATGGTGAATAAGCAGGAGTATTCTGTTATACGAATTCCATAGTGAAATAAATAATTAACCTCCCCTCTCTCTCTCTCTCTCTCTCTCTCTCTCTCTCTCTCTCTCTCTCTCTCTCTCTCTCTCTCTCTCTCTCTCACACACACACACACACGCACACACACACACACACCGACCAGTGAATTAGCATTTTATCCTGTGTAACAAAGCCAATATGTTTCAAGAGGTAAGGCCATACAGAAACAAGTCCTTTACAAAACACTGCCTTAGGGCAAGGAACTGACTCTTGGGAGAGTCTTGGGCTCTAGGGCCTATTTGTTCGACAGAATTTGTTATTCTGTCACAGCAGGCCTGTCACCAGCCAAATCATTTAAATGTAAGATTCTGTATTTAAGCAGGCTGTCTTTCCGGGAATATATGAGAGTCAGTTGGAATTTATGGCCAGCTGAAGCAGAGGTTAAACAGTATCAATTTGAGTTTTGCTGGAATTAAGTAAAATCTTAAGGGAATTGTAGGGTATTAAATAAAACGATATGTGTATCAACATGGAATAAATACAGTGTTCCGTTGTTTCCCTGTGGGAATTTAATGCCGGTTACTTCTATTTCCATGTTTTGTACAAAAAATGGAAACATAATTTCCACTTACACTGTAAATCAACAAATACAATTGTTGTATATATATATATATTTTTCTTTAATATTTCACACAAGATAATATGGGATGCCATGTGCTAACTGTGGACAGTTGTATCTGTATTTCTCTCTCTATATATATATAGAAACAGCTCTTGAACAAAATAGCTACCTAGAGTCAGCTTTTTTTTCTCTGTGCTTCGTATTTAGTGGTACAATCTAACTATGGACAGCCAAACAAAACTTATAAAGGTTGGCTTTATAATGGACCTGTCAAGGTTGATGGATTTCCTACACTGTAGGGATATAGGTCCCGAAACTGAAGACAATCAAACACAGCTGATATGTAAACAGAGACTGTGCTGTTTCTGTGAGCTACATCTAAGAGCTTGCCAATCAGTAACATCATTCATTCATTTAATCTGCAAAAGGAATGGAATATATCATTGGGAACTGTGTATTTAATAAACCTACTGCAGACTGCATGAAACAAAGAAAAGTTATGCAAATACTGTAAGGCTAGGTCATCATAACCATAGCTGGTAAGAAGAGCAATCAATGATGCAATAAGGCCCTCCATGTTGGTGATTACCAGTCATTACAGATCGTTTTGGGTGAGTAATGGGGCCCGAGGCAAAGCAGACATTCATAGAAATATGTATTTAGTTCCAACACAAAATGGGGTGGGGGTGTGAAGGGTGTACCACATTGTTTTGTGTAGTCTAATTGTTTTTCTTCAGTGTGTCAGTGGATAGTACAGGTTTGATAGTATAAGAAAAAGTCTAGTTAGAAGAATGATAGTGTACCGGTACAACTCATAATTTTGTTTCAAAATAAAACATAATTTACAGTTTTGACCCTGTACAATGGCATAGTTCAAATCAAATGTCACTTTCCAAACATACCATGGCATTAGCAAACTCACTTTAACAGTGCTATTAAAAATAAATACAGTTAGGCAAATGTTCCCACAATATGTTTTTGTGTTATAAGAGGCAAGGATTTCTCGTCAAAATATTTGGTTCAATTTCTTTAGTAACAACATTATGAAAGCATACAATAAGTCCTTAAGCCCCTAATGTAAAACAAACAGTCAAACAAACATTAACAACCAATTTCCAAACAATTATGGGTTAAGCTAAATAAGGCAACATTTCAAATGAATATCAAATACATTTTAGCCACAATCAAAAGCCTTAGCATATTTGCAAAGTATCCTCTCATAAGAATGGTAAAGATGCACTTGGAAAATACAGTATGCAGGCCTCTTGTTGCCTGCGCAGTGAAATTGTATATCATCTTGATTACTCAATTAAAAAATATCCTTTAATAATCTGACCTTAACTATATTATCAATTGCATACTATTACGCTATTACCTATAGATTTACATCTCATACATGTAAAGGCTCAATACAATTTAAAAGAGAGCAGTAAGGTTAATGTTTGATTGTCTTTATAGATAGGATCACTGGGTGATGTACTAAATTAAATTGGCTAGATCGTGACCCAAGAAGGCATTTCAATTGACTGTTGTTTGTGTATTATGGATTAAAAAGAAAACTGCCAAGTTGCCTAATTTAATTTTTTTGTCTTAAGCTTACAGCTCTCCCTCTATCAAAATCAAAATCTTAAATGGCCAACAATTCTTTCCTAAATTAAACCCCCTGTGCCCTCAACTGATAAGCGTATCACATTGATTACACTGTATTCAATGTCCCTACTCAATATTGGCAACTCAGAGTCTGAGTATTAGAACCACCACTGTTTAGATCATTGATATAAACCTCAATCAGTCTTCTTATTGCTAAACTACCTTATACGTTGTATTTTTTAGTGGTGTAATTAAGACAATGGAAGTAAATTTTTGTGTCTATCCTTGTTTTTTTTACAGTTCCCAACATATCTAAAAATAACATCACTGTTATTTATTCTCCTGTATATATACTACCCAAAGTTTACCTGCAAAGGAAACACATCCTTCTCCCTTCTCCTCCACATAGCAGTTCCTTGTCCCTATTCTATTGTCCTCTTAAGCTGATAGGAACCTTGCGATTTTGGAGACTCTCTGAAAGCTGAACCAAGGTGAAAGCAATTCTCTCAACTTGATGATGTCTCTTATTATAAGAGTCAGCATAAACACTACGTATTTACTTATTTTAATTCACACAAAAAAAATGATCTTATAGCTAAGAACTACCATTACACATATAAAAATGTTTTTTTTTAAACTTTTTTTAATTAATTTTGTTGTGTGTTTTTTAAACATTTACTAGATTTTTTATTAACCCTTAACATAACAACCCATAGTCTCATTTATTAAAAGGTGTTTCGAAAAATCCAAAATTGTCTTTTGGCCAATTGCCTAAAAGTTTTGAGTAACACTTTAGTTTAGGTATCCATTATAAGTGATTATAAACAATAGCAACAAAAAACTATGGCAAAAGTGTATAATAACTGTATTGCAAAGCAAAGAAACCCCATACAATTGGTAAGACAGACATATAAAGACACATGCATGGAAAGGCAAACAGACCTGAAAAGACAAAATGGCAAAAGTGTATAATAATTATTTCTAATCATATTCTACAATTGTTAATAGCATTATTAATAACTTGTTTATAGATTGTTTATAATCACGTATACGGATACCTAAAGTGTTACCAAGTTTTGTCTATTTGGTCAAATTGTTTTACAGCATGACTATAACATATTCACCAATACTGCCGTAAGACTGTATTATTTAGGGGAAAAGAGTGCTGAGTATTTAAGTAGTATTCATTCGTTTATCATTAAGAAGAATCCTTGGGAAACTCAGATTAACAGTAAGTGTCTGTAAAGTGACAAAGATTGTCCTAAGTATAGTCTCAGCAGGGTGCTCTCTTTAACTCTAATTCACAGCTGAATCAAATCATCATGCTAGGATCTCATCAGCATTATTACTGTTGGGCTTACAACTCTTACAGTCACAGTGAAGCAAAGAAAGCCTTTGTTATTAGTGATGCACATATTTGGGGGTGTCTACTAGCTTGGTACAAAGATCATTACTTTGAGGTTTTTGTACATCATTTACACAGACCTTGCTTTATAAGCACTGTTGAGCTCTGGACTTCTTAACATAGGTTGGCTAAAGCCTTGTAATAGCCTACCCTAATTTGCATTATACTATAAGGGCTTTCCATGAGTTCAGAAATATCATGTGGTGAGTCAGGATGTTTCAGAATAGATTCATACAAGTTAGTCAAACATATTACACACGTGATCCAACCTTTATCACAATACGTCTCTATCTCATCATTTTTCTTATTTTCTTTTGTGAAGCATACTCAATCCCTTAGAACAAAATACTATCATTTACAATATTGGCAAAATGCCAATGTTATTTTTTTAATTAGTAAAACAAAGGTATTTTGTCAGAAGAACAAAATACTATAGTAATATTTACTGAAGACTTTACATTACAGCAGCATGTGTATGTAACATTTTTTTTGTTGTTGTTGCTGTAAAGTAATTAATTCATTTGTTTTTTATTACCATATTTTAATTTCAGCACATGCAAGAATAGCTTATTATTATTATTCATATTCATTCCATCTCCATTAAAAGAGTGATGACCTCGACTGCAAGAAAGTAAGATGAACTCGCTGAGGCCCGGGTTCAGGGATTATGGGGGTCTCAATCTTCAAAGCTGAATGGCTAATGGTGGCAATCTTTAGACATTATGAACTGAAAGTGTTACTGTACCACTGTACTATTCTTGCTAATGAATTTTTAATATCCTTAATGACAGCAGAAGAACGATGTAATTAAGGAAACAAGTTTGGAAAAAAAAATGCTGACTTAAACTCTTTATGAAGACTACTTTAATGTTAATTTAATTGGAATTAACACATTATCTAAATGAACGCATTGCCTTTAAAGAGGTAATATCCGTTACCAAGCTCCAATCTAGACAATTTTAATATTAAAAGCTCTTTATTTTTTTTGTCTTATGAAACCAGATAAATCTATTCAGTAACAAACTAAATGTGAATCCTAATGGTTTCTCTCTCTCTCGCTCTCTCTCTCTCTCTCTCTCTCTCTCTCTCTCTCTCTCTCTCTCTCTCTCACTCTCTCTCTATACAGTATAACATATAAAAGATTCAAGTCTATTGCATCTATTTAATCTTAATGATATTTTTTTCACAAAGACCCCAAATTAGAACTTTTGTATTCCTCTTTGAAAATCACCTTAGGTGCCATTATATTTTGCAATATACATTTCAAAAAACAGTTTTTCCAAACATAACATATATTAGCTAAAGAGTTTTAAAAACAAAACCAAAAAAAAACCATAAACTATAGATACCTGTTTGCTGAGTGAAATACTTTCTAAGTGAACTCAGAATGTGCCTCAGTGTCTTGTTTTGTTTCACCAAGGCTCTTTTAGTAAAGAAAAGCAGCTGAACTACACTTTTTCCTCAGTAGAGGGTGGTCTGTACAGGTCAGTGCTGAGACACATTCACCTAACAGTATGGCCAAGTTCAGCATTGTGCTCACTCGTGCTATACCTTGTTAGTAGAGAGATCAAAGGCTTGTCTCTGGTGCTGTTAATACATCACTTTTCATGAGCAGAGCAATCAACATGAATCTGTAGAAAAACAAAGACTGAAATAATAGTAATTTTAAAACTGGCAATATGTTAAACTCTCCCCACGCACACTGAATATGATTGTAGATCACAGCTATGTCTCTTAAACGGTCTTATTATTACTAAGGTTACTATGGCAACTGTTTTAAAGAGGCATCATTTCCAAAGCCCTGGCCTAAACTTTTTAACTAACCTGACAAAAATAGAAATACAGTTTTAGCTCTTACAAGTAGATGTACAACACTCTAATTAGTGCAGCATTTATTTCTCTGTTTGAAATGCTTGACATTTTTCATACTAGTTTTCACTAAGCCTGACAGCCTTTTTATTTTGTAATGATATGTTTTACAAGGAGGCATTTTTGTTTAAAATATGCTAAGTGGTAGTACTACACCCTTGACATTGCTGACTCTTAAAAGATGGGATCTTTGCAAGATTTTCTGCATAGGTTGCAAGTAAAGAAGAAAAAAAGCTCTTTATACACAGAAGATCTGGGCAGTTGGGTTTAATTTGGGATTTACAAGTGACACTGTGCCCCCACACCCTTTCTCTTATTCAGTAAGGTTTATGGAGTGAGACAGAGGGTCTTTTCCTAGTGATTAAACAGCCTGGGACTGGCCAAGCACAAAGTATTATTGCCTACTGCATTATGTATTGAAGTGTGCAGATTTCCTACCAGAAGGTCAAGGTCCTGAAACCAGTTGCTAGCATATGAAGACATGTGAGTTTCATCTGGTATAGGGTCAACATGGTAATGTACACACAAAAAAATCTGTTTACCTAAGTTATATAATTTATACTGTGAAAAAGGAATAAACTGCATGTAAACAGTGAAGACTGCATGTCTTCCTAAAAGGCTTATCTTCTAAGACCTGTTTCAGCTAAACCTAGGAATTAATACTATGATATCCCAAGGAATAGCCAAGCATAAAATTAAAGCAATAGGATGAAAACACATCAAGAAAGTAGGGATTCAGGATTTGGCCGTGATTCAAATCAATGTGCTTCTGTACTAATATATATATATATATATATATATATATATATATATATATATATATATATATATATATATATATATATATTAAGTTGGTCTTACCCGATTGCTTAGGTCTGTTTTCCTGTTCAAACAACTTTACTGTTATATATAGACCTGTGTATGTGTAACTCTTGCTACTGAGCTTCTATGCAAACCAACACAATATAGTAGCTATTCATACAAAGTGGTTTATATTGTTCCAAATAACTACTTTATAGAATGGATAAACATACAGGATCATTACTGCTTAGACAGGTAGATGCTGCAATGCTGAGAATATGTAAGAGGTATACACTTTATTTGTATGCATATTTCTGCTCACAGTGCATAGACGCTTTATATTATTCTCCTTACACAATAATTTCCTATTAAAATATATTATTTTTGTTTTCTTTCAGGTGTAATTTATTAATTTGTTATAAACCCATGTATGTTATAATAACAATACAGTTAAATAACTTTGAAGTTAACACCCTTATTTATGTCTTAAAAGGAAACTAAATGTTTGTTACAAAAATTCAGAAAAATAACTCAGTAGTTATCTCCTAACTGCACCTTAGTTATTTCCCGGGAGATCTGTAACATTACCAATTTATTTTTCTTTTCACAAAAAAGTGGCAAAAACTTCACTGGGGTGAATTCTTTATTATTATAGGCTGGTGTATGCAAAAATATAAAAAGACACACCGAGTAGCAATACTACTACTACTACTACTACGACTAATAATAATAATAATAATAATAATAATAATAATAATAATAATAATAATAATAATAATAATAATAATAATAATAAAGAGCTACATTTTGATGGTGGCAATAGAAATACAGCCTTCTTGATCTGATTATTTGTGGAATGTGTACACAATAGGAATTTTTTTTTAATAACTCAATTTACCTTGGCAACAGAAATAAAGAAATGACAAATGTAGCTAGAATCATGGCCAGGTCGTGGCTAACCTGCCCATTCATAGGTTCACTGCATTTTCTAACCCAGTTCCACACAGGGTTCAAGTCAGTTCAAATACTGAAAAGCTTGTGTCAAAAAACTCCAGTTGATTTCAGATTGGCCAAAGACAATGAAGTAACCTCATTCAGAGGGGAAATTAAGACTGTGTCCTCCTGGTAATTTACCTACTGGACCCTGTGTGGTGGTGGAGTGTGAATCAATTTGTAAAGCCAATAGTTAAAGCTCAAAAACAACCTCTCCCCCCTTCATGCATGAATATCCTGCAAATCTAAAATTATATATATATATATATATATATATATATTAGGATAGCATCTTTCTAAAGCATCAAATGTTTAGCTGCATTCAAACCCTTTTCATGTAATGTTAACCAAAGGCTTGCTTTACATGTGTAATATAAAAACAAGTTGCCTGGACACAAGCACAGTAAAAGCTGATATCTCTTAGCAAAATGTTTTATCATATCCAGTGAAGGAGGGGCCTTTATTTTATTGATTTAAAAAAAAAAATCCCAGAGGCACTAAAACGTACAGGGCAATGATTAATGTCCCCCTCAGAAAAATTATATGGAATAAATTAAACTACTGCGGCAGCAAATTGAAAAATAAGGATGTAAATGAGGTTTGAATACTTAATATCTTATAAAGAAAAATAGTCAATGAGGCCCAAAAATGATGAGGGATTGCCAAAGAAACATAATATTAACTCTAATGACCTAGGCTAGATTTTCTGTACTGTCAAAATGTAGCTGTCACAATTGATTTGCTACCTAGGAAATGAATAATGGGGACAATATATAGCAATTGAAAGAGCTAACCTTGTTCAGTAGGTAAAAGACTCAAGAACAGTAAAACATTAGAAATGCAGTGCTGAATTAAGATTAAAAAAACACATTTACACCAATGCCATGCATGAACTACTAAATGTTCGGTGCTGAATGAGAGTTTGGCTACCAATTTTAAATGGCAGTTCAACAGCAAAGATAACAATGGTAATGTATTAATAAATGTAATGTACCTAAGGAATTGCCCTGCAATTACATAGTAATTTATGAAGTAATAGAAGGTGTATTTCCTCTGTAATTACAATCAAAGATGTGTGGTGTGAATACACAATATTTCTTGGATAAGAAAGGGGTTAATAGCAGCCTTATGGAATTCACCATTGGGTTTTAAATTACCCAACTCTACCCTGGTCTCTTTTTACTACCTGGGTATCGATTTATTAATTTAAAGAAAATGTAGCCAGTGTATAAGCAGCCTTTATTTAAAAATAAATAAGCAAATCAATAAAATAAAAAGAAAATTATGTGGAGCACATTTAGTAAGTGTGCTTCCTCCTTTGAATGAAATATTTCCATGGCAGATTTTGCTAATTCCGTTTTCTCCTGCTTGGTAAAGAAATTCCACCCACTGCTTTGCTTGGATGCCATTGTTATGTATTCACAAGACAGAATTTAGTGATCAGGAACAGCACTTTATTGTTACAGCCAGACGCACATGTCCCACTAACTCTTTTGCGACTGCCGTCAAAACCCAGCTGGCTCAATGTATGGTAGCTGTTGTGACAGTCCATAACGTAATAGCGGTGCTGTACTCCTGCATTCATTTTAAAACTGAACATAACAACCATGTTAACAACAACAACAGCGGAATATGGCCAATATATGTCGCAAAGTATCCCGAAGTATGAAGCGCATTTAACATTAATAACTGTATTTAAACGGTGATGTTTTATTATTATTATTATTATTATTATTATTATTATTATTATTATTATCATTATTAGTAGTAATAGTAGTAGTAGTAGTAGTAGTAGTAGTCGTAGTAGTAGTAGTATTGTTGTTGTTATTTTGATGTTTCCAGTACTGAAAAAGGTCTACAAAAGGTGAACAAGTCTACAGTTGTGAAGGGACTAAATGTATGTGTACTATATAGTATTTAAATATGTATCGTGCAGTTAAAACAATAATATGTGATTTATTTATTTATATATATATTTTTATCATTACCCAAAAAAGATCCAGGTGTCTGGGTATTTTTCACGGCAGGTACCCAGTTCCAGATTTTCTATCCACGCTGACCTCTAATTAAAACCAGTTTTTATATTTGTTTATTGAAAAGGTCAATTATTTTCAATGAATTTCATAAAGGTCTAATGTACTTTTTCTACTACTATATGGAATACATCTTTTTGTGTGTGGGTACTGTATATTAATTTAATCATTTGGAAATCAATTTACACATGTACTAGGTACACATAATTTAATTTAGCATCACCGTGTTGCAGCGTTGCAGGAAATTGTACTATGCTGTTTACAACAACACATCAATTTACTTCACCACTGTCAATGCATCATATCAAGGTAATCCTTTAAACGCAGTACTCTGCCCCCTGAGGATATAAAGGTGTGCTTCCACTTCCCCCAGTTTCTCTACAATGATTGTTATCCCAGCCCCTGTGACAGCATGCTGGACAGTTTGATTGAGAAGCCTCATTGATATAGTTTGGAAAGATTGCCAACCTTCAACCATTGCTTGTGAGGAAGCTTGCTCCCACAGATGTGTCCAGTAGAAGTATGTGTATGTGTACAAAAGGGGATTTAGGGGTATTACCAGGATAACAGACCAAAAAAGTAAATTAGAAAACAAAAACCTAATGAAGACACCCATCTTTCGATAATAAAATGTGAGGAGTGCCTCTCCAGTATTTTGGAGGCCTACTCTCAATAATATACACATCAGATTAATGGAGTAGCCTTTCACCTCCGACTTATTCAATCCAACTTATTTCTCAAATCAGATGTTTGGTGGTTCAATGTTATTCCTCAGTAGTCTATGTCCAAAACCACCCCAAACATTTCAGCAAAACTGACAAGTGGGAGTGATCCATGAATTCTAGATATTGCTTTCAGGCAACATTTGGTTTTGTTGTTTACTTTTATTTAACTTTAACATGCCCACATGTTGTTTTTCTGACTCTTTTGGTAAGGTGTAGGAGAAGTCAGAAATGGACTAAAATTCATTGGTTGCTGAGGATAGCGAAGAACATGTCTGAATTCTGTCTGACTGTAACCAGTGCTACCAAGCTCTCACCTTTAATGAGAGCTAATGGTTATGTAACACAAAGGCTTGCATCCTCAGAATTAAACAGAGTTAATGCCAATTCTGTCTAGGCATTTCAGCCGACATGTTTGTTGACCATAGTTCTATAAAAATTAGGATATAAGAAAACTAGGATTATGCCTTGGTCAAAACCACAAAAATAACAGTGCAACTGATTTTGACAATGTATGTGAGTTCAATGATAAGAGTTTCCAATGTGTTTGCATGAGGATCTAAAGATGTTTCCAAACAATGTTTGCAAATTATTTTGAGTTCTGTTGCGCCGATAAAGGGATTACATATTTGTTTTTACTAAAAGTTGTCTCTAACAGGCTTTTGAGCTGAATTTCACGTTGGCTGTAGTCTGCACAGGAACTACCCAGTTACCCCAAATATTTTTTTTTTCCTGAAATTACAAAACAAAAAATAGATAGTGTGACATAAGTTACAATATTATGGTACTACCTTCATCTTTGCTTTATTTGAAATGAGGAGGCCTTGAGAAAGTCTTGTGTACCATGTTTTCTAAGTTTGGAGAATTCTTCGAATGAGCCATAACTTAACTGAATGGAGTCATATTCCCAAATATAAAACCAACTACAACTGCTTCCAGCTAAACTAGAATTTCACGAATTTACAAACAAGCCATACTTACAGCTCAAATCATCATATATGTACACCTCAAAACTTAAAACCTGAATAACTTAGAACAGAATAACTAGTATATCTGCTACACAGTCTTGTTATGTATTGCAGCACTACTCTATCATCCTGAAAAAAACAAATGTGTCATTGTGATTTTCTTTTCTTTGTGCAAAATATCATAAATAAGCATAAGCAATATCTACAAAGAATGTGTTGTAATTAACAATGCTATTTATATTTTATTATCTTATAAAAATGCAACATTCTGCCTTTCCTTGGTCAATATTTCAGTCTTATGATCAATAAACTTTTAAATGCATAAATTAGCTTTCATTTTGCGAGACATAGTTGTCTATTGTTGGAATTTATTTGTATTTTACCCAACTTTTTAAAACCATTCTAATGCTTGAAATCCTTGCGTTAGACCAAGCAGAGACTAACAGCACATTCACAGTTCTATTTGACAGTGTGTTTTGCTTGCCAATAATAATAATAAAAAAAAAAAAAAAAAGTGATTTTGGGTGGTGTTTTATTTAAACGGGAGAGTGTTTTTTAAACAGCTTTTAGTGCTGAGAGAATTTATTTTTCAGCCCAGAGGTGCAACTGAAATGAAAGAGTTGGCTGGAAAGTAGCAGGAGTGTGGTTGTGCTGCACACCATTACCCCCGATGGATGGGAGAGAGGCGCTGTATATTAAACATGGCTCCGTCAATCGGAACCTTTAATTATAACTCTTCAGTATCACTTACACCAGCCTAGCACAGATGCTAAAACCTTCAGAGGCTTGGCTACCCTACCTTACTTAATCTTAAGAAGAGGAAAAGATACAAGCTGCGTATCAAGAAAAGACATCAGGAATATTGGTTGCTCCTTTAGGTCAGCTACCAATTATAGTCTGGTTTTAGGGGGGAGTTGAAGCATGTGACCTAACTGTTTTCTTGCCGATAATCTTTTTCTTCTTCTTCTTCTTCTTCTTATTTCCTTTTTTTTTTCCAAAGGATATAGTGCAGCATATGCATGAGGGCCTAAAGACGCTATAAAAATTGCTGAGGTATAAAATCGAAAGTGCTCAAACTGTCTGTATAGAAATATCTCACTGGCAGGGGCTGCTCAGCAGCGGAGAAATCACACTCTGGGCCCAGAAGCACTGTAAATCACAAGAAGTTTCAGCTTGTTTGTTTACATATCCTGCTCTTTACAATGGTCTGAGGAAACTAGAAAGCCTTCATAGTGCCTGTGCTATTGTATGGATCATAAAACTAAAGCAAATAATGTTTGTGCAAATCCCCCTCCTTGGCTTGTTAGCTTGTGATATCATAATGTTTGTAGAGCATAGAACTGAAAAATGGCATTGCTTCTGCCTCAGTGCATTATGAAGTATGTACACTATATGAGCAATATTTTAAAGGATTAATATTCAGCTAATTATACATCCACAAAACTGCTCAACTTCATTCTGTGGGAAAATACGATATTTTAGCCAAAGTATGTCAGTGTATAATATTAAGTTATTACCAAATTCCCATCTAAAAAAAATGGTTGACCTTTTTAAATTTAGTTTTATGGTTTATAGTACATTAATACACTTAGATTTATTTTCAAATATGTTGCTAATAACATAATGAAAAGCAGCTGGCACTGCAAGAGCAGTAGCTACAAACAATGTTACATCACTTAAACATCCTCAGTCAAGCAGTTATATTCAAAGTGACAAGTTATAATACTGATAGGTTAAGCATATATTGTAAGCCTCACTCAAAGTATGAAAACTGGCACATTCAGCATTAACAGATTTTAATAACATTTCCAAGGTTCCGTAAACAAATTCTTGAATTGTGTCTCAAAACCACATATGCTGGTAGACATGTTAGCTAGAAGGTAGTTTTGTGAGTGGGAGTGTGGGATCACCAGTCTATAAGCAAGGATGTTCTTTTATTTACAGCAGTAATTTCTGGAACTGTGTAACAAAAGTTACCTAAGGCATACCAGATGAAGTGGACTTGTGCAGTAGACTTTTGCTTTGTTGCATTTGTATACAGAGGTTAAACTGTGTAATTGTCTTCTTTTACGTGGCCTTAAACAGTTAAACACTGTATACAACCTAACACTGCATTCATTACAATCACAGTCCATTCTTTAAAAAAAAAGGCTCCTCGTCTCCCTGTAGCAGTACTGTAAACCTGTAAAGTTTTATTTTTTTTAGTTCTGTTTATTGTATGACTTCTACCTTGCATTCTTTAGGAATCTGCTTTGTGTAAATGTAATTATTTTAAACTGGTATTGTATGGTAAATGTTACCAGAAAGCTTGTCAAAGCTACTTTTCTTTTTTACTTAGATCTCAGAGTCAATTGAGAGCAATTTAAAGCTGGGCCGGTTTAGTCTAGATCCATTTTGAAGAGGTTGAGGAGCAATGAATAGAGTCTTTGCTCCTACTGAGATTACAACACACCTGTAGCTTTTTTACAAGCAATGGTAAATTTAAATGGAGCATCGGAGGATCTATAAAAACTACAGAATCACATAAAACTTTACCTTTCAGCTGTCACTTTACCAGGTCACCTTCTCATACTACTCAGCTCAAGAATTCAACGACCTCAGTAAACTTGAAAGCTTTATAAGACAGTCTGCTTTAGATATCAAGACTGAAAAATCCAGTAATAATGGGCTAATCTAGTTTCTTTCACATGCTTTGTTTAATTAAATGTACAACCCTTAGCTCGACACTTAGCAATGTGCTACAGTTTTAAACAAACTGGTCTTTAATATGTTTTAGTAAAAGCAGAAAAAATGCTGTAACCTCTCCAGAGAAGTGGCCAGGGATGCAGAGCTCTGTTGACTTACCGGTAATTACACACAGAGCAAATGAAGACACTGCATTACCAAAGATTGTGTTTCTGTATTCTGTTTACTTTACTCAGTTATCAGAATATTAACAACCAAAATGGCAATAGGTCACAGAGTTCTACCAATCCCTGCTTATTAATGATATGCCTAGCCAAGGGTGTCCTAAGTGTTTAGGAATATATTATCTGTCCAAGTAGGCACTCATTCCATTTGGCTATAGCAATGCTTTCAACTGGCAGGAAGATGTAGATCAGTAGAGTATATTGCTGCAGACTTTTCTCCCCTTATAATTTAATGCCACATGCCTTTTATTCTAGTTTCATTTTAGTGTGATATTGGGGGGGGGGGGGGGGGCAATAACCCCAAAATAAAATGTTTAACCTCACAAGTTCATTATATATATTGTGGTAAAGTATGGGGTAGAATAACATAAGGGAGATATATTGGTCCCCGTATCGCTAGGGGTGTATACCCCATGTACCAGAGGAGAGAGGTAGTTCAGAGAGACAGAAAACTACATCTCCCAGAAGGCAATGGTCTAATGAGGCCAATTTGGGTATAACAAATTAGTTAAGTATACAGCTGGTTACAAATAACTTATAAGGGCTGGTATAAAAGACCAGTGCAAACAGTCCTTGGGTGTGGTGTTAGCATGGGGGTGTGGTTGTTAACACTGCTGAAGGAAACAAGGAGTTTTGGTAGCTCAACTGGAAATAAAGGTAAAAGCTAAAATATATAGCCTTTTGATTTAAGAAGGGGAGCAGGAATTACTCCTCTCCTTTTATAGACAGAGACTAAATGAGGGAAATCACCAAAGTTAAGGTAGAGCTCAGAGAGAGCTAGGTTTTTGTTTGGATTTTGTACACTGTTTTTTTCTTGTTTGGATTTAAAGGGCCAGTCACCCTATTGCTGTGTTTTGGACTGAATAAATAAAACACTTATTTACTGCATATTATGTGTCAGTAGTCTGCCTACAACCCGGAAACCCTGGAAATTACAGAAATGCGTGAGGACAGCAGCCTCTCCACACTACCAAAAGGGGGTGCTATAGATTATATTATATTTTGGTATGGATTGCTTAGGCTCCTTAAAATGTATACCAGTTTAAAGAGAGTTTCAAGATAGAGTACACATTTCAGAGGGCATCTACCTGTGGTATAATGACTGCTGGACTCAGAAAACTGCTTGACTAAGATGATCCGTGAGGTTTATAAACATTAATATGTGCTAATAAAATGAATAACATATTACCTTACAGTTGGAGTGTGTGACCCACACAATGAAAATCTTAGCAATACCATTGGTGCTACATGACAGTATTATAGACAATTAAGTCATTCAATATCAGGCATAATTTAGTTTATTGACAGTTCAATTCACTAATTTAATTATTCATCTCAAACCCACTCGTAGCTTTTGGTTGCAATGGTTACTTGGAAGACAGACCACATATATACATCCCAACTTGCCTGAAGGAATTAGGAAACCATTGAGTAACAGTCACCTATTCCTCTGTCAAATCAGGGCATCCTAACTGTACACTAGTATTCACAGTATCCTGGCAAGTGTTCATAAGCTTTGGAATGGGAGCTCAGCTGATGGGTGTACCACACTTTCCAGCACTAAGCAGATAGAAATGTTTTTTTTAGACATGCACTGTTGGGCTGCAGTGGTACCAGGGTCATAGAAGTAAAAAGCAAATGCATTATCAAGGGACAAACTCAGTCCAGCACCATGAGACTCCATACAATCCTTTATCTGCACATGCTAAGTTTTTCATGCAGCTCCGGTATCAGCGGCGATGAAATTCATATCAGGATCTGGGAGGTACTTTACCTTATAATCAAAGGCATATGCGATTCTCTGATATTCAGGCAGGCATTCAGGCCTAACATTGAAGCAAATTCATAGAAATCCACAAGACACAGACATTTAGTATACAGTACTATGCATATGTATATTTAGGGTTTAGGATAATATTATAGAATAAGTGCCTGTTCCTATAATTAATACTGACTACATTCGGATCTTTTATTATTCTGTAGCACTCTTTATCTGACTTTCTATATTGTGGAATGACACATTTTCAAAAGACATTTTTGCATATTCAGATTAGTATTGATCTTGGATTAGCTAATGTTACTTTAGATAAGGTAGTTCATTTGGGTCTGTGCAACTTGTATATTGTTTTATACTTTTATTTACCAAGTTTTATATGCTCATTTTTAATACAGTATGTTTTTATTAATAATGTTACTGTTGTTTGCAATTGTGAGACTTAAACGGGTATAAATGTAGCATGGCCAAAGATACACAGTTCATTGAATTATATTTTTTTCATAGATCAAAATGGCTAATCTATTAAGACTCAGAGAATCTGTTTAGAATTAATACATATTCACATTTTCCCCAACTGACCCTGTATAATATGTATGTATGTAAGTATGCACTGTATACAGTCGTATGTTCATATCTATGTGCGTATATACACACACACACACACACTGTAGAGACAGAGAATCCAATTGTATGCTAGTATATTCTGATGTTGTCTACTGTATCAGTTGGCATTTTAATGTAACTGAATCTGATGAAACATATAGAGGTGAAGCACCGGGATAGTACAAGAAGTGAAAACTTAACTCAACAGACCTATGCATTAAACATATTGTAGAATACAGTATAACATTCATCACTGTCATGGGCTGAGTTTGTATAAATTTAAATGCACTGAAGCGTGTTGAATTTGTGTGTGTGTGTGTGTGTGTGTGTGTGTATATATATACATAATACCAATATAAAGTACATTTTCTATTGTTTTCTAGTTTGTGTGGTTACACAATGAAGACATGAAAAAGAAAATGATTTAGTCTTGAAGTTAGAACTTAAAGTTATAACATTAAAAGTATTGCTAGAATATAGATTTATTATTATTATTATTATTATTATTATTATTATTATTATTATTATTATTATTATTATTATTAAAAATGAAAAAAGTAAATTCACTTACATAATGATATTATAAAATGTTTATTTGAGTCATGTTAGTATCCTTTGTTATACAGCAGCTATTTGGTTAATATTAGGCAGTCTGTATTGTTTGTATAATGTAATGAACAAAAGAACAGATGAACCTTGTAAAATAAACCTTATTTTGATTTCAAAAATGAACAATTTCAATTAACTTTGTATTGAAGTTCACGTGACAGTTAAAGCATCACATTAACCTTATTATTTAGTCAGTGCTCTGTTTGCCATTAATACATTTATAAATACACCTGCAATCTGCTAAAAATTAAAAACACAATTTATTACATTTATAATTAGTCTAATAAGTTCAAACTTTGATTTGCACTAACATTAACTTAAGTAGCACAAGATCAGTGCTAAGCTGGGTCCCTGAAACTAGTTATAAAAGTTACTGTATTTATTATCTAATAACAGTTTGGTTAGCATGCCCTTGCATTCAGTTTAATAATGCTCTAGTACTTTGAAAATGTACTGTAGCACTTAGAATAAATGTGTTGTAGTACTGTAAAAGTACTTGGAAATCCCAAATTATTAACATAAAAATTCTAAACAGTTTCAGTTAACTATTTTATTCAGAAAGGTCTTTTGAAAGTTAACGTTTGTTCTTAAAAATACTTTGTGTAATGTTTTTTTCTTCTGTCAAATAAGTTATGAGTATTTGTTTTCTTTGTGTAATATGAAGGTCTACAATCACAGACACAATAAACATGCATAATTTTACATTTATTTTGCAGCTGTCTAGCTGAATTATGACCTTATGTTTATTCAGTGCTTGGAATAGAATTTTGTTAATTCTAAAAAATGGTAATTGCAAAAGAAATTAGGCTATTTGAATGATATAGGCCTGGCTGGTGTGTTCCTATCTGAGATGATTTTGTTTACTTTAAAACAAAAATAATGATAATAAAATAAAACACTACTTTGTATCTGTTAAAGATGACTAGGTGGAATGATATAGTGCTGATTTTGATAGTTAAGAATAATGTAAATAATTCTGAGAGAAACATAATAAATGGTTAATTTACCTTTTATATATATATATATATATATATATATATATATATATATATATATATATATATATATATATATATGGAGACATACAGACAGATACAAGACTGAAAAATAGCTTATTTCTCCTCCTTATTAAAAAAAAAAAACAGTTCATCAAGCAAGTAATCTGAAAGTGTAGCAAGCTATTGACCAGAAATAGAACATCTGCAACAAAGTGAAGACCCCTAAAATACAGTATGAATTTAAATATAATGTGTGGGAAACCCTTGTCCTGAAATGTAGGCTGATTTAAAAAACAATCATGCCTTTAAGTGAGGAATATATCGGGGGCTAGACCATGGCAATGTTCGCCTCTGACAGTTTATACATTAAAATAAATTACCTAACCTTTCCAACTTCCAGTGACAAAAACAGGAAAAATGAAAGATAATGGGTTATTATTCACTGAAGGATCCTATACATAATAATGATATCATCAATAATGGCAGTGATACACCAGAGCTCCTGCGGCTTTTAAAAAACATTTAATGGAATTACTTTTTTTTTTCTTTCTTTCTTTTTATTAATCATCAGTCCTAGTCCGGTCCCTAGCTATCTAGCTTGAAAAAAAGCAGAAAGAGAAAAAGAGAGAGAGAGAGAGAGAGAGAGAGAGAGAGAGAGAGAGAGAGAGAGAGAGAGAGAGAGAGAGAGAGAGAGAGAGAGAAAGAAATGTATCATATTATTGTTCTAGAAGTCTGTTACAAACCGGCAGTCATGAGTCAATTTGGCAAATAATACAAGCAGAACAAGGCAATAGAACCACATCAGTACCTGCTTAAAGTGCAACACAGTAAGTGGGCAATAGATTTACAAGGTACTGCAACATGCATCTGACAAAAGCAATGAACAGAATTAAATCACGGAAGTGCATCAGATGAATTTCATTTACAGCCTTTACCTACCTGCGTACCAACACACCCATCCACCCACTAAGTTTTGCAAGCACAGATGCCAGGTCAGATATTACCTATACTTATATCTGGGAGACTGGAGGAGGTAAAAGGCTTTGGCAGAGATTCAGAACAAATATAGGTAATGTAGACGGGTTGGTTTAGGGGACAAGGATCGATAATATAAATAAAGCTTCGATTGCCTGTCACATTTCTAGAAATTGAGTTTTTGAAAACCCCACAAGAACAGCAGAAAAAAAGGAAGTGTAAACAGCTGGTTAACTCTGCAGCTTTGCAGCACAGTGACCTGCACAATGATAAATCTATTTAAATGCAGCTATGAGAAGGCAAAGTGATCAAGCAAATAAAATATCTGAGCTCTGAAGGCATATAATTCAGAGGTGCAGTGTGTGCTTTATTATCTTTGCTCTGAAAAACATACCTTGCATGTCCTGGTCGATTTGCTGTCGCTTATTGCGCTGATCAGCCATTGTCCAAAGTACGGGTGAGCATATGGTGGAATTAGTACTCTCTTATGCCATTTCACTGAACATAACGTGTATCAGCCTGCTCAAATCTTGATACAGACTTTTTTGATGTGTACAATTGTGAAACATTAATCAGTTTATTTCCCATAATTCCAAATTCATAACACAAATAGTGATGTAAATTAGGGCAGTTAAGGAAAATAAAATCATAACACATTTCCATTCATCCTTTTTGTAAAGGCATAGCATGGCTTAAATGGGTCTTCAAACACCGATAAGACACATTATGGCCCTAGATTATATTTATTTAGCGGTATACTATGGTAAAATCATAGCAATGTGTGGTAAAACATGGTAAAAGCAAGGTAAATCACACAAAAGCACGGTAAAACAAAACAAAACAAATTGTAAAGCAATGTGCATGCATAGTAGAAGCATGAATAAAGGCATCTGCCAAATAAACTAATAATAATAATAATAATAATAATAATAATAATAATAATAATAATAATGGAAAATTGCTAGTGAACACCATGATAAACTTTTGGAAGAGACGATTTGATCATTTGAGTACCAATATAATAAATGTAAAACCAATATTTTGACACATATATTTCTATTCTAGCATTTCCATATACATTTAACATGGTACTCTGCATGGTTGCTGTTGCTTTAGCGATTCTCACCTACAATAGTGGTGATAAAACAAAAGAAGACTGGCAACATAGTCCACTTCTACAATAAAAAAAAGGATACTGAAAAAACTAACTCTACAACCCCAAAAAGAGCTGTCAACCTTAAAAAAAAAAAAATCTTTTTATGACGAAAGAATTACATCTTAGCTAGAAAAAATTGCCAGCAGACTCGAGCCCGAACGAGGACACGGAAGCATTCACGGTAATAAAACACAAGAACAATTCCAAGCGAAATCTCGCAGAAACAAAACAAGCCCTTTTTGCCCTTCAAAAAGCAGCTATCGCTTGTTGACTACAAGTGGGTTGAGAAGGGGGAATGGTTTGCTATCGCCCGACCAAATCTACTCAATTCCAGCTATAAATCACATCGCAAGACTTTCGCAGGACCAAATTTTATAGTCAACTTCGAAGTTGTCGAAAGCTATCGCGTATTAAGCAAATAGTAAAAAATAAATAAATAAAAATAACACTAAACATCCTGATATTTGCAAAAAAAAAAACCAGTACATGCCTCAAGACGCTCCACTGACCTCATATATCGAACACTTGCATACGACACTGAATATTTTAAAATTAATAATTTACAGTATCAAATATTATATGTATTATTCCTATTAATATCATAATATATGTTGTGTTTGTTGCACCTTTAAATGAAACATGCACAAGACCGTTTTTTTCTTTAGCCTACTACTTTTTTGTGCCACAGTTCGTGTTAAATTTTTAATAAAGCAATACGTATTATTTCTTTAATAAGTACAAACAATAAACTCTTTTCTACTCACGGAGAGGTTTGCTTGAAGCAGTGTCTCTTTCAGTGATGGTAAACCTTTTTAGATATATTTTCTTTTATCTCTTATCTTTGTAGTAAGCTACGACTATGGTACATTTTTATTTTTAAGACAATGGACACACTCGGACGTCATCTGTGGCGTCACCTACTTCTGTTCAAATGATTCATTTCTTAACGGCACAGTGCTCCGTTACATTGAACTTCGATCAAACGCAAGGCTAGCAAATGTAAACTAGAATACTAATAAAGAATGTATGAATATTTTAACCACTTTAAAGATATTAACTTTTAGCTTTTAACATTTGGTTACTCTCGTAAAGTATTTCAACAT
Organism: Acipenser ruthenus; assembly: GCF_902713425.1. NCBI lineage: Eukaryota > Metazoa > Chordata > Actinopteri > Acipenseriformes > Acipenseridae > Acipenser > Acipenser ruthenus. The sequence goes on along the minus strand of NC_081195.1, from coordinate 13,143,307 downwards.
GTAGGCCTACACAGAAACATTACATGAAGCCCAAATTCTCGGTATGTAAGAACAAGCCCACCGTTCCAGTACAAGGGAGCACAAATTTTATTTTGGCTATACTATAATACAACTACCCGACTCTGTCTGTTTTAAAAAAAAAAAAGCAAAATATGCAATCAACTTTTTTTTTTTTTTTTTTCACGGCACTGGATAGCATTTCATTCGACGTCTTGTATAATATGTACCGGTACTGATGCTGGCAACAGTGTTACGTTGGTTTTTGGATGTTCTATGTACGTTTTTTTTTTTTTTTTTTTTTTTTTTTTTTTTATCAGCATTTTAATTTTATAATACTCAAACCGAGTTAATTTGTTAACCGACATTTTTATTTATTTTTTAATCTTTGTTCTTGTGCAGTTATAGTCTACTATACAGCCTTGTGCACAACAGGGCTCTGGGCAGCACCATGCCAGTCGGGTATGAGGATGCTGGCATTGCATGGTGCGGACACAAGCCAGGGCACGGTATGGATTTTTACAAAAATCATGAAAACAATGTGGCACGCTTTCATAACAGTGACAGAACAATGCAGCACGATGCTACAGACGTGGTGGAAACAAGGTAAATGCCAACTGTGTGTGTGTGTGTGTTTGTGTGTGTGTGTGTATGTGTGTGTGAGTGTTTGTGTGTGTTAACTTTCAAACTCACCTCCGTATTTTTCAATATTTTATATATAAAAATAAAAGCTTATTATTATTATTATCATTATTATTATTATTATTATTATTATTATTATTATTATTATTATTATTATTATTATTAATATACATAGTTTTTATTATTATTACTACTAGTAGTAGTTGTATGTAATAGCATTCACTGATATTCAAACGAAACAGTAGTACAACACAGATTTTTATTTTTATTCTTTTCTGCCCTGGCTTTTCTTTGCCTGCCTTTTACTGCCTTGTTTCCTCCTCTTCAAAATGTCACAAATACCAGCTGGGGATTGGTCAACAGCTGTTTTCATGTTGCTTTAGGCGGACCCTCCTACTCCTGCGAAACTTCTCTCCGCCCATTTCGCGGATTGGAAATGGTTAGTTTTGGTTTCGTGATAAAGAAAATGCGATATGGAAACTAGCGATATTATCGCATAAACACTCTTTCGCAAGAACGATCAGGGTTTGATTTGATCCGGCCCTAGGCCAGTATTTTACACTAGGCAACTGAATGGCAATTATTACCTACTGTAAATTGGTCCTAAGAAAACAATATGTATCACTTACTTCAGTTTGCTAAGTAATGAGAGATGAATACAGACTTGTGTAAAGGTCACACACTGAACCTCTTAATGTTGTTTATCCCTGTATGTTTTTTTTTTTTTTGATAACCAAGAAATTTGCTGTTTCTGTTCTCTGATTTATGTATTGGCCTCTAAAAATGAATAACTGGGATCCTGAGCTGTTGGTAAAAGTGTGTCATACCAGAAACAGTAAAATTAGTACCAGATGTAGTATTCTGAACAGCCACAACAGTTGATGGGCAGCAGTGAGCATAACGATAGAATATTGTTTATCGGCAGGCACGTGGAATGAGGTACAGTGTTGTTGCTTTGCATCCATTCCTCTGTCTGTCTGTCCTTAATGCTCCATATCTTTAAAAAAAATAAAAAATAGAAAAAAGAAAATCAATGAAGTCATTGTCACACAGGTAAACTTATTCATTAAGGTGCATTCTATTTGCTAATGACATACATGTTGTGCATTTTAACCATAGGGTCCCTTTGCTTTAATCATTCACATATTAAAAGGTTAGTAAAAGCATTGTCTAATTTAGTAGGCCCTCTAAATCAACACTACTAGCTGGTAGTACTGGCATCATCTACTGCAGGGAATGCAATGGTTCAATTTTGAATCATTGTCTTGATTAGCTGGGGAAACAATGTAGTTTGCAATTTATTATGCTTTAAAAATAACACTCCTAACAATATAAACTCAAACAAAATGCATTTAACTCCAGCTTTTCTGTCCTCTTTTTTTTAATTTCTTTTGCCAAATATATGTTTTCTTAAATTGAATACAAGCTAACAATGAAGCGGTGCAGAATTAGATGTGTCGTCTATTAAGTATGAGATTGGTTAATACAAAGGCTTGTCAGTAATAACAATGTCCTTTCTGCAGTGACAAAGACAAAGTGCCTGCATTTGGAGTGTACGACTGGAGGAGACAAGTGACGGCTGAAGGTAGACTTTGGAGAGCATTTGAATTTCATGTCCAAGAAGAGGCAGCCTATCATTAAAAAAACCCTAATTTCGGTGTCAGGTAGAGTTACAGGTAATCTATCATCTTGTCAGCCTGATTTTATTTTTTTCCCTGTTCAAAGTGATTCCTACTTCTTTCCAATTAAACTTGTTGCTGAAAAGGAAAAAATGTCTTCAGCTATTAAAGGTACATTTTGCCATGTTAGATTCTTTTTGTTTCAAGTCGTTTCCTATACATTTTGTATAAACCCAAGGGAGTAAGCAGGTCATCTGGTCATTATATACTCTAGGTAAGAGGTTTGATGGTGAAAACAGATCTTAAGTGACTTAGAAGCGCTTGAGGATGTATAATATAAGCTTCTAACTGCATTTTGTATACATTTATACAATTATTGCCCCTTATAAAAGTAAATGTGCACATTAATTATGCATTTCCTTATGGTAAACTGTGATTTATAATGTTCTACTGCTTTATCACAGATTATAGGCTGGACTCCTGTGTACCAAATTGATCTTTATTCCATGATAACTGCTTGGGTGCTATTATTTGTTTATGGATATTTTTTCAGAGAAAAATAAAATCAATATTAATAGTTTCTGAATCATCCTCAATCTAAACAAAGTAATGGTTGCATTGCAGATGCAAAGTATCTTACTGGATCTTATTAATACTGGAACAAAGATATTTCTGGTGTAATAAAACCCCATGTGTGGTGGTCTTGCTTGAATAATGAATTAGGTGTCTGAGGCCACTTCACAAGTTTTTCCCTTTTACACAGTAGAGATTTGTATTTGAGCCCTGGGTTCTGCAAAGTGTACCACAAAGACATAGAATATCTCAGCATAAAAGCCATTTATTGGTACATTTCTAAATGTTAACGGTTGTCAGCTTCATTTTTTTAAAAAAAGATCTTCTTGCACTTGGGGGATAAAATGCTTCTATAATTCTCAGGGAATGCTCTTCCTTCCCAAGATGTGCTTAGCCCTGACAGGCTGTGACAAAGATGCCTTCACCCCAGCAGCCGCAGGACCCATGTGGGAGCTTGTGCTCTTTTGTCCCTGGGTATAATTTATTTCTGTGGCTAATCTTCAGGGTGTAGAGAGGGTATGCTCAGAGGTGTTTTATTTTACAATGTAACCATGGAAAGGATCAGTGACCTTGTGAAGACTTTGCAGTAAAAATATAATTAATTTCAATTATTACCTGAGATCTTATTTTTTCAGTTACAGTGAGAGGCAATCCAACAAGGAAGTAGATTCCTAAATAAAACAAGGGAGAAAAACAATGTAATTTAAAAAGGTAATGGTTGAAAGTCAAAATGTACACGTGTAGGTGCCAATATGTTTGTTTCACTGTATAGGTGTAGCTCATTTATACATCGAGGAACTCAGAATAAAAGCATGCTGACAATAGAAAATGTATTTAGTTAAGTCTATATTCAGCATCTGATAGTGATCAAAGTGTTGTGCTACCATAGATGATCACTTCCTTCTCTGCAGTAATTGGGCGTAGAGGGTCTCCAAAAACCATTTCCATGTTTACAAGTACACTGTAATGAAGAAGGATGCAGCACACCCAGGAGTGTTTGTGTTGTGTGCAGTTTTACAGTTTTCATTTATAGATACAGGTTTTCTGTTTTGTGGTATCACAAACAAGAAGAAAATTAACCTTCAAAGATATGGGATTTACAAATGATGAATGATCTACTGTCCTGTACATGCAAAAAAACAAAAAAAAAAAACATATGAAAATAAAATGCATATTTGCACAGTATACCATTTATAAATACTCTGTTAACACTTTTTTAAAAAGCTTAATGTTTGTGGTATATAATATTATTCAAAAAAACAACTTAAAAGATACTATTCTTTTGAATAAAATACCTTTGTCCAGTTGTGTAAAATACTACTGAAATCCTGCACAAAGTATTAACATGGAAAGTTTTGCATTAAATACTTGTATAATATAAAGTGAACTAGTTGTGGCCCAAAAGTAACATTATGATATGACCAGAGGTGTTTTTGCAGAATATCATCTTAGGCCTGTTTTGGAGTGAAAACCAGTATGAAGAACTTTTTTGGGAAACCCAATGTCTCACTCAGTACATGTTTCAACATATAAAATATCAAATCCAGATTTTGCAGACGTGAAATCACTTGCAGTTGTTCTGCCTTTTCTACAGCTGTAATTATGTCTAGTTGAATGCAATACAGACATTGCATCCCAACAGTGAGGGCTTGAATAAGTACTTCGACAGCAACATGTTGCGGTAAATACAGGTTATGGAGTGAAAAGAAAAATCTCCAAAGTCTTGAGAGTGAAAGAAGAAATATATCCTTAGATTGTTTCCTGATGTGTTGACTAAAATTGTAGCATTAAGTGCATGGACCCAACCAAATATAATTTAGAATAGAAATTACACTTAAGGATTTGGTCAGGCCATAGGCCCTTTCTCTCAAACGATAGGACAGTAAACCACTCCCATTCTTACATAATACTTTTTAACTGGACAAAAATGCAAGGACAGCAAAAAGGTGGAAGAAACAGAGAGCTTATTAACAAGCACCTTCCCAGCATGCTGCACTATGACAAATGATTGACTTGGAACAATATCTAAGGCGATCAGGATAAAGTACCAACCATTTCAAGGCTCAGCAAAATTCAAATTCTAATTAGACTTCTCACCACATTCCAAATAAAAATTGTTCCCCTGGTATTTCACCCTATCAGGTGTCTCTCTCTGATCGCTGAAACAAAACGAATAAAGAAAATGATTAAAGTGATAACAAAGGCATAAAATTTAAATTATTGCGGCATCACATCTGGGATCTGTATGTCACTGCGCTGCCATTTTTGCCCTCCCGCTCGGCACTCCATTCTTTCTGCATGAGGGCAACTGCAGAACAGAGGAGAAGGAAGGAGAGAGAAAGTGAAAAAAAGAGAATGAAATTAAAAGGTAGAAAGCGAGAACGCAAATAGGCTTTCAGCTTTAACGTTATTAATGACTCTTCAAAAATCTCCGACTTTTCCAATCTCTCTGAGAAGCGCTTGAAGGAGCTTGCAGATGAAGCTGACCTTCAAAATGTTCTTTGGTCTTTAGTTAAGAAATTCACTCGCCATTATGGCATCATTAGGGAAACAAGGATAAAATTACTCCATGGTTAATGACCTATAGGATCTCCCACCAAAATTTGTTTCAGATCTAATAAAACTGCGCTTAACACACTCGAATGAATTATGAAGACTGTTACGCGGGGTATTAAAATGGGGAAAATAGATTTTCTGAAGCTAGGAGGACTGGACTTTTCAAATCAGATAGTAGAATGGAATTTTCTGGGCAATAAATTCTACCATGTCTCAATTTCATTTTTTTCACCCTGAAATTCTGAAGCTGTGATTGAATTGCTGAAGTGTATGGCCTCGAATGTTCATTGCCACCAGCATGCCCCCCTCCCTCCCCTAAAAAAAAAACTAAAAACTAATAAATAATAAAAATAAAATAATGTGTTTGTTTTTAAGAGAGGTACCTGGGGAATTTTTAGCGTAAAAAACACATTAGAAAATTCTGGAAAGAGAGCACAGTGTAATTAACAAGATCTGTGTTATTTAGGATGATAATTTACCATTAAGACCTTTATGAAATTGGATTTTGCATTTACATTTACTCAGCATGCTGCCCAGATTAACGGGTGCCAGGGTAGTAATTAGCGTAACGCGTCACAGGACAGAGAAAGCAGGCAAGAAGCTGTTAGGGAGGAAAAATGAAGCTGCAGGCTATTGGGCCTCCTAACAGATACACAACCATACACACACACACACACACACGCACACACATACAGAAATCTGCATAGCCTTCAGTCATACACAGGGTGAACCCAGCTACTGTATTCTAATATTGGTAGCAGCCCTATTATGAAATATTGCTTAAAAGAACAGAAAAGTAGAGAGTTTAGGTTAGCAAAGGATAGTAAGTGGCACAGAGAGGTGGTGTGTGAGGTAATGGCATTTTGCTCTCTTTAAACTTTAATCTTTCCTATTAATTCCCTGCAACTGGAGAATGTATGAGAGTTAATGTTCCATGAACGTGTTTTTCACTCCGCAATCTCTTCAAGCTAATTACCTTCAGGTGCTAAATGGAGGGAAATTGCAATCCATTTGGATGAGAAAAATTTCACCTCCCGGTCCCCAGTGAAACATTTTTTTTTCCCTGTGCATTGAAAAAAATAAAATCTTGCCACTCAGGTCTCTCGCAAGTGAGTTTGTTCAAAGGAAAACAGTTGCCATAAAGCTTCCGTTTCTCTCTTCTCGCCAATGCACCTTGAAATAGAAAACCGGCAGGCTCCTGCACTCAGCACTCTTCTTACCTTTTGAGGTCAGTCAGAGGTCAACAGGTGCTGCTCCTGACAAGGGGAATGCTTAACAGATGTTTGATTGACATGAATCATTTAAAGTGCACATTAAAAACTTATGATGTGAAAGAAAATACATTCTGTTATCCTAGAAGAGGCAAAACATCCCCTTGTAGGGTGAAAAAAAATGGTCAAATCCAAAACATAGCTTTTATACCAAATAAATAAATAATAATAATAATAATAATAATAATAATAATAATAATAATAATAATAATAATAATGGGTATGCTTACTTGCTTGGTAAAAAGTTAACAGGATAACATTTGAAACTTTATTAATAATTAATTGTTGATTATCTAACTAGAGCAAAAGAAGGATATAAATGTGTTTAAACTTTCAGTCATTAACCTAATGGTATTTTATAGTCAAAAGTGTGTTAAAAGTATGTCATCTGCAGCAAGACACATGACTTGTCTTTTATAATATGGCACCTTTAATTATTGTGAGCAACAGCATAGGAAATGAGAACTAGCATATGTCTGCATGAGCGCGCTAACAAGAAACTGTCAGTATCAGATATCGCCATACCTTTCATGCAAAAAAAGCCAATTTTGTACGTAAATATATGTAACTATTTCAACTCACATAGCATTGTATGGGATGTAGTACAGTGCTGGTGTAAAGTGAAGCACAGTGGTAACAGAGCATATTGGTCTGAATTCCATAAGCACAAGATATTCACCTATACCTGAGGTCCCACGTGGAATAAATGCACAATAGCAGCACTGAAGAGATTTTTGATGACCTTGAAACCTAATACTTCCTATCCACCTATTTTTATTTCACTTGATATCTTTCCCATAGAGTTCATTAGGTCTTCGGCAAAAGTCAAGAAGATGCACATATAAGGGAAGTTAAAAAGGCCAGCTGGGGTGGGTGGGCCACATTGTGATCACTCACCTTCATCCTTAATTTGTAGTCATTATCCTTATGAACATCTGAAGATCAAAAACAAGGAGAAATGCAGTGTGTCTGTGGTTTTTATGTGTGTACGTGTTTGGAGGGGGGCAGGGGTAGTTTGCTAAAACTATGCATATTACATTTAATCACAAGGTTATATTTTAATACGGTTAGGTCCGTGCAAATCAGAATTATAATTTTAGATTTGTCATAGCCGTTGTTGCAGGGTTGAATAGGAACAACAATGTACAGTACATCGAACCTTATTTCTCTAATGGTATTAATGTAGCACATGTCTGATATGATGCAAGCCACTCTTCTCTGAGCACACATAAACCATAACTGAAAAAGAAGGAAACGTGTCCTATCTCTGGATCCCTTAGAATGCAAATGTTTCCCTTTGGTTATTTTCACATTCAGAACCAAACAGTAGTCTTTTTTCTTTAGCAGAAAATGATGTTGGGTAACACAGTGGCCGCCATTCTTCACATTTGGAGATAAAATCCTCAGTGTCTCAACTGAATTTTGTGGTGGTGCTCTCAATTATCCAACCCAGTGCAGGTGTATTGGTGTTAACGCAATAGGTAATCCTCACCATGCTAGTTGGGTTTAAAACTAAAAAAAATTGTAACACAGGATACATTTGCCATTGCCAACAAAGTGAATGGATCCCCCAAATCTCTGGCCAGTGTCCTGAACGCCAATGTTGAAGTGAGGATGTCCACATTTAGAATTCAGGCAACAGTGCTGTAGATCTCGAGACTGGATTTTAAAGGTCTCGGACTCTACCTGCCAGGACTTGGTCTTGGCACCTCAGGACTCGATATCTCGGCCGAGACCACAGAACAGGATCCAGTCAAATTAACCGTTCACACAACTTCATTTCTTGTACCTACCAGTTTGCAATACAATGCGTCTGTTATCTTTAACACAATCGCTTACAACCAAAATAGGTTATTTTTTTACTAACTCTAAAATCATATTACAGATAATTAAAAATATTTATCCTTTTTCCTAGTGATTGCAATTAAAATTGTGTGTGTAGGGAGTTATGTTCTTACCAAATAGTTTTTTTTTTTTTTTTTTTCACAATCCAAAATCCTTGCTTCATTGAATTATGGTCGTGGGTTAAACTCAGTCCACACCCACGATACATGCATTTGGCTCCCTGCTACATAGTTTGTGCATAAATCCTGCAACCCGAATGTCCTTGATTCAAGTCCCAAATAATATTGTTTAAATTAGCATAAAATGCTAGTGTATCACAATTATATTGGTAATACAGTATTAACGTCTACCACAGTAATGTGTCTGTTTCCCTTTTAGCTTAACTCATTTACGGTCTGTTCTATCGGAGTTCAAATATAAAGAGAAATCAATCTGTCACAAAAACTAATTTCCCGCATGTGCATCGTAAACATATTTGTTTATTTTATATCATGTATTATTATTTATTTCTTAGCAGACGCCCTTATCCAGGGCGACTTACAATTGTTACAAGATCTCACGTTATTTTTACATACAATTACATTATTTTTTACACATTATGTTTACATACAATTACCCAATTGCCCTATAAGTTGCAGGCAACTTGACGGCTTCCAAGCTACTTCTGTCACAATTTAGTCAACTTGTAGCCAAAATAATGTTTTACATTCACTGTATTCATAAGTTTTGATTTATTCTAATAACTGTATTGTATTATTGTTTAGGTTGAGGTTCTATGTAATGGTGTTATGCTATGATGTAGTTTTAAAGAATATGTTTTAATACAGTTAGCTAGTTATTTACATAGCCAGCTACTTCTGTATTTATTAGAATATACAGAAATCAGTCGCCTAGTATCCCTGGTCATTTATATCACTGGCTTTCGTTTCAGTGATGTAATGCACAGTCAGTAGCAATTAAGGGGATTCTCATAAATATTTTAGAAAGAAACGGACATGAGTGATTTCAAATCACTGATATGGCACAACATAGGATAACTGAAAACAGTTAAATACAGTACATCGTGTGTCAGTAGTATAAAATGTTTTTTATGTTATACGTGTATGTGGGACAGGTGAAATACGGGGGGGTTATGGTTGGGGGATAAAATAAGAGTTGGTTTTCAACACCCCACCCCTCTCACAGTTCACCAGCCACCACTGATTATTATTAGTAGTAGTACTAGTAATTATTCTCAATTATTACTATATAAATATCCGGCAGTTCATTTTTGCTGGACTCGAGGACTCGATCCTATGAGGACTCGGTCTTGACTTGGACTCAGACTTAAGGGACTCGGTCTTGGACTCGGACAGTCCTGGTCTTGGTCTTAACTCAGACTCAGATACAGTGGACTCGACTCCAATACTGTCAGGGAATGTAGAACTCTGAATGCCCTTTGAATCCAAGAATTACCGCCCGGGTATCTATCACACTATAAAGTTTTTTTTTCAGCCAACCCCAGTAACAAGTCACTCTAATATGTGTTTATTTAGCAGACACCTTTATCCAAGGCGACTTACAGAGACTAGGGTGTGTGAACTATGCATCAGCTGCAGAGTCACTTACAAAACTTCAAGCCCTAATTATAACCATTGATTTTTGCTAAATATTTGATGTTGAAAGAATACGTCAAATATAGCTGGCAATTGTTTTACACATATCCTGGCATTTGCATTACATCTTTCACAATGCATGCAAGACCTAATAATGTGTGACATTCATAAGAAACAAGAGCATTTCAAGACTTCTGCCATAAAAAGACAACTGCTGAAAGTAATACAATTTTTGAACATGCAAAAACAAGACATGGCTAAGTGTTTTCTAAATTGTACTTAGTTTATTTTATGGATCTTTCTTAGCATTTATAGGTGTTTTCTTGGAAATGTACAGCTATGGACAAAAGTTTTGCATCACCCTATAGAATTAACTAATTTTGCTTCATAAAGCCAAATGAAACCTGCTGAATAATGTTACGTTCACATATTGAATTGCATACTGCTTTGTAATTTTCCATATACTTAACTAAAAACTGACAAAAAAAAAAGGTGACATTTCGAAAATAACATGAAATACTGTACTACTATCATGGCTTCCGGTAGACTTTTGCAATATCGTTTCTTTGATTACATGATGTTAAATAAAAGATCTAAATTATGTGGAGTAGGGGTTAGGGCTCTGGACTCCTGACCAGAGGGTCGTGGGTTCAATCCCAGGTGGGGGATGCTGCTGCTGTACCCTTGAGCAAGGTACTTTACCTAGATTGCTCCAGTAAAAAAAAAAAATCCAACTGTATGAATGGGAATGGGTGATATCTGTATAATGTGACATCTTGTAACAATTGTAAGTCGTTGCCCTGGATAAGGGCGTCTGCTAAGAAACAAATGAGAGAGAGAGAGTTTTAATTATGTTTCAATCCGAAAATTCTGTGTTATGGAAGACATTTGTCCATAGCTGTAGGTGTTTGTTTATTTCTTAATAAAATTAGATAATCAACACATAACGCAGGGCATGTTGACCTACTTTGCTCACACCAGCCTCTTAAGAAGAATTTGCATCAGCATGTCTCAGATTTTCTAGATATCCCTCTGGTGGAGTTAATAAGAATTTGCTAGGGAGTGTATGTATTACTTATTACATATCTGCTCGTATTTTGGTATATTTTCTTTTAAAATGAAACATTAAGAAGAACTCCTGAAATTCTTTAAGCATCTGTTCTTTTCAGTATTTAAGTCTAGGTAACTCTTAAGATAAATTAAGCAATTTTCTTTATTATACCAATTACGAATGAGACATTGATTGGTAATATACAGTACAACAAACTAAAACTAGTATGTACACTTTTAATCATCTAGGCAAATGTAATGTGTTTATTTATTTTGTTGATGGCACCAAGAAAAGTGCAGCTGTCTTTCTTCACAGAACTGTGTTTGCCACTGTAATACCTGAAACTTGAGGCTTTTGGAATGCTAAAAATAACAGGTGGTTTGCCAGCTGGGCTCCTTGAAGCAGTAAAGTCTGATACATATCTTACACAGTACTAAAAACCTAAGTGACGTCTCATCTCAAACATACTACTGCTGGTAAAAGAAGTGTCAATGCTCAGTAAAATGAAGCAAGAACTGGAGCTAAAAGCAAATTCAGGTTTGGACGAACTAAAGCATGACTACTTATTTACAAAATTACTTGAGCTCCGAGAATAGAAAAAACAATACCAAAGTGGGCTAACCTGAAGAACTTTCATTCAACTTTTTAAATAAGTGACAAAAAATATATATTTTCCAACAAATTAGAAAACAATCTAAAAAACAGTCTAAAACAATTAACAACAGAGGCCTAATTTGTATTTAGTGCAGATTGATCTTTCTTGTCTTTGTTTCAGTAATTTCAGATACAAGGCCCAGATATGCACTCATTCAAAGCGCACAAACACAGCCAATAAGAATGTCCGATTCCCATAGTGCAATGGTGTAAATGAGTCCACCCTCACTGTGCGCTAAATAAACCCCCAACTGTTTGCTTGTGAAAGCTGCTCCAAATGTTTTTGAGATTTAATTATCTTTTTTCAACCTTTTGTTCTACCTTCAGGGATTGTCCTCAGGAGGGGGCTAAAAGAATAAGAAGTTAAAAGAGCAGTGGGGATGAGAGCCAGCTCGCTGGGCACATGGAGGGCTAGTTTGTCCTCTGTTTGATGTAGATGACACAGCAGGAAATTGAAGATGAAAGAGAATAGAAGCTACTAAGAAAAGGAAAACAGACTAATTTCTTCCTGATACACATATCCGGTTAGTATATAAAGAAGCAGGTCTTTTTTTTTTTTTTTTACTAAAGACCATCACAGATTTAGAATTTCGGATATTCGGTCCTGGTACTACAGTATTTACATTAAATATATTGTCTAATCCCGCTTTGGAAAAATCACCATCTCCCCTTATTATTTATGCCAGGATTCAAAATGGTTTAATTCTGATAGGTAGCTTTTATTTAATTATGTAATTTAATATAGCACCCTCTCTTTCTTTACTGTGACAGTAGTTCTTAGAAAACCTTATATAAAAAGGCAATGAAAAAAGCAATGTGTATTGCACTGCTCTATAAAAACGTGTTTGAGGCCCCAAATAATAAAACACAGTTATTACATCAACAATATACAAACACGGTCACCAGTCCTGGGTGAGTGCTGTAGTGTTTGTGGTGCAAATACAATACATATCATCCTACAGGTGCAGTGATGTCGGGTTGGTGCTGGCTTCTGGCGACAAACAAACAAAACACTCATGGTACGATACACAAATAGTGGTTCCTCCGTGTCGTTCCTTAACCATAAACAAAGGAACAGATCACGTCGCTCCTTCCCCTATTTGTACCGTCATTCATGACCCCTTGGGTAACGATTGCAACCGCTCCTCCAATCCGAGGCTGCCACATCGTTTCCCTTCCGGGTCGATGATTTAGTGTACCGAAACTCCGCCCCCTTTCTAATGACCGACTTCCTTTTAACCTGGGGAATAAATTGTCAGGCCATCCAGTCCAGGGTACTCTGTTCCCTTTACTTAGCGTCCTCACAGGTCGGGATGGAGTTTTACCACCAAGAATCATTCTGTTTCTGTCACAGTCATATATGATGTCTCTTATTGTGCAAGATATGTAATTTTGTGCAGTTTGGGGGAGAGAGCTGGCTGCTCAAACTTTTCAAACATTTTTTTGTTTGTTTGTTATTCTAATAATACACACCACATAGTAACTTATTATATATCACAAAAATGAGGATTGTGCTCAGGTACTGCTATTAACATAAAACATTTTATTTTTTATTTTTATTTATTAGCTTTAACTATATAACTGTGTTCTATGCACAGGATGACATCTGTACACACAATAATAACAAGTACTGGAAATTTGAAAAATGAATAACTGTGGCTGGCTGATTTCTTATACATGGTTTATAAAATTACATTAAAATTAAAAGCAAATGCAAGTACAATGTTATTCCACAGGTCCCCTAAACTTTCCCCTTCATTCATCACTTTGAAATCCAATAGATAAAGGTCAAACTGTAGTAGCAGAGGAGTCAACCTTTTTAGGAAATTCATCCTGATTTTAACTAATAATAACATGACTGGCCAAAAACACCACTTCTCTCGTATAGACATTTTCAAAAGCATGATTGTCACTTTTTATTATTTTTGAGAAGCAGAAATGACAGGGTTCAAGTAAAAAAACAAAAAAACATATTTAAAAAAAAAAAAAAAAAATTTGTACAAAATACAAATGACTATGACAGGCATGCACATGCAAACATGTTGTGATATAATCTGTAAACATCTTCAAGGACAACTAACAATCACTTTTACCAGGAAAAATCTTGTGAGAGTGTTGTAAATGATATTCAGAAAAATATGTAAGCACTGACAAACTACACAGATGGCCACTTATAATATGTTATGCATTGAATTTAGTTTGTTTCTAATGTCTTTGTCTGATAGATGTCTGCATAAGCCCCACATCCTGTCGTACTAGTAAGAATAAAAACAGGTACTCTGTCACAGTCTCTTAGCTCACCACATACAACCAAATTGATTTATTTCTTGTTTGCACTCAAACAAATACTAATCAGTTATTGATTACTATTGAGTATCTAAATGTCACTTCAGCAATTGGTTCATTTGTGTCAGTTAACATGTTTAGATTAACTTTAACTGAGTTATAAATCACAGACTAATCTGAACCCTTTAAGTTTTTTTCCCCCCATAGTTATCTTGATTGAATCTGTGAAAACACTTGTTTAATAGAATTGTCAAAAACTCCAATACCAGACCATGTTTTAATAGAATGTCTTTTTTTGTTTTTTAAAAAAGAAGAAATGGACAGTTGAAAATGTTTAGCTGTATAAGGTAGTTATCCGGTGGGTTTTTTTCCGCATGTTTTTCATTTACTTCCTTGCTGTACTTCCCCTTTTCATCTGTCTCTGTATGCAGCTTTATAGAGTTTTATGCTGATTGAAAAGCTTAATGTACATGCACAAATAGATATAAAAATATCTAAGATATAAGAAATAACAATATAGCACACATATAAGGAATTGGGTCCATTTAGTTCTTGTTGCAAGTTGACTTTTCATGTGCTGTGGTACTGGGAAGCTTTAATTCTTCTTTAAAATACTTTTCAAGCTAAAATCTTTATTATGTGTCTTTTTAGCAGAATAATCCATAACAAAATATTAAACTACAGTACTGTTTTGTTTTTTGTTTTTAATTTTTATTTTCAAATAATTAAATTATGCAAGGATTTGATAAACAAAAGTAGATTGCTTGGTATGTTGAGGAAGAACAACTTTATTTATTTATTCCCACACATATTTCATCTAGGTAATAATAAATGAATTAGTGGCTAGGAGTACTGAAAACATCCCATATCTTGTATAAACAGTGTGAATGACACAACAAGTCTCCCACTTTGTACAGGAATCTCCCACTATTAACACCCCCACAGAATATTTTAGGAAGACTTTGACAAACACAAGCAATCTAGGGAAAACTTCAAAAGAAAAGTCCAATAAGATACAGTAAGCATTTTATTATTCTGAGATCATCTTTCCACTATTTCAGGAACTAACAGCTGTGTAAGTGCTAGCAAAAGTGCTTAGTGTGATCAAAGTGAAATATAAAAAGAGTTTCATTTAATATAAATGTATACATAAATACAGAATTATTACTATATTCGGCAAAGCTAATATTGTCAATAGTAAATAGTAAGTAACATTACTGAATAATAATAATAATAATAATAATAATAATAATAATAATAATAATAATAATTTTTGTATAGTGTAACTTATTGTGTAATGCCCTCAAGTGGAAAACGTTAAGTTAAGGTTATGACCGGATGTGCGCACTGTTTTGGCGAAGCATTAAAAAGTAAGCTACAGAATAAACTGGTTGAGTTATGTTCCAGTAACACAGTCTCTGTGAACTTATTTCCCTACACTAACCCACGCATCAGTATATTACAATAATAATAATAATAATAATAATAATAATAATAATAATAATAATTCTGTGGGTGATAAACATGATCTTGTAATGTGATAGTAAACAAAATGTTATATTTGCTTTCAACTAAAAACAAATACAAATACAAGTTTTTTAAGTTTTTCACCGAATAAATATGTTATGATGGACAACTGAGTAATTTTCTACTTTCTACTGTACAAAATAGTCACATAATGTATTGCAGGTTAATTCCTTTGAACACATGGAAAACATTAAAAAGGTTCAAGAGCTATGAAGTAATTTTCATAAAACTTTTGTTGCTGCTGGGTTTCTTTTATCTCTTTCACACAGCTCTATTTCTGAGGCAGAAGTTTGGGGACGCAGTCTCATTGGATATGCATTGCTGCATTATGCTTATTAGTGAAGCAAATAGTTTTTAAAGAAAATGGACCAATGGAAGCATTCAGATTCATGATTACAGTGTAATGAGCCAACTGTGTGTGTGTGTGTTTTTTTAAATTAGAGAATAAAGGAAACTCCAGAAACAATTTGTATATTGTTTTCTGATGTCACAGCTTAACTTGTATTTCAAAGCATTTAAACTTACATTAAAGAACACTTTTTATTTTATTTGTATTGTTTTTCCCTGTTATACTTGTTTCTTGTCCCTTTGAGGTTTGGGGTGTCAAGATGCATTACTGTGATTTATTTGGTTGAAACTTTCAAAATGTGACCAAAACTTTACAGTAAAACCATTATCTTTATTAACCATTTCCAAAAGTATTTCAACAAAACCAATGCAAAAAAAAAAAAATAAATGATATGTGAAAAGTGATGCATAACCAAACTAGTGCATGATTTTTTTTTTTTATCCAATAAACAAGGAAATCAGTCTACAGTTAAACAAAGTAAAATGACATTTATAGTTTTGTTTAATACAAAAAGTAGGTGGCTTTGGCAGGCGCATCTGCCTCCCCTGCCAAACTGCAGCTTTTGTAGTCCCTGATAACACAGGTAATTGCATTTCCAGAAGAGTGGGACCAGATCATACATGCTGTGGACAGATACTGCTGGCACACTAGCCCCTTCTGTTGGAAATGTCAAGTTTTCCACAAGGAAGCCATGAATGCTAAGGCTGAATCCACATCCGTTTTTCCGCACTTTATCAAAGTGCGGCCCACCAAGTGGGGAGATGGCGGTAATTCATTCAGCTGAGACTCACCACTCTAATCCAATTTACAGCCTCCCCCAGCAAGAGATAATTACAAGACTTAAACCAGTAAGTAGAGAGACCGAAAAAAACAAACTTCTATCATACTGAAACTGTGCTCCAGGCCCCAGGAATATCGACTAAGGGATTTCTGCTGGGAGAACTCAAGCTAAGGCATTGTTAAAAACTAAGAAAGTGTGTTAACTAATGAGGCAAAGTGAATCTTAAGGCAAATGGAGACCCATAGCAGAGGATTATAACATAGGCATGTAGACTGATAAACTAATGCATCACATGCATCCCTACCTAAACTTGTGTTTAAAATGTAAAAATGCACCCTTACTCAGATTCCTCGAAATGCTGCTTGACTTATACATCATATTGAGAAATTTCAAATGACAGTGTCAGCTGTGTTTGCATCAAAATATAAATTATCCTTGGAGATAACTTATAATAAACTGTATAAGGAACTGTTAAACATTTTTCCTCTCACTGATGAGTATCAGAACCATTGCGTTAATCAGTTTTTGTGTATTGATCAATAAAATGCTGCATTCTGAATTTCTGAATATTTTCCCAGTAGTAGTATGCAATTTGTATTTATTTGCACATGTAAATATGGCTTTACACTATTAAAAAAATCTGTTAAATCATAGCAGTGTAAACATAACATTGTTAAACTTGCTGTAATTTTTGTAAATCTGTAAAAATGCACCAAGAAAATAAGGTGAATAGCAAGTTTACTCAGAATTCCTGTTGTTATGGGTAAATGCCGGATTTTCCTGAATGTCCTGTGAAGTTTTTAAAGTGACTCTTACTTGAAAGTTTTAGATAAGCATATTGGTTGTCTTTGACTTTTAGTATGCATTTATCTTTTTCAAATGACATTTATTTTAAAACACTAAAAAATACATGGTACATGGTAGTATTCCTATATTTTACAGATTTCTAGATTTGTATGTAAAAATTGCTTCTTCAAAGGTGCCCTGTTCATGTATGCATTTATTTATTTATTTATTTATGTATTTATTTAAACAGGAAAAGCACAATGCATATGTCAAACTAGAGATAACAAAGGGTTAGCTTAGCTGAAACACTCATTTACAGTACATTCAAGTAAAAAAATATATATATATAGATAAGCTGAATGTTTATTTACCATGAAGTAAAATAACGTACATCTTTATTTATGATCCACCTACTAATTGTATGTATGTATTAATTTTGGTAATAAGCCCTCTCCTCTATATAGGGGATGGGAAGTCACTTCACAGCTTGCTGTAATTTGCTGATTGTATATTGAAAATCACATGTTTTTCATATAAAGTTATCAAAAAACTTTAAAATATGTTACTTGCAGCTCAATAACGGAGCATTTGTAAAACATATTACATAATTACCGCATTCAATAGCGTATAGTAAAGCCTGTGTAACCCGGCATCGCATGGGACCAGAAAAGTGTGCCAGACATACACCGTGCTGGTTTATAGAGGTAGCTACTGTAAAATATAATACTGCACCTAGAAAAAAAGTATGAAGAGGTATAAAACAAAGGTATAAAACAATCTGAACACTTTGAAAAACTCAGGCGTACAGAATGTAGATTTAATCTGCCCCCAAGTTCAATAAAAAATAATCAATACCAGTCAATGTTGTCTTTATATTATAGAAAACTTGTTATACTCTGAACCAAGTGATCTGCTGACCAAAAATGCAATTATACCTCATGTTATGGACTATGTATTAAAAATGTACCTTTTGAAAGCAATAATTGCTTACCGTATAGCCTCTGTTTTCAGACTGATCTTGTACATTTTATGTATATATGTATTGAATTTGCTTTCAGATGATGATGGTGGTGGCACAAATTAAGAAAAAGTAGGTATGTTTTGTCATTCAGTTAGCGACAGACTATAGGGTATCGCAAAAATGTATAATTTATTTTTTTGGACCTGTTTAATTTGTACATGTAAAACCAGTTATCTCTGCAAATAGGGCTTGTACCCTTGGGGACAGCAGCCATTGCTTTTGTTTATATATATATATATATATATATATATATATATATATATATATATATATATATGTAAACATAATAAAATGTTTGGGTTTCTAATATGCACTATATGCACCTTATGATTACCTGCTAAAATATCTGTAAAAACAACTAAAAAACCACACAACAGTTTTTGTAGACTATATAAATTGATTTTGAAAAATGCCAAAACGCTACTAAAATGATGTGAAATTGAGAATTTGCAGGAGCATGAAGGACAAAGAATTGGATTACTTCTCTTACAGCCAGTCTTTGAATAGGATTCGGCATCCGCAGTTTTTTTTTCTTGTTTGTTTTTTTTGGACACTAAGAAATACTTGGTTATTGATTTTTTCATAGCCTTTTAAACACGTAATTAATCCATTGTGAAAACTGCAGACAACAATCATCATAGTTAATACAGCAAATACACCCAAATTTCAATAAATCCCACTGCCACCTCAGAAAAGTTACCCTTGCAGCATGCCATTGATTTTTAAAAGTATGATCTGACAAAACAGAAACAGATATTGATTTTGGTGCAGTAGCTCTAATATAATATTTACCCTTTTGTAAACAGTGTTAACCTAGTATCACTAGGTCATTGTGGGGAAGTAACATTTTGCACCATCACATTAATAATAATTCAGTCAAAATGACAAAGTACGATCGTAAGGTCATATTGTCATTACTCTGGAATCAGCATAAAAGCATCAGACAACACGTTGCGTGTATGATAGTAAAACAAATTACAATGAAGGCTTTAATGTTTTCTGGTTATTATGGAAATGTATTTTTGTCTCTGCAAGGTCAAAATAGCTCATTAAAAGAACAGCTGCCTACATATTTATCACATTTTCATTAATGTGTTATTTCAAAAAGTGAATCTGAATATTTGACCAGGTAGAAATATCTTGCAGTCAAAATGTTTCCATGAGGAAGGTGACTGTCAGGGTACACTTGGTTTTTCCTGCGTACTCAGTTATTTCTGAGGGATACTGTATGTTGCATTTTAAAGTAGTCAAAATATATACCAATTTAGTAATCTGTATGAATTATGTGTACAATATTTACAATCCGGCATATGATTTTATATAGAAAAATGTCAGGTATTGAGCTTAAATTTGTTAAATGTAGTCATTTTTTGGTCTCAAGTAACCCCCACCACACACACACGCACACATGCGCGCGCACACACACACACACACACACACACACACAAAACTACACATGCTCACTATATTAGTAGTTGTATGTTTATTTAATCTTCTGAAGAAATGGCTCAGTCAATTTAGTGTGGATTTCAGCAAAGTGCTAAACTTCAAGCATCTGCTAAGAAATAAATAATAATAATAATTGTAGATTAGTTTTCACATTGCTAAAACACAAGCTAACTTTACGAATGCAGACCATACTTTATTACAGCATGCACAACAGACTGTATTGTATTTTGTTAAGAAACAGTATTTTCTGCCACTACAGGGCCACTTATTTTCACTTAAGCTGTGACTGGCTTAAATAAGATTTATTTTGAGAGCATTCACATATAGTTCAGAATAAAAGTTATTTAAAAGTGTTGGAGGCAAGGAAGAGACCACAATCATTATTTTACACTGGGTCTGGTTGTCTTAAAAAAATGTTTTAAAAAAAACTGAAGCAGAGTGCATCTTTTTATTTCATTTATGTCACTGCCCAGGAATGGGGTTAAATTCTGCAAAGAATTAAAAAAAATAATAAAGGCTTTGCAGGGAGCGGAAGCCACAGTGAGTCCTAATTAATAGACGAATAGACACTCCTAAAGTCTCCCATTCAAACGTTTACAATAGACATTTCTCTGAAGCAGAACCTGGAATAGAATATTGAAGGAATGAATGAAAACAGGCTCAAATCAGAGACCCTGTGCCACCCTTGTGCTTTTTTTTGGGACCCCTTTCTTATTGTGTTTCTGTTTTAGAATGTCTACTTCAATCTGCCATGGGAGTCCCATTCTACATAAATTGCTCAGAAGATTCATCCAGTCGGTTTTGTAAATATAGCTTTGACAATGCATACAAAAGGAAGGCTCGTTGCCAACAAGTATCCAATTTAGCCTTTTTTTATTATTTAACTACAGGAGCCCCTTCCCCAAGACAATGTCTCAAGAGTAGTCCAGGTCAAGATAGACGGCGCAGACTATAGGAGGCCATATCATGCTGATAAAAGTGAAGTCAGAGTGATTCAAAGGGGCAACACTAGAAGTGTGGACCCACCTGCCTCTGATTAACCTCCCCATTAGGTGGTAAAGTCATCGCCTTTCCACTTCAGAGGTGCCTCTTTTGAGTAATCTGTTAATTAGCAATAAAAAAGTGGGGGGGGGGGGGGATGATGCTAGCCAACAAAGTTTGCACTGTCGTTTTATTTTCCATACTAGTGTAGCTAAGTAGGACATTTCAGCCACGATAAAACAAAACAGTGACCAGAGTCAACCCCCTCCTGCCCGCTTTTGTTTCTTCATTATTTACCAGCCTTTGCCAATGGCTGATGGCTCTTGCTGGGGAAGGGGGTCCTTTTTTCATTGGGTTGTTGCTGGATGTTACCTTTGACCTTTACTGTATTGAGGTCTGTCTGCTTTTCTGAGGAATGGGTATGAATAACTCATACAAAACAAAAGGCCCCTGTGTTGTTTCAAGATGACTAACTACATCTGAATTCATTGTGGGCTTCCTTCAAAACAAAGCTCTTTTATGCTTCCAGCATGTTTACATAATAATCTACAGAAAGGGCATCAAAGTGTGACTTTGCTGTTGAGTGCTCTCTCTCTTTCGCTCTTCCTTTGCCTGTCCAGAATGCTTTGCTAGCTGATCCAAGCACTAAATTTAATAACAAGGAGTCAAGTGTGCTCTGAAGTGCAATTCTCCACTGCCTTAATTAGGTGCTAATGCACTTCTGTCTCCCCTAATTGATTGCTCTATGTATTTTACAATGGTGGTAGACATAAATATGCTACAGATAAATGTATTAGTTAAAAAAAATGATATTAGCCTCAACAAAACAATTCTGATTTTTTTTTTTAAGTACTGTTTCTATAATTTATTGGACAGTTTTACTTTTTCAATGTGAAAAGAATGAGCAACTCTCAACTCCCCAGAAATAATAAGAACTGTTTACATTGTATAGTACTTGTATTTAAAATAAACAAATAAATACATAAATACATATACAAATAATAATAATAAATATGCATGTATTGTAGATATTATACCTAATAAATATAAAAAGCTACCATTTAAAAAATATATATATATACAGTATATTAAAATAAACAAATAAATACATAAATACATATACAAATAATAATAATAAATATGCATGTATTGTAGATATTATACCTAATAAATATAAAAAGCTACCATTTAAAATAATATATATATATACAGTATATATATTTGTTTACCGAAAAGTAAGATTGTGTAATTGTATTGCACTCTCCAGACTGTGACTCCTGTCCAAGAATCACAGGTTCATTTGGGATCCTACCTTGTGTTAGTAATGAAGCACGTTTCCAGCTTTCAGTAACGCATAGCGAGGGAGTCTCGGTATTGAAGGGGTAAGCAGTTCCCACTGGGGGAAGAACATTTTTTAACATTGGTTTGTGACGTTTTAGCTTGCCTATACATGCACAGCTTGCCTGCTTTTAATCAAAAGCTAGAAAAATTGGGCACTGGCTATAGAGATACCTGCAGTCACTGTTCTTGTTCTTCTTTCAATAGTGTCTAAAAGTGAGGGGCTTTATAACATGTGTGTGTACAGGGGAAATAGAAACCTAATAACCACTTTAAACCTGTGAAAACACTGGCACAACACTTGTATTTGTGTGTATACTGTAACAACATATGGATGGTTACCGTTCCCAAATATGAAAAATAATAAATTATCACTTTTTTGCAACTATGCTTATATTCAATGTAAAATGTGTACTGATACAATAAAGTTATTGGCACCAAACAGTACATGTTAATAATTCAAAAGTGACCACATAAAGGATTTTAATTGCTATAACATAAGACTTAGGGGTAGGTGTACTAAGATGGGCCGGTTGCAGCGCAAACATACCGCAATTTGCATTTTCGTTGTGACACTTAGCAAAGTAAACATTTTGTTGTATGTATTAAGAGAAAATATGTTAATGAAGAGAGCAGCAATATACAAATTTAAATATTTGTTGCGTCTTCTTATGAGATCTCTAGCATTATACAATGTGAGAGTCATGTGACATTGTTAAAATAAAAAGCGGGAGTTGAGTTGTGGTTTGCTGCAGCAGAGGGTGCCCAAAGGATAACTTCTATACATGCAAGGGTGCAAGAATCAAAATAACATAGTTTCTGTTAAATGTAAACGTCATCTGTACAATGCATTCTGTTCCATCTTCATTTTACTTATTTTAATACTACTATATATATAAAAAAATGAAAGACAGTTTAATCCCATCAGATTCTATAGTGGGGCCCTGACCTACCCCCCTCAAAAGGCTTTTCATAATCATACAGTAGCCCCTCACTAAACCGGACATGTTTGTCTGACATAAGGAGGTGTTGGGTTTAACAAAATACAATAAAATCGCACACACATATATTTAAGGTTCTCGATGTATTTTAAATGTAAATCATTGTGCTGAAATAACATTATTGAAACATGCTTTCAAAAGTTCTTAACAAATTGATGCAATTGTAAGTGTCGCAATTGCTGGGAACTTTCGTATATCTCATTATAATATTTGAGAACCCTCTGCCCCCTTTTGCGAATTTATGCAGGAACGCCCATAAATACATATTCATAAGCTTGAACCACAATGTAAAACTGCTGCCACAAAGCATTGTTTAGTACATTTCACCCAAGACTTCCGATTCGTTTGCGACTATTGCGACAGGCGCAACACTTTAGTACACCTAAACCTTAGTGACATCTTAATAAAGTAGTACATTATTTTCAAAACCAATTCAAATATAAACAGACACATTTTGGGCCATCTGTGATCTTAAATACGTCTCCAAATTGAAAGTATACCAGATAACAAAAGCTGAGCGCTATTTAGGCATTTACTTAATTAGACGGTGCAAGTCTGTAAGCCTTCCTGAATCAATTAGTTGTGTGTTTATTAGTTCTTGACAGGTGCTGGGACCTGGAGATGAATTCATGACCCTTAAAAGGACTGGACAACTATCACCATAGAATATGTCCATCAGACCACAAAAGTAAAGGTAGCACTATGATGACAACAAACCATGGTCAATTAATTATGAGTATTAATGAAGTTCTGCTTGATTACATGTTGATGGCATTAAACGCCAATTTTTCCTGACATAATGGACAATCACATGTAAATGATTGAATCCTCAGTGATTAAAGAGACTAACATTTTTAGTCCTAATAAACACACCTCTTGGAAGCCGATAAATCAATTAATTAAGGCTATAGGTCATGATTAAACAATTAATATGAGATTTCATTAAGGGTTGACCTGCTGTTAACCCGTGACTTTTAATGTGTAAAGCTTTATAGATTCTATTGGGATTTTTGAAACAAAAAAGAACAACGTTGTCATTTATTTTATCTGAATATCTGTAAATATAAAATAGTATTATAATTAAGAACTTGCATGTTTCTGTCTGTTTGGTAAAAAGCTATGCCCTAAACAAACAAAGTGCAGTAAGCTTCGGCTAGTTAGACTGTTAATTTACTTCATTTTAGACTCTCAAAATCAACACAACTGTCTGTTTTCTCAATGGCTAACCAATGGTCCAGTTACTTCTGTGGTTTAGACATCCATTCAGTTTCATCAAGTAATTGCACAATGGAAGGCAATGATCTTCTACTAATGTATGCTATTACTTTCTGACTTTGGTAATCTTTGTGAAAGCACTATCTATCTATATGTCTATCCACCATTGTCTTAATGTCTTGTACTATATAAACAAGTTTTATTATAAAACTCAGCCAATTTAGTTCTGAATGTAGCATCCATTACCCTGTGGTAGATGATCTCTAAAGCTTTAGAATCTTCAAGCTTAATAGCAGACTAATATGATGTGCTACAAAAAACAAACAAAAAAAACAAGCTAAAATAACATTCTTAGGTGCATCAGGCTGTAACTTCCCAACCATGGATAGGGTGAATTTATTATGTGAAAGCACTCTATTTAATGCAATAAAGACGTTTAGTAAATACATATTTTTTTAGGTTGTTTAACTGTTGTTTACATATTCATTAACTTCTGTTTTTTTTTTGTTTTTTTTTTATATATAAACCAGCTGGGTAAACAGCAATAATGTAGCAAATATATGTTTCAGTTCATATGCTGATGTATTCACTTACAAGTTCTTATCTCTTAGCATTAGAGAAATGATCACTTGTCCCACTTTTTGGTTATTTCAGTAATGTTAAAAGAAACTTAGTCAAAGTGCTTGTCATAGAATTGTATATGTTTCTTTAAGTTTTAACACCATTAAGTGTTTTATGGCTTGTTTTTACATAGTACTACTTATAAAATAAATATTTAGTAGTGAGTGGTCCTTACACATTGAAGTCAACATGGCCTAACTTGAATTATCCACATTTGTGAATTGCGAATCATGAATAACAAGGGAGCACTGTATTTGTATTTGGGATATGTAAATAGGAACATTTCTCTCCCCTGGTCCAACTGTAATCATGTTGTAGGTTACATGGAAATAAATAGGTACCAGGAAGCAGCAGTTCATTTTTTCATGTTGTACTTGAAAATATATCTATACAGATTTATTATTATTATTATTATTATTATTATTATTATTATTATTATTAATAATAATAATAATAATAATAATAATAATAATAATAATAGTAACAACAATAATAATAATAATAATAATAATAATAATAATAATAATAATAATACAGATTTGCATCACAAAAAGGGATACAGCTGCTCACATTATTAATAAAACAGAAATTGTGGTTATCGCTCCTTTTGTCAAAATGGCTTTAAAAATGTCAGACCTCAGATGTTCAGTTTGCACTCTTACCAAACTATCTGCATTTGGATAGTGCCAATCATAACATGTGCAGCTATATACAAGGATCAATAGTTTTTCAATCTAGTACTGGTATATAGGCGTCCAATATTCTGTTCAATCAATGCAGTCAAAATGAGTCATGATCGGTATCAGCAAATTTTATAAATGGAGATACACAGATTACACTGAATAAGATAAAGCCATATTTGATAGGTTGATTGATTGATATTCTTTAAATGTTTCACCAGGTCAGAACCAGCCAAGATGCACCACCCTGTTTCCAGTGGTGACCCAGCAGTGACTGCAGTAGCAGCTGGAGTCGCAGAGGATACAAAAAGGTTACAGGTCAGTATGCAAGTCATAGGGAGGACGTTCCATTAAAATCAATTTTCATATGTGGGTCACACAATACTTGCAATGTGTGAACTTGAACACTGCATCTTTATGTGGTCAGTACATAACCTACTGTATAATCTATTGTAGCTAGACAAAGAATCATTTTGTGCAAAAAAGTGCAAATTGGTTACACTGTGAAGGTACAGAATTATTTGTACAGAAGTAAAAGCAGGTATGCAGAAGGTATCGACCCCAGTGCCAGCCGACACATGCAATGGTTGTGCCCAAATCGAGTTGGAGAAAAAAGTGCACTGTATGCAGGTATGTGATTGTAAACCCAATTTCCTTTCATTTATTTATTTATATTACTGTGTTTCAATTGTGTCTGTATGAACACAGTTATGTTTTATCGTGTGCTTCATGGTTAGCACAGTTTAGTAAATATCGTCTGAATATCATTAGCCTCATTAGTGCTCTCATTTATTTGAATCCATCACCATGCATTTTGCATATTCAGCAGATGATAATGTACCCATCGTGTTATTTTTAAGGCCTGCGTGCTAACTCACATTTTATGCTTTAAGTCGCGCTTTATCATGGTTGATAAATATGGGATTATCTAGCACGTGCCTTATCCTTGGATAACACGTGTTATCGCATAAGAACCTTTAGTAAATGAGGCCCTATATGTATTGCTGCAATATACATCAAACTATCTAAAGTACTACTTCATTGATGTCTGTGTATTTGTGTGTAACTTGAAAAACCTGAAGTACAACTATAATTTGTTTGAACATTTTTCTAAATAACCATCTGGATGTCCTGTGCAGCACCAGTGTGTATGATGTGCAAGCGCAATTATTCTGATGGGCTGTGTAACTGAGAATCTGATTTTTTTTAGGCTCAAGAATCAATACACTTTGTGAGCTATGACCTCAGAATCAGACATTTTACTAGCAAAGCTGTTTAATACATTGAAGTTGTAGTTTTATAGATCAGCCAAAAATTGATCTTAACAAGGTGTCAGTTTTCTTATTGGATTGTTTCCATTTTTGACAAATTGATAAACGACATCTTTACTTGGTTAGTGACTTTTTTGTGCTCTTATAATCTATTTTCAATATGTTAGTAACAGTTGGCACAACCCAGGCTATTTGTGTATGAATTTGGAGATATATCAACAGCAAAATATGTTATTCTTTTTGTTTTATTTTATTCTGTATATGTGGTTGTTATTTACAGCAGAAAGATGATAGGAAGCAAATTATTGCAAGATCTGGGTAACTTTTTTCCACTGTTGATAAAGAAATATACTTGATATAGACTTATATACTTATTATCTAGTCAAATAATAAACATGTTCAAAATTAGTGACACTGTGTGGATGACCTCGGTTACAGCCCTTGTATAGCTAGCGCACATACTACCCTATCAAAACCATCATATCTAGCATGCAGTTATCATCTAAACTCTTTGTGGGGTTTAAAGTGAGAAGCAACTGAATGAGAGCCATCAAGTATTTGTAGGGCTCACTTTAGTTGTTTGAGAAGTTTTGTGGGATCACATCTAGTATTCACATCTGAATACTGTACATATGCAAAGAAGTCATTGCTAACATGCATATATATATATATATATATATATATATATATATATATATATATATATATATATATATATATATAATACAGCAGCCTGACATTTTTGTCAAATGTTATCTAGAATATTTTAGACTTAGACAGCCTGTTTTTCCTCCATGTTGAAGAAAAATACGAAATCTCCTCGTTTCAGAGATATGCCTGCTCTCTGGTGATATGTGTATACACCTCTCCCCTTAAATTTGAACAACAAATGTACAAGAATTGCTTTCCCAAGGCCTGTGGGCCCATCTTGACATGTCTAACTATACCACACTGAGCACAAATAGGACAGAAAAGCCCAATTGCTCGTGGAAAGGGCTTAACAAACTGTATAAGCTCTCAAGGCTTTGACCGAGCAGTACAAACTGTTTTCCCAACAAAGGGATTGACTAGAACAAATGTCATAAGCCTTTAATGAGATAGCTGATCCCACTAAAACCTGCTTCCATTCACTGCCCTGTGGCTATTAGAGTCATTGAAACTAAGGCAGACTCTATTTCTTAGAAACCAACAGAAGCTGGGCAACATGACAATACAGTTCAATTAATAGAAAAAGGTGAAAAATCCAATTAATGTGTATCAAGCTGGCATTTTTGCATGATGATATCTCATTAGGTCTTCCGTTTTTTCAGGATAATCCCTCCCTCATTAAAACCCTGTCTGTCCCAGTGGGGTTTTAGGGGTTGGGGAGGGGTTGTTTATGCAACAGGTTCTAAACAAAACCTCTAAATGTTACTACAATTTAGAGGATTTAATGGTGTTGAATTCTTAAAAAGCCCAGACACATGCCTTTCATTGCTAGGGACCATTATCCATTTTGTTTAAACTTATGTTAAACTAATTTGCTGCTGAAGCTGGTCTTTTGGCTGTTTAAAATATAATCCTTTCTTTGACTTCATTTTTATTGAATTGCTTATAGCTGACATACTGTTGTTTTTAATAAATAATACTGTACTGTACTGTTTTTAAATTGACAAAAATAATTATAAATAGGCTTGAACAATAACTAATTTGTAGTCTCATTATATTTGTTGTTATTGTCAGAAACACTATTGAAGTTTTAAAACTTCTTAGATTTTAGACTGGGAAAAACAAATAGATACCATTATTTAGAATTTCTTTAAATGTGTAATTAGCACCATTATCTTGTTTTAAGACAAGTTTTTCTTAAAACATTA
Source organism: Acipenser ruthenus (assembly GCF_902713425.1). Classification (NCBI taxonomy): domain Eukaryota; kingdom Metazoa; phylum Chordata; class Actinopteri; order Acipenseriformes; family Acipenseridae; genus Acipenser; species Acipenser ruthenus. The sequence continues at coordinate 13,114,342 of NC_081195.1, read as the reverse complement.
TTGATGTTAAAAGACCTATCACAGTCTTCCATTTCAATGAAAGACTGCAACATATCATAACAAATATTTTAAAAAAAAATACAAGAGAATATGTTGCAGCATTCTTGTCCTTTTTATCACTGATGCAAATATTGTTTTGTTATAGAATATTACTTATTTACTATCTTCACTTATAGCTGCATATAGGAACTGTGTTGTGACACAATATTAATGGATAGTTTAAGTTAAAAATGAACTATATCAAACAACTGAAAAACGCATTTTGTCTATCCCATGAAAATCAATCAGAATCAATCAGAAGTTAAAAAAAAAAAAAAAAAACCCTGAGTAAGGTTGACTGGCATCTACCTAGAGGCTAGAAACCTAACTCATTTTAGACATATTGCTGTACCTCTATATATAGAGTGAAAAAAGCGTATGCCGGAGTAATAAACCATTTTAAGGGAGGACTGGAGAGAGAGGGAGAAAGTGATTTTGGATGAAGTGTCTCTTAAAGGAATTAGTGTTCATTTAAACCCAAGACCATTTTGAAGAGTTACTGTAGTGCCAGGAATGTGCATGACGGGGTGCAAACAGGGGAAACTGTAACACGAATAATCAACTAAATCCAAAGCGGCAGCAAGAGTGTTATACTCCTACCCCTCCCTCCTCCCGCTTATGAGCATCGGAGGTCTCTGCAGTTGACTGTAAGCAACATTCTGGGTTGAATTTGTTACACATAAATTGATATTTTTGTGTTGCTGATTTTGCAGTATTCTATATTTTTCTATAAATCTTTTATTCTGTATGTGTTTAGGTGTCGGATGCTGCTTACTTCTCATACAGTATCAAGAGTAAATGTTGCTAGGTATTGAAATAACCTACTTCAGAGAACTAGAAACAGCAGGGGTGATTATTTAGTGTGGGGTGCCATAGTAAATTTGGTCATATGTGACCCCACTAAAATATTACCTCTATACAGTAGTTTGTTACGTGTTCCATAATTCCTTATTAATACATTTAACATTCGATCAATTAACCATCTATAGAATGCTATTAAGGTATTCATAAATCAGACTATATTACACAAGGTGCAAGGATTATTTACAATATACTAATTAAGGAGTTCCCAACTGAAAACAAACCTGTAAATATCCTGTTACGGTATGTAGCATCATTTGGTTATCAGGATTTCTGGAATACAGACAAATGTATGCTTCAGAAATCTAAATTATGTTAATGATTATGATCAAAGAACTGTGCATGATAAAACACATAGGAGGTCTTGAAAGACCTGAATCAGAGGACGCTAAATAAATACATAAATAAATACAGTACCAATAAATAAAACTATGTTTTAACATATTATTCTGCCTAGCCTTGTTTAGTTCGCTCCCTCCACCATGTGTTAAATTGACAGCCTTGCTATGCCAGCCTTTGCAGAAATAACTTCTCTTTAATCTTGTTTCAGGCTAAATTTGAAGTGGAGTGTGTCTACTTGTTCCAAGATTACTTCATCCTTCTTTCTGTAGCCTTGTAACACATCCTCCCAGTGTCCTCTGGCATTTAATGTCCCATTAACCTTCACATCAAACAACTTTCTGCTGTTCGCACAACACTTCCAAAAGGAGCTTAGGGGACACTCATAGTGCTATATTATTATTATTATTATTTGTATTTTATCTCCTTGTTCTTTATTTTTTACAATAGCTTAGTGGTGTTATTCCAAGTAGCCAATCATACATTTTATAGTGTTATTTGTGTGCCTAAAACAAGTTTAATGTACTTGTTTAAACCCTTTTTATTTAATGTGTGTTCTCTTTCAAAACACACAGTTTATGTAGTGTATGTGTCATTTTGAAATTTTTATCTCATCAACATCTAAATGTAAACGCATTTTCAGAACCCTTATGTTATACATATAGAATATAACCTTATGTAACTTACACTACACATTTAAAGCCAGTTGGTGCTTTAGGAAATAACAAATTAGCTGGCATGTATCTTCCAAAGGTAGCGTATAATGACCACTCTGTTCAGAACATGATTGGAGATACATAAGACATTGGAAAGCTCTTGATAAATGGTTTCCACCCCCCGATCTACAATGTATCCATCACATCAGTGTGGCAGTGTGGAATCTGTATTTTAGACGGCAGTGTGGAATCTGTATTTTAGACGGCAGTGTGGAATCTGTATTTTAGACGGCAGTGTGGAATCTGTATTTTAGACGGCAGTGTGGAATCTGTATTTTAGACGGCAGTGTGGAATCTGTATTTTAGACGGCAGTGTGGAATCTGTATTTTAGACGGCAGTGTGGAATCTCTATTTTAGACGGCAGTGTGGAATCTGTATTTTAGACAGCAGTGTGGTATCTGTATTTTAGACGGCAGTGTGGAATCTGTATTTTAGACAGCAGTGTGGAATCTGTATTTTAGACACTATTTAAGTGTTAGGGGGCCTCCCTAGCTCCTGGGTTACAATGTTACATACTTCATGAGCTGTATAGAAGAACACAGATTTGCAGCATTTAAGACATTAATATTTGATTTTTGTATTCAGCAAGTCAATTGCATAATTGAAAATGGATGACTAAATATCTCAAATTCCTCTGCTTACAGAAATGTGAACCTGGATTCTGCTATGACTACATGTCTAAAACATGTCTCAAATTAGGATTTCAAACTGTATAGATGTAATGGATATTGTGTGTATGGGGTTGTTCAAATAAGGTCTAATCAAGGAAACCGAGCCTACAATAAACAAGATTTCACAGCAACAACAAGCCCTCTTAACTCCACAACAGTACAGTATCATATACAGACGTGCTCAAATTTGTTGGTACCCTTACAGCTCATTGAAATAATGCTTAATTCCTCCTGAAACGTGATGAAATTAAAAGCTATTTTATCATGTATACTTGCATGCCTTTGGTATGTCATAGAATAAAGCAAAGAAGCCGTGAAAAGAGATGAATTATTGCTTATTCTACAAAGATATTCTAAAATGGCCTGGACACATTTGTTGGTACCCCTTAGAAAAGATAATAAATAATTGGATTATAGTGATATTTCAAACTAATTCGTTTCTTTAATTAGTATCACACATGTCTCCAATCTTGTAATCAGTCATTCAGCCTATTTAAATGGAGAAAAGTAGTCACTGTGCTGTTTGGTATCATTGTGTGCACCACACTGAACATGGACCAGAGAAAGCAAAGGAGAGAGTTGTCTGTGGAGATCAGAAAGAAAATAATAGACAAGCATGGTAAAGGTAAAGGCTACAAGACCACCTCCAAGCAGCTTGATGTTCCTGTGACAACAGTTGCAAATATTATTAAGAAGTTTAAGGTCCATGGAACTGTAGCCAACCTCCCTGGGCGCGGCCGTAAGAGGAAAATCGACCCCAGAGTGAACAGAAGGATAGTGCGAATGGTAGAAAAGAACCAAGGATAACTGCCAAAGACATGCAAGCTGAACTCCAAGGTGAAGGTACGTCAGTTTCTGATCACACCATCCGTCGCTTTTTGAGCGAAAGTGGGCTCCATGGAAGAAGACCCAGGAGGACTCCACTTTTGAAAGAAAAACATACAAAAGCCAGACTGGAATTTGCTAAAATGCATATTGACAAGCCACAATCTTTCTGGGAGAATGTCCTTTGGACAGATGAGTCAAAACTGGAGCTTTTTGGCAAGTCACATTAGTTCTATGTTCACAGACGAAAAAATGAAACTTTCAAAGAAAAGAACACCATACCTACAGTGAAACATGGAGGAGGCTCGGTTATGTTTTGGGGCTGCTTTGATGCGCCTGGCACAGGGTGCCTTGAATCTGTGTAGGGCACAATGAAATCTCAAGACTATCAAGGCATTCTGGAGCGAAACGTACTGCCCAGTGTCAGAAAGCTCTGTCTCAGTCGCAGGTCATGGGTCCTCCAACAGGATAATGACCCAAAACACACAGCTAAAAGCACCCATGAATGGATAAGAACAAAACATTGGACTATTCTGAAGTGGCCTTCTATGAGTCCTGATCTGAATCCTATCGAACATCTATGGAAAGAGCTGAAACTTGCAGTCTGGAGAAGGCACCCATCAAACCTGAGACAGCTGGAGCAGTTTGCTCAGGAAGAGTGGGCCAAACTACCTGTTAACAGGTGCAGAAGTCTCATTGAGAGCTACAGAAAATGTTTGATTGCAGTGATTGCCTCTAAAGGTTGTGCAACAAAATATTAGGTTAGCGGTCCCATCATTTTTGTCCATGCCATTTTCATTTGTTTTCTTATTTACAATATTATGTTGAATAAAAAATCAAAAGCAAAGTCTGATTTCTATTAAATATGGAATAAACAATGGTGGATGCCAATTACTTTTGTCAGTTTCAAGTTATTTCAGAGAAAATTGTGCATTCTTCGTTTTTTGTGGAGGGGTACCAACAAATTTGAGCACGTCTGTATAACATACTTACTCTGCCCCCATACTTTATTTTTGACATTACCAAATACATTCTATGGTAAGGAGGATAGTATTTTATAAATTGAAAATAGCCCTTTTAACTTTTTATGAAGTGTTTTTAAAAAAAATGTTGGCACCTTTAAGAAACTGGAGCACTTTGTTGCTTTTGCATATCTTGTTCACTTTTTTTCATTACTGAACTGCACCTGCTCTCCATAAATTAGAGAGAAAGGCTACTGAGTTAATCATTACACAAGAAAAAGAGGAAGGGGGCAGAGTAACTTAATTAAAAGTGTTTGTTTTAGAACTGCCTGAGCAATGAAAACACATTGCATCACAGAATCTAGGAAAGCAGTAATATATTAAGTGGAACTCCTTGTTTAGAATAAGGAACACATATAAACAGTTTGCTTTTAAAAGTATTAATAGAAAACTTTGACCTGCATTATAATCAGTAAAAGTACAAGAGCATCCAGTAGAACTTAAAGTTATTTATATCAATGAGAAAATTAACTCATAGTAAGGTGCTTTCCTTCGGATATCAAAAAAACAGACCGAAAAAAAGCGACATGCACTATATATCATATGTCACATAAAGAAAATGTGCAAATTGTTTATTTTAGTGTCCTGAATTATAACGTTGTACTATCTCTTTACAAAACTGGTCAGCAATTTTCAAGTCAGCTGTTTGGGCGTGTCTTTTAGCTGGCTGTTGTGTTCAATTTAACGTTGTTTTTCCCTTGGCTAATCAGTTGTTCTAGCGACCGACCTGCTTGGATTGTGTTTTACAGTTTGCAGTCAGAATAAGAAACTAGCGATTTTGGTAAGTACAATTGAATGCTTGTTGCTGATGTAACTATATTAGCTGGTTGAGGGAATTCATTTTCTAAAGTGTTCAGAGCTGTAGTTGATTGAAGTGAATTTAGATAGTGTGTAAACTTGACCAGCTCTAGACCTGCAGGACAGTATAAATTGGCAAACAGTGTCTTAGAACGCCAGGCAGTCTAAGCACCAGCTGTCGAAGGGCAGTCTGAGCTGTGGCAGTCTAAGGGCCACATATCCAAGGGCAGTCTGAGCTATGGCAGTCAGAGCGAGGACAGGTAGAGCGAGGACCTTTTCCAAATCTCTCCCAGTGGCTACTAGAGGCCTCACTCCAAATCTTAACATTAGCTGTATTTAAGTAACATTACAAAGGTGGTGTTTTAATTAGGTTATCTACTGTTCGTGATTAGTACCAGGTGAGTGTGGTTAAATTGAAAAGAGGTTGATTTGCAATTTGATTGGTTTCCACACAGCGTTTTGTAGTTGTGTGATCCCATTGAAGTGCATTGAAACTATTGTATTGCTTAAGTATTGTCTTTAGCGCAGTTTAGTATAATAGACAGCTAGCCTATTTGTGCGCCAGCACGAAGCAGCAGCCAACCGAACAGCCTCTCTACCAAAGAGCCGGGCGTCTAGCTGAGGGAGTCCAGCGAGGAGAGGCTGTTGGAGAAAATCCAAACCTAGCAGCGCTCTGGAAGACGCCAACTACTAGACAGGTCTGTATCCTCCCCCCACCACTCCTGCTCCCACTACTACTACTACTGTACCTATCTGTCTCACCTGTCCTGCCATGACTGTCACATCCCTGTTCTGTCCTCTCACTCCAGCCCTCTGTCCTCTTTCTGCCGCCGCTCCCCTAACCCCTCTAACCTCATCCCTCTGCCTCACCCCCCCTCCCATGCTCTCCCCTCCCGCACTCTCTCTGGTGCCCTCTGGAACTGTCACTCTTCTGCTAAGAAAGCTGATTTCATCCCACCTCTCTCTCGATTTCCTTTCTCTCACTGAAACCTGGCTCTCTCCTGATAACACTGTAAATTCTGCTGCCCTGTCCTTTCTCCACATCCTGTCCCATACTCCACATCTCACAGGACGGGGAGGTGGGATTGGTCTCCTCCTCTCTCCCTTCTTACTCTTTTATGTCCCCTCTGACCTCTCCTCACTCTCTGTTAACACCTACCAGGTAACCTGGCGCAGCTCAACCTCCACACCGCACCCTCTCTCAACAGGAGTCCCCCAAGGATAAGTCTTGGGTCCTCTCCTGTTCTCTCTCTACACCCGCTTCCTGGGAGCCTCTCATCGCATCCTGTGGTTTCTCATACCATTTTTGTGCTGATGATGCTCAGATCTTCCTCTCCTTCCCCCCTCTGACCTTAACATACCGTCTTGTATCTCTACCTGTCTGTCTGCTATCTCCTCCTGGATGCACTCGCATCACCTCAAACTCAACCTCTCTAAATCTGACCTCTTTTTCTTCCCCTCCTCATCTTCCCCTCTACCTCCATTCCTCTGGAGTCTACCACACTCTCTCCCTCCTCCTCAGCCAAGAACCTTGGAGTAACCCTGGACCCGTGCCTCTCCTACTCCCAGCACATCTCCACTCTAGCACGCACCTGCCGATTCTTCCTGAGCAACATACGAAGAATCTGACCCTTCCTCACCAACTACTCCACACAACTCCTCATCCAGGCTCTGGTACTCTCCCGCCTAGACTACTGCATCCGTCCGCTCCAGCTCATCCAGAACTCCACTGCTCGTCTAGTGTTCTCTCTGCCTCGCTTCTCCCATGCTACTCCACTGCTCCGCTCACTCCACTGGCCCCCGATCACCGTTCGCATCCAGTTCAAGACTCTTGTACTCGCCTACCGATGCCTTGACCAGACTGCACCCAGCTACCTCCAGACCCTCATCTCTCCCTACACCCCCACCTGACCTCTCCGCTCCATCTGTACTAGAAGACTGACTACCTCCTCTACGCTCTCCTGCCTCCAGAGCCCACTCCTTCTCCACCCTCTCCCCGCAGTGGTGGAACGACCTTCCTATGGATGTCAGGACTGCCCAGTTCCTGACCACCTTCCGGCGCCTCCTCAAGACACACCTCTTCAAGCAACACCTGTAAAACTCAACTCTTCCCTTCTGCTCTTAATGCACTTTAACTTGCACTTATCTGCTCCCTGTTTTACTGTATTTAATCCTGCACTTAACCCAATCTGTAGTATTTTGTATTTCACTTGCACTCGTATCTAACCCTGATATAACTCAACACTGTTACCTGCTCTTAAACTGCCCCTATATCAAATTATACTATGTTTTTTTATTTGCTCTTATTAGGACTGAAGTCATTGTATTTTGTACCTCTGTAATACTGTAATTCTTGACATGTATTTTTTGTACACAACTGTAAGTCACCCTGGGTAAGGGTGTCTGCTAAGAAATAAATAAATAAATAATAATCCATTAAAAGTAATTGTAAAATGCTCTACCATAATATGTGTATCTTTTTATAGTATAATACAAGCTATTGATATTAAAAATATATTTAAAAAGTAATAATAATAATACTACTACTACTACTACTACTAATAATAATAATAATAATAATAATAATAATAATAATAATAATAATAATAAAACATTTTAAAATAATTACTACAAGAAAATAAAAACTACAAAATAACTAAATTATGGGCAACTACTAGCAGTTCTGTTTGTCAAACACACAGTGAAAGGATTGGATCACCCTATGAAGACACCCCTCAAACACTACATTCTTTTAATGTGTTTACAGTTGGTCTCTTCCCACTGTCTTACTCACCTGCCCATCCCTTCTCTCGTGCGCCTAGTTTACTACCAGAGAGTAGCTTCTTTTTATTACCATCTCAACTCAGGGAGAGTGCGGGAAATCAGGAGCAGCTTATGTTTGTCTCCCTTGATGTATATATTGGCACACTTAATATTAGGCTGTTAGCTAATGGGATAATACACCATCTAACAGTTGGAAGCTAATGGTTTATCAGCAGCATGAAAACTGGCTCTTCATAAATAGAAAAAGGGACACTACAAATGAAATCCACAATTCATTTGTATCTCTGGGTCAACAGAATACGGAACATTTGAAGGCAACGATTTATAAATATTTCTGTTTATTCGTTTATTTTAGCACTGTATTATTAACACCTGACCATGTCAAACCAAACATTTAAAAAATATGTATTGCAAGCTAGTCTGATAGCCTTTATTTACAATCCCCAAACCCATAGATTTATTATTTAATAATATTAGTATGTATGTGTATATATATATATATATATATATATATATATATATATATATATATGAGACTTGGTGTGTGTGTGTCGATAGATAGATAAATAGATAGATAGATAGATAGATAGATAGATAGATAGATAGATAGATAGATAGATAGATAGATAGATAGATATACATATGCACACAGTCGACTCCATATATGGGCTTGGGACCGGTGTGAGGTCATGCACATAACAGGAGTGAAGGAATACAATGGGATACAATGACAATAGGTCTATAGGTACGTGTACATCAGATTCATAACTTTATTTTTCCCTTATATTCTATTACAAGTAACCCAAATTACTGTACACAATCAGGTAAATAAAACAACTTGAAATATGTTATGCACTCAATAAAAACTATTCTCTGGCAACGAACGATATGAAAAGTAAAATAATGTACAGTATATAACAGCCGGCATAAACTAAGTTATTGTAATACAGTATAGTACCGTTAAACATCAAACTTAAACAGGTGTGTGCAGTACCTTACTATAGCTCTTGTAAGTACAACGGAGCAAAATAAATATTTGATGGAAGTATGCACAGTATTTGGCCGACTGAGCTGATAAACAACTGTAAAAGATCAAATGTCACATTAAGACTGACAACCAGTTGCCTCCATGAAGGCTCCTAGTGTGCTGAAGTTCAAGTTTTACAGATTCGCTTTGTCATTTTCTGTGTCTTTCTTGATGGCTTTTCCCATTGTCATGCCGTTGCTATGCGCTTTACATCAATGCTATTTCTGAAACACTGAAAAAACACTTGAAAGTTGTTTGCATTATGCAATTATCTGAATTAAAATGCAATGTATAATGGTCATTGGGACCGTGCAACTGAGCGAATTATGCATTTAGGCTATATGCATTTAACCGTATCATACAATCACAGAAAATGATGCACTAAAAAACGGGACCAGCTGCATGCTATGCAATTAAGCGATTTGTGCAATTATCCAGTATGCAAATAAGTGGACTCGACTGTATATATAACTTTCTCACACACCTTTAAATACTATTATACACACACACCCACTATAAGTCATGCATTATTACATATCTCAAGTACTGTCAGTGTAAAACAGTATGCCAGCACAAACTAATATCCGCCTCTTCAGCTTGTGAAAATACACACTATGTAGTAGGCTTGGTGCTGTTTGAAAATGCAGTGTGTTTTATTCCCAACTCCCAATAATCTATTCTGTTCAGTCAAGCACATACATTGACAAATGTTTTCAGCATTAGGTATTTACCTAGTGGAAGGTAATGGATGTAAAGAGTTTCAAAATGTCTGCTGCACTAACAGCAAGAGCAGCGGCAAAACTATCTAGGATGACATATTTCATATAGAGAAAGACAAAACAGCATATTCAAACAGAGTGAACGTATGTTATTGACTATATAGACTATGAAGAGATTTCAAGGAATGTCCATGTTTGGAAAGCAGGCATGCCTGTAATCATACATCATATCTATCAAATTTAACTGACAACCAAAAATCTCCTGAACCCTAGGATTCAATTTGAATTATGCCACTGCGGTCCTAATAGCTGCTTTTAAAAGTACCAATTTACAAAGAAATTTGATGTGAGGAATTATTTAATGCAAACAGTATATTAACACCAAAAAAAAAGTCCCAAAACTGTGTGGGGACACCTTCAACACATGGGGGCTGGTTAAACCATCTCAATGTGAGGAAAACAGCTACCAATCAAGGACATTATTTGTTGGCATATCACTGAGCAGAATTGACAGGCAAAACCATGGGAACCCCACGTGCTTATGCAATCTTGCTTAACCACCTTAAAGGGAAATAAAATGCAAAGACTTTTACATTACAGTGACTTTTAGAACATACGTGTGCAATCTTCCCACCTTCCCAGCAAAATGATAATTGTACCCTAGTGGATTATTAGATTATTTTAATTGGCTTTACCGACTAAACCTGCAGTTTAACCCTCCCAAAGCAATCCCATCCAAAATCAATCACATCTCGGAAATAAGTGCCTTTTCCTAACCATGTGAATGAGGATTATTTCCTGAGAGCCTGCCCTTAGTCACCTGTTGTCATAGGTTAGTGATCAGAAGAGGCAATTGCTATTCTTCAATTAAGGGCTATAAGTGATCTTGTAGAATTTGTAGACCTAACAAGGAATAACTATTTGAAATAAATGTCTGACAAAAAGTGAAAATCTGTAGGTGATGCTTTTCTATTCTGATTTTTTTCATATGTAGAAACACTACTTCATTAATGTCAAATTGCAGGTTGTATAAATAGAAGGCTAAAACAGCTATTCAAATCTGTCTTCTTGATGAAACAAGAGTTTACTAAATTCCTAGTAAGTTAACATAAGCCTCAATCCAAAAGTTTCTTTTTATGGAAAGCTTTTGAAGCAAAAATAAAAGAAATAACAATCTTACAAAGAAAATGTGAAGTTTATAATAATACAATTATTCCGCTGTGTCAAATCTTAAATAGAGTTGTATATTCATAATACAAACTAATTTGTAATTCCTCTGTATGTTAAACGATTCTGAGAATTAACAACAATGTGCAGTTCAATATACTCTCAGCATATCATAAATGCATATGGTAGTTTCAAAAACAGAAATCTGATTAGAATGCAGGCTTCCTTATCTACACATTCTAATATACAGTATAGTAACAGTTTGGTAGCCTTGCCCCTGGTATCAACCGGTAGAAACCCCCTGCATTTTTTTCCTGATTTATAGCGACGCCAGTTCGGTCAGACTGGCTAATGAAATCTGTGACAGTGCATTAATGAGGCTGTTTGTTTCAACTCAAGTTCAGTTGCTAACCCCTCCCTGCTCTGTGCCCGCTCTGAATCCCTTTCCACATACTTGGTCATTTTCTCTCAGGAGATTTCCAAAGGCTTAGTAAAGCTAATTTGCCAAAAAAATAAATAAATAAATAAATAATTTTACTCACAATTTTGACTAAATATGGGTGAATGTTAACTCATTTCAGGAGGATATTTTTTCAAATCCTTCTTCTCGTTACAAGAACCACTGACATGGTTTCCCTTTCTTGGTTTGTTAGTTTAATGTATAATCTGTTTAGCTATTAATTTATATTCAGGTTCAGTCAATGTAAGAAGACCAAAAGAACAAGAGCATTGTTTTGTACTGGCTTTTAACCCCTCCTGCTTGTTTTTGAAATAACTGTCCCACTTTAGAGAATTGTAAGCAGCATTACCAACTGAACATGACTACCAAACCAGGTGTGATAAAAACAAATGTCATTATATAAAGAAATCGTTCAGTTAGCCAATAGCATAAAACTAAAAATATATAAAACTGGCCGCAGTGAATACAAAAAAAAGAAGCATATTTGAGTGTGGTTTATTCAGATGCAATAGCAGTTTGGTGCTGGTATTAATATCAAGACTAAAGGGTTACATAGTCTGCACTTAAGTTGTACATGCCTATTTATGAACAATTTTCTTTCAGATTGTTTGGCATTTTGGATATTTTTTAATGAGTTTGAAACCTAATCTTTTGGGTTTGAATTTTTAGTGTGAAGAAAAACAGCAACAAATGAGTCATTGTAACATCTAGGTCATTGCAATTATATTTTGTGGACAGATGACATGAAACCTTTTTGACTAGTTTGACTAGTTCACTTAACTAGCGGCGAAAGCATTTTCACCTTTTTCAAAAGGTGATAAAAGCCTTAAAGTGGTTGTAGTTAACAAAATTATTCTGTAAATCGTACCTGTCATGCACTTTCATTCGCTATATAGGTTGCAAATGTGCAGCTTTGAAAGAAACACATGTTAAAACAAACATGTATTTTTATTTTATGACATGACAGACACTAGGTTAAAGACAGTTCTCAATGTGGTTGCTTTGCCTTCCAGGAAGTCTGTTACTGCTTTACTTTGTTGGTCATTTCATCCCATCAGTGTCTTTGGAGTCAAAGCATCCGAGTGGCTGCAAAGTATGCCAGTCATTAGGGGAAAGTAGCTGGATGGTTATTCATAGGGGTGAAAGGGTGTGGGCAATTTCAATCTCCAGGTGAAATCACCCAGGAAGTGCAAGACAGTTTAAAAGCATGAAATGCACAAATTGCTTTTATAGTGCATTTCAGACCCATATAGTGCATTTATGGAACTGGTTTGTTAACCATCATTAGGTTTAATATGTATAGTTCACAATTATAAAGATAGAATTATTCTACAGTTCCTAGAGGTTATCCAAAGTATAAAATTAGTTTTTACATTTACTTTTTAGTCAAAGAAGCAACTGGAATCAAGTTAGCGTTATCCTTTTTAATATTATGATACATGAGAAAAAGGAATTAACTAAGCGCTTCTTTTAAAGACTCTCATCTTGCAAATGCAATTATCAACTTGAAGATGGTAAACACCAGGCTGCGAGTATAAGCCATACTGTATCCACACACATGTCAACCCTGCACTCCATCAGCACAATGGTGCCCTCATAATTTAATAGCCCACCCTGATTGGGCTGTGCCCTTAAAAAAAATGACTAGAGGTTAATAATGAAACTATGAATCTATCAGACGTTCAGTCTGGGAAAGTTTTGGGAAAAACCTGGCTGGGTCCGACAATCAATCGCAAAGTTCACATTAAACAGTGCTGACAGCAGTGGGAGAACGAGTCCCACTTTCATCTTGTGACAGACCTCCAGCTAACCTTCATGTCACAGTTTTTCCTTTCCTACCCTTCTCTTTATTAAATTGTGTTTCATCCCACGGTGGAATTCTAGGTACTGCATGTTTTGTTACTTATCAAAAAGACTTTTTCATTTTACTTGAAAAACAAATCATGTAACAAATAGCCTTGAACTTCAGTTTAAAAAAAGCAAGACACACACACACACACACACACACACACACACACACATATATATATATATATATATATATATATATATATATATATATATATATATATATATTAATAAAGTGCATTGTGCTCCTCACTTAAGGGATTTCCATTGCTGAGAATTTTTATGTTACTAAATAATAATAATAATAATAATAATAATAATAATAATAATAGTTTTATTTTATATGAATAATAGTAAATTCCACCAGAAATACATAGATTAGCACCGATCTGCTTGTTTTCCTTTTTTATTATTATTAAAAGCAGATATGGCAAGGTCAAAACCACAATGCAAGCACAGTGAATTTCCTGAGCCACTTCCCTATTGGGAGTAAAGCAATGTCATTGTTTTGGAGTTTTAGTACAAAGTGCAATGAAATTAATTTGCATTATTTTATTGAAGTAGTGTAATTGATAACCTATTACTAGTGGTAACATGCAAACTATTTAACTTAATTTATTTAAAACGCTGATGTGGAGGGGGTTTCCAGTGTACAGCAAGATTAGCATTTTCCCCTTTCTGCTTTCATAAAAATGTAGTATCTTTGGGAAAAACCTGTTGCACAAAATAGAAACAGAAAGAAAACACATTTGAAACACGTAAGAAAACTACAGGAGTATAGAGGGTTCTTCAGCAAACATTGCACTCACAATATAATTTTCTGTAATACAGTATTCTAGAAAGATGAACAATGGATACATGTGAATGTATAGTTAATGCCTATATGGATTTAAGCACTTTCTCTAACCTTAAATGTGGAGCATGTGAAGAGAATATATTTATCTATCACACACATTTTAAATCAATCTGCCAATTATTAATATTATTATTATCATCAGCGTCAGCCTTACATAATATAATATAGAACACAGATTTTCATACAATATGTTTTGTTAAAGTTTCAATGTCTATATATTTTTTTTAATCCGGTGTTTTTATCAATTCTATATTTTATATAATACTTTTACATAATTTATATAAAAATCTGACTGTATATGTGATCTGTGAAGCTGGCTTTTTCCTTGGATAGCAAAGTGATAGCAAACAGACAATTAAAACACCATGGCAATTTAAATTCTTACACTTTTGCTAACAAACAATCCACATAAAATAATAAAAAGAATAGATTTTAAACAGCATATTTTGAATCCATTTCTTATGTCTTCATTGGAAGTTGTGTTTATGTGTAGAATGTGTGTGAAGACAGCTTTAGAAACCCTATTGGCCATGTGTTTCAAAGTATTCTACTGCCTCCCTGAGGCTCAGAGAGGAACTGTCTTGAATGCAGATTTAATCAACACGCAAAGCTACGAAAAACATGCTGTTCTGCAGTAACAACGAGGTTGCTGATTCTGACAGTAGCAGTAAATACATTACTTTAATCAATGTATTATAATGTAGTTGAGGATGAGGAGCAACCAGTGTTACCGCTGTACCACCAAGGGCAATATCCCATTTAAAACTGATGGAGAAAAATATGAATGATTGCGTTTTTATTTCCAAAGGGAGTATATTAAATGCAGTTAATATGACTGAATTTTACCCTACAATTTATTTACACATTCTAGAGTTAGTTAAAACAATGTACAGGTGGGGGGCACTTTATAGGGATGAAATAACAGGTCTATTATGACACAATATTAAGTTCAGTAACAAAATAACATGATGTATCACACGATTGATTCTGCCAAGTGTCATTATTTAGATGGCCTTAGTTGGGTAAAAACACATTTTAATCAGAGTTTAAAAGTGGCTTGATAGTGTGTGCCCATCATACTGGACTTGAACTGGTTACAGGAAATCAAGGACACATGTCTTTCAGAATGCCAAATGTCCCATAAGACATCAACTGATTAGTTTCAGAGATGAAAGTGAGCAGAAGTAAAAAAAAAAAAAAGAAAGCTGAAAAGTGGCAGGAATCTGGGATCCACGGCAGTGTTGGATTTTTTGCTCAGGAACCAAAATTGAATGAAGATTCAGATTACACCTCAAATTAGAATGTATACCAAATAGTAAGTGAACTTTGCAAGTATTCGGTCAAATAAAGTTAAGGTAAAATATATATTTAGTTTCAAGTGAAATATTTCTTCTTAAACATGCTGAACAGCATGTCTTTTCTTTTAATGTTCTTGTTCATTTGGATCACAAATGCAACTTGTTTACATCAGAAAGTCACTCCCTTTTAATTGTTAAAGGTCAAAAAAGAACTATGTCCACTTTCAATTGTTCCTGTTAATTTCTATTTGTGTGGCACCTTCCTTTCCCTCCTGTTGTTTGAGCTTTAATAATAACAATAATAATAATAATAATAATAATAATAATAATAATAATAATAATAATAATAATAATAATAATAAACATTGAACCTACAAAAGAAGCCACACAAAACACTTTCAGTGAGGGCACACACAAGGCAAGAGCTTGTGAACTTGAGCTAATCATCCACTCGCTTGGGCTTATTTGCAATACTAAGCATTTAATATTGTAAATGTTTATTTTAAAGCACAAAGTTGACATTTTCTGCTTCATTTTATGTTTCCATGGAGAAAAAAAATGTAAGAAAATATAGTGCTAATAAAAACAAACACTATTTGCTTATGTCATGTAAGTTTAATAAAATTAAAAAAAAAGGTTTAAACTTAAAAAGAGTCCGTGTACAACTTAAAACAAATCTTAACGTTCTGTTAATAAAAATGTCTGGCAACTTCTTGTTTTTCAAAAGATGCTTGTTTAAACATGGGGTATATTTTAAAATTCGCTGGATCACCACGTTTGTCTCCATCAACATCAGGTCACAAAGAAAAAAGCTGTAGTTACTGCGACGACTATTTATTTCCTGCAGAGAATATGCCTTTCCAACGCGTTGTATCCTCTTTCATAATCAGGGGTTCACATAGCTGGTACGTCGCAGGTACGCATGCGGACCGATAAAAAAAAATGCGGACTTAGTTATTGTTGTATAAGACGCAAGCGTACCGTAAGTATATTTTTTAACAGGAAAGCATTTATAATAAAGGCAGAGACGGTGCTCACGGTTTGAAGGTGAGCTATACATGCTTAATTTACGGATTATTCCAGGAGAGTGGGGGTCTACAGGCTTTGTCAACAATGTCCGTGATCAACCCCGCCCACTCGCCCAAGAAATATATATGTACCTTATTTTTTTGCCAGCACCTTCCATCTGTTCCATTATTTTTGCCATTTTCTGCAATGTGAACTGTAGAACTGCACCAATAACTGTTTAATTCACAGTACTTGTTTGTGGACCAATGAAATAGCAACTTGCCAAGACAGCCGCCTGCAAGCACCAATGGGGTACATAATGTAAAAACAACTGCCTTATTTTTTGAGTTTTTTTTTTTTCTGTTACTTTGCCGAGATCGATTTATATAATAATTTAGCGGTGTTACACTGCAAAACACTTACACCAACTGTCATAAATGTGTTAATAGCTTAAAAAAAGGAAAGATTAATGGTGTTCTTTCGTAAAACAAGATGGCAGCCAGACCTACGTTTCGTTCTTAAATTTTAAACCGCCTCAGTTGAACACGGTTTAGTTGATTAACTCCAAAGTTGACAAGCATCATCCCTGTATCAATTCTATTGACTTTTTCAAAAATAGTGCTTGTGTATAAAGCAAGAAGGCCGCCTGATGCACTTTACAGAGCATTTAAAAGGGACCAAGAACAAAGTACACAGAAAGCGTACTTGGAACTGCAAACACAAGTCAAAAAGGACATTAGAATGGCCAAGAGAAAGATAGAAATGAACATTGCTAAGGGGGCTAAAACCAAATCCAAAAAGGTTTTCCAATATTATAACAGCAAGAGAACATTCAAAGAGGCGGTAAAATGTCTGAGAGATACAAATGGCAAAATCATAGAAGAAGAGAAAACAATAGCGAATATATTAAATGATTACTCCTCACAAGTTTTTACAAAGAAGGATGTGGGCAACATGCCCCACATGTCGACCTGTTCCTATCCAATTTATAATAACTTTAGCATAACAGAGGCAGAAGTATTAAAGGGACTAGGAGCTCTTAAAATAAACAAATCCCCTTGGCCGGATGAGATCCTCCCAATAGTACTCAAAGAAATGAAAGAAGTTATTTACAAACCGCTAACCAAGATCATGCAACAGTCTCTTGACATGGGGTTGTACCAACAGACTTGGAGAATTGCAAACATAATACCGATCCACAAAAAGGGAGACACAAACCGAACCAGGTAACTACAGACCAATAAGCCTGACTTCTATTATATGTAAACTTATGGAAACTATAATAAGATCCAAAATGGAAAATTACCTACATGGTAAGAGTATCCTGGGAGACAGTCAGCATGCTTTTAGGAAAGGGAGATTGTGTCTAACTAACCTGCTTGATTTTTTTGAGGATGCAACATCGACAATGGATAATTGCAAAGCATATGACATGGTTTATTTAGATTTCCAGAAAGCTTTTGACAAAGTCCCGCATAAAAGATTAATTCTCAAACTGAACGCAGTAGGGATTCAAGGGATTAGGGAGTGGTTAACATGTAAAAAACAGAAAGTACTGATTAAAGGAGAAACCTCAAAATGGAGCAAGGTAACCAGTGGAGTACCACGGGGATCAGTATTAGGTCCTCTGCTATTCCTAATCTACATTAATGACTTAGATTCTGGTATAGTAAGCAAACTTGTTAAATTTACAGATGACACAAAAATAGGAGGAGTGGCAAACACCATTGCAGCAGCAAAGGTCATTCAAAATTATCTAGACAGCATTCAGAACCGGGCAGACACATGGCAAATTACATTTAATAGAGAAAAGTGTAAGGTACTGCACACAGGCAATAAAAATGTGCATTATAAATATCATATGGGAGATACTGAAATTGAATAAGGAATCTATGAAAAAGACCTAGGAGTTTATGTTGACTCAGAAATGTCTTCATCTAGACAATGTGGGGAAGCTATAAAAAAGGCCAACAAGATGCTCAGATATATTGTGAGAAGTGTTGAATTTAAATCAAGGGAAGTAATATTAAAACTTTACAATGCATTAGTAAGACCTCACCTAGAATATTGTGTTCATTTCTGGTCACCTCACTACAAAAAGGATATTGCTGATCTAGAAAGTGCAAAGAAGAGCAACCAGAATTATTCTGGGTTTAAAAGGCATGTCATATGCAGACAGGCTAAAATAATTGAATCTATTCAGTCTTAAACAATGAAGACTATGTGGCGATCTGATTCAAGCATTCAAAATTCTAAAAGGTATTGACAATGTCGACCCAAGGGACTTTTTCAACCTGAAAAAAGAAACAAGGACCAGGGGTCAGAAATGGAGATTAGATAAAGGGGCATTCAGAACAGAAAATAGGAGGCACTTTTTTACACAGAGAATTGTGAGAGTCTGGAACCATCTCCCCAGTAATGTTGTTGAAGCTGACACCCTGGGACCCTTCAAGAAGCTGCTTTATGAGATTCTGGGGTCAATAAGCTACTAACAACCAAAAGAGCAAGATGGGCCGAAAGGCCTCCTCTCGTTTGTAAACTTTCTTATGTTCTTATTTATTTAAAAAACTTTCGAAATCTTCTTCTTGGGAAGTGGAGAACCAACTGATCTGAAACTTCACATACGTCATCAGCAACCAAACCCGCTTCAAATAGCTGTGAGATTAACAATATAGATAAAATAACCAAAACCCAAAACATTATGAAGTGAGAAAGAAGGAGTTAAATGACCTTGTACACAACCCAGTGCAGTGAGGTTTAAAACTCATGAGAAACAATAGGCCTTCTTCACAAAGCTTTAACTCGCCAGTTAATAAAAAATATTTTTTATCTGAATAAAATGCAGTTTGACATTTATAAACGACTGTTGTCTACTTCTTTTGACAAAAATATAGTTATGAATAAAGCCACCTATATGTAACATTTGAATGAGAAATGTCATGGCTGAAACTAATTGATCCAATTGCTGAACTGAAATCTGGCATTCACAAACGTAAAATTGCATTTCCCAAAGGAAAAATGTGATTTTCAAACTAGAAATGTAGCTAACAAACATAGCTACATATCCATTGTGAAAATCACAGGCTCCATTCAAATATATTACGTTATGACATTAGCAATTCGAATGCAGCCTTTCAGCACAGTTTTGTTTGTATTGCACATTGTTTGGTAAGCCTGACATGGCTAACAGGCTTAAAACCAATTCATTAATATGTAATTTATTAGAATGCTGTTATTATCATATACACTTGGTAACAGGCATAGCTATTATTTTAGTTTGTCACTTTAAATCCAGTGTAAAAATAATTATGCCATCTGTGCTGTTGTGCTTTTTATGTCAGCTATTATTTCAGTTAAAGTCTTACATGAAAATGCTCCTTTATTTTTTGCACTTTCATTATGTCTTGGCAGTTATTCTCCAGGGTCATTATACAAAGACATCATAATTCAATCGTATTTCATTTAGGAGGCACATGTAAGCAATTAACAGTGAAGAAAATAACTTTTGAGTTTTGACCTTTGACTTACATTTTGCACATATGCTGATTTCCTTGACACTTTTGTAAATGTATCACAAATGCAGTATGTCATGATGGAATGCAATATACAATATTTTGTGGTCCAATAAGCTATAGTGTATATATCTATTGTGAATACCTGCCATTGTTTTATGACTTACAATTTCAAGAATATAACATGCAACCTGTGTAATACTGCAGCCTTAGATTACATGCACACATCTTGCAAAATACACACCTCTTGAATAAAGGGTATAGTTTGCATACTACCCTATCAAAAACCTCAAGGTATACTGTACACATTGTATATAACCTGAATATATATATAATCTGAATATATAATATCGCTGCTGCAGTTGCCTCGAGAAAATACTTGCCATATCTGCAACTGTCAAAATGATTAATGCCAGGGAATGGTAAAGAGAATTGGATGATGAAAAAAGAGAAAATACTTAATCCCTGATCCTAAAGCATTTCATATTAGATATAATTCAGGTTCCTTTCATACACAATAGACCTATTACAGAGATTACAGAGTTACACAGTTTAATTTAGAGATTAATATAGAAAACAGACTCAAAACAAGAAACAAAGCAAGATAAAGATGATTAGTCTCTGCCTTGATGGAAACGGACAGGGAAATTCCTGCACTTACTTTACTGAACGTGTTGCAGTTAGCCTGATATGTTTAAAAGACCAAATATTGCAAAGATCTGAGTAAGTGCTCCACTCATGCTCTTTGCATTTCTTAAAGATAAGGCACACTGAACAACAGAAGGCTTCTTGAAATAGCATGAAAGAGCAGGGCTTTTATATTGATATTTTATTTATCAACTTGTGTAATTCAATGAGTTTCAAAATCAGATTCACAGCCTAGCAGTTTGTTGTAAATTAGAATGTTGCGATGAAAGAGATGCTCAATCTTGGCAAAATAACTATTTAGCCTTGTTTTTTCTCAACAATCAGTTTGTTATCAATATCCTAACAATTCAAAATATATCTCTTACGGCTGCAAAAATGTGTCACACTGTGTAACAACTTTCTTTGAGCAAAGGGTAGGTGCACACAAATGAAACAGAAGAACAATGCACAGGATCCCAGTCAGTTATGCTTATTGATTTGTTGTGTGAGTGATATAAATAAATACCAGTCAAAGTGTGAGGCGAAGCAAAACTACACATTTTATAAATAGCACATTCATTTTATGAATTGGATTTGTGAAAACTCTCCAATTCAGGTTTTAAATCACACCTATGATTTTGGGTCATGAGAAATCAGTTTAGTACAAGCCCTGACATCAAGAAATACAGAATTACAATATCTCAAAGATTAAAGTCCCTGGGGTCATGTTATATTAATTCATCTGTAACTTTTTGTTACCTTTATTTTTATTCTTGGGAACACGAGTGAGTAATCCTTCTATAAAGTGTACATGAATTAGAAATTACTTTTCCACAGTATAAAACAATAACAAACTTACAACAAGTATACTTCTAGACACTTCAATATTACAGCGGCAAAAAGGCCTTATTCATAACACAGTTGTCTTATACTCTTTAATCAGAATCAGCAAAGTCAAAGTGCAGTGCCTTTCTATATAGTAATCTATTACTTCCTTCTATTGCACCCTAATGATGTAGTCTTAGAAAAAATCCTCAAAATAATGTTTTGTTGTCAGTGAATATCGTAGATTTCATTATACAGTACTACACACCAGACTTGATTCTTAAATTATTTAATTTACGAGGAATTTCCAACCCTGTTTTATATCTAAAGTTATATATAAATTTAATCTAGAATTGATTATTGTAATGCACTTCTTTCTGGTGTCCCAAAACATGTGGTATCCCGCTTGTAGTTTGTTCAGAATGCCGCTAGAATTCTGACTAAAACCAGGAAAAGTGAACATATTACCCCTGTTTTGGCCTCTATTCACTGGCTCCCTGTGCAGTATAGAATTGATTTTAAGATTTTGTTGTTAACTTACAAGGCACTGAATGGATTAGCACCTAGTTATTTGCAGGAGTTACTGACCCTGTATCTTCCAAACCGCACTCTGAGATCACAAGATGCTGGTTATTCCTAGGGTCAACAAAAACAACACGGGAGGTAGGGCTTTTTCTTGTAGAGCTCAGAAATTATGGAATGCTCTGCCTTGGCTTGTCAGGGATGCTGGGACCATTACAGTTTTCAAGTCCAGACTAAAAACGCACTTTTATAAAACGGCTTTCTTATCTTAGTGAGTTTTAATGTAACTTCAAAATTGCTTCTTTTGTATTATGTGTATACTGTTATTTAAATCTGTTATTTAAATGGTCTGAATGTGGCAGTTGTATGTGTGACATGCTATACAAATGTATTGTGTTTTTTTTTCTGCTATGCACTGTACAGTGCTTTGCGATACTTTTGTATAAAAAGTACTATATAAATGCAATAAATAAATAAATAAATAAAATAAATGCACTGCTAGCTGCATAATAGCTGTAAAAACATATTAATTTATGTTCCTAGGGGTTTTGAAAACCTAACATATATTAATGTAGCCTGGTAGAAATAGTTTTAGAATCAAGCCCAGCAGTGAAAACCTTTGAGTTTAAGATTCAAGAAATGGTTCTGTCCTTGGACAAATATGTTCATTTGATCAGAACAGAACAGTAAACATTAAATATTTAAAATACTTTAATGTTAAAACTGTGATCTGTAAATCCTGTTCTAAAACATGGCTCAAATCAGGAGTTTAAAATATAGAATACATAAAATTTTCCTTCTCTGTCCCTATATCATAGCATAGTGAAAGCATTATAAAGCATAAGTAAGCCTAGTAAAGCCATGAGAGTTATGCATTTTAAAAAACATGGCAAACCATGCTAAATGCAGAGTATAACCCTGGGAAAAGCATGGAAAAACTGCAAACTCACTATACAAATATACGTGATAATTTACCTCCTGGCTGTTGCAGTCAATTTATGTTAAAATAAAATAACAGAAAGTCCCTTCAGTGAAACTGCTTACATACAATTCAAAATACAACCCTGCTGAAATCAAGTGCATATTCATGCATATGTACACATCTTGTAATTGTAACATCTTAACAAAGTTCAAGCCTTGGGGTTGGAAGTGTTTATTCTATTCTGTCCTTCTGATAACCTGAGGCTTGGTAAACAGATGAAGAGGTGAGAAATTCTCTGGAAGTCCATGAGTACAGGAAGAAAGGGGCTCAGTGTTTAGTACTAGGGATAAATAGATGCTTTTGGGAGATGCTATCAGCAGTAATGAAAACAGTGAAAAGGAGAATGATCAGGTGTCAGAGCTGGTAGGTGATGCAATCAAATATGAATATACTACTTCAGAACGGGAGGACCTGGGTTCGCGTCCCACCTCCGCCTGTGAGAAGCCCCTGCCTGTGGGAACTGAGGTTTGTTACAATATATAGATCAGAAAGTAAGTTTACCACATCAAAATACTTTCTAATCACCAGATCTTGTATGCACCTGTGCCAAATTAACCTCACAATAATGCATGCCTTCAATCAAAACTTTGCTTGACACAGTAACCTTAGAATCAAATGCTGCTTATATAACATCATATCATTATCTAATTAGCTTGGATTTAATTACAGGATCATCTTTGTATAGCTTTACATCAACTATTAACTGTGGAAAGATGTTGGTAATAAATTCAAACAAAATCCTCATTTTAAATCAATGTGATTATATACACAACAAAAAAATTATGTCTAAGCATTCCTTAAAGGACAGTCACATCACAAGTGGTCGACTCAATTGGTACTGGGTAATTTGGGCAGTCAGTATCTCAAAGAGAGGACAAGAACCTAGTGGACACGGTGACTTAAGTACTGTATCTGTAAACCTCACTATTAGGTGATGCAATAATCAATAGAAAAAATTGCCAATTTTCTCAGGTCTCCAATATATTATAGCAACTGGTAAAAAAAATAAGCCTGCCAACACACCAAAATACAAAATACAAACTGTACAGTATCATTTAAGCATTTTTTTGTTATAATTTTTTTATAAGCTCTGGAATCTCAGAGAAAATACACTTGTCATAAAATAACATTTTTGATCATGATTTACTAGAAATAACAGTGTATTACAAAAACATTTTAATCACTAGTGTAAATCTTCATGTCATGTCAAAGTCTTGTTCACATATAATGAACATGCCATATCTAGAACCAAAACAACACAGCACAAAATGCTTTGGGTTGGTTTGAATTAGATCCATTGAATATGACAAGTAACAGCAGAATGTGCCGGTTCAATTTTTGTTGTAGTTTTGTGGCCTGACGTTTCCATTAATATTTGACAAAATCTTTACAAAATGATTATAAGGTTATTGCTGTGCCTTTGTCTCATGTTCTTATAACTCAAGACTGCTATAACTACTGGGCACGGCTAGTGTACTTGTAGACTATATCTTATCTCCTTGTGCACTCAATGTGCCCTTAGTTAGTGCTTAATAATAACTGTTCTATATTGTTTATAACATAGTTAACCATTTAAATACATTGTGGACTGTTTATACCATCCATAAAAAAGGTGTTACAGAAAAGAATACAAATATGTATAATTGGCTGTAGAACAGGACATTATTTTGTTAACAATGATTGGGCCACTGGCACCCACAGTAAGGTGTTTTGATATGGGAAATCTGTCAAATCTGTGAAATTTGAGATCGATTTCTGCTTAAGGGCCTTGCAATCCATGCCTTGAGAACCATAGACATATAAGTCAAACCCCCTTAGTAAGAAACTGACACTGTAAACATATCTTCAACCACAATCAGGGACTGAGAGATCCATACTGTTGAGTTAGGTATGCTTGAGGTATGCATTATCCTAAACATAAGAAAGAACATATCTTTGCCAGGTCAATGACCTTACACTGTCCACACTATTTAATTTACCAGGTCATACCCACGAAAGCTGCACCTATTACTCCCAATTCTCTTGAATTATAGATCACCCAATGAGGGAATGATTAAAAATTGAACATTTTTCTTTTATTCAGCTAATAGATGCTTGGCTTGGATGGGATTCCCTCTCACATTAGCTGGAAAAAAGCTGTTATGGTATCAATTACAGAGCCTATGAATATTGTAAGAGGAAGACAAATAATCTAGAAATTACTAATCATAGCTCCGGAAACTCTAGCTGGCTCTCCCGAAGAAATGACTGACACTTCAGAGTAAACAAGACGGTTAGCGATAGTGCTTCTCTACTGAAGAAAATTCTATTATTGATGTGTGCAATATGCTGACTTCATCGAGGCACAATAAACAAAAAAATAAATTCTGGTAAGCACCTGTTTTATTTATCTCAAATGTACAGAACAAGCTGTATCAGTATTGGCTTTCTGGGACCTAAATTAACATAAAGCTGACATTCAAGAGTAAGTAGCTGGGTTCTGGAAAATATAGCATTACACGTCCCCACATGTTGCTACAACTGTTTAAATAATGTATCTGTAATTTTTCTTTTCATTGTTAACATCCTTACAACTTTTTATACTTATAACTTTAAAGTCTGTTTCAAAGCTCTTTTCATGTCCACTGTAGAGCATTGGGGTTTGAGATCTGTCCTCTAAATCACTGCAGGAAGAGTGGTTAAAAAAAAAAAAGACATAACAAGTGCTCTGGCTTTTTTTTCCGTATCACACCATGGATTGTTATTGCAATGTCAACTGTTTAACAATGTGGGTAATAATCCTTACACTATTAGTGCACTAGAGCAGACATTTTGAAAAGAGCTTTTCAAGACTAACACTTCATTTTAAAAGTTGTCGTTCATGCATTGTTCAAATGTCAGATAGTTTACCCACTGTAAATAAAATAAATAAACTAAAACATCTGCTGAGCTGCTTTCCCCTTCAAATATATATTCTTTCATTAAATATTTCCCAATGACAGACACAAGTGGAAACATGCAGTTTGCATATTAATATAATCTTTTCGTTTCATATAATAGTAAAAAACAGGTTTATTATTTTTTGACAATTCCCTTTTAATAGAAATTAATGTTTTTTTATTTAGCTTAACAATGCTAAATAAATAAAATAAATATCTATTTATGCCAAACATACAAAGATGCTTGTAAGATAAATAGTTCATTTGGTTGTGATGCGTCTGATAAATATTTTACAACTTAATTGAGCAATGTGAGGTGGTGTGACGCGGATCTGCTTCCAACAGGAACCAAGAGGAGTCCAACCATTTAACGTGTCAGTGTCTAACTTAATCCTCCAAACTGACACTGTAACAAATATCCATTTTCTAACCAACTCTTTCCTGTACAACTTGATGTTTATAAAAGATTCATAAAGTACATAGTGAGCCTTAGATTAGGTTATTTCATTTTGTCAGACTGTGAGCTATTTACTCAAATAACCAGGCAATGTAATGGCTAATTGTATAGCCCCAATACATTAAAGCATTACAGTATTTCTTGATACCAGCTAAGGAGTGTATGATATTACACATATAGTGGTGAAGTTTGCCCCATCACAATAAAACAACCAAACAACAACAACTATAATGACGGTTACTTAAATAATTGTACAAATGTATCCACAACAAATAGCTTACTAATGTAATAGTCGGATATTGGCTATATTTGTTGCATAAACTATAACAAATCTCAATCTAATATAAAATACAGGGGAATCTGAAATTCCTTGGAGTTGTAGATTGCATCTAACAGCACTTACCCTTACTGACCTGTGGTTCTGCTTTTCAAACACCCTGCATTATGTATGCCCATATATGAATCGTATTATACAGAATATTCATTGATTTATAAGGTGGGACATGACTTTTTTTTATAGCAGCTATAGGTATTTAACACAATGCCACCACAGTCTCATGTAAATGATAGGTCTTTTTTATTATTTGGGAGCCACGTAAAAACGGTTACTCATTCATAGCTCTGCAGATGTCCTCCCTATCCGATTACTGTGGAATTCAGTGAGGAGGGTCCAGATCAGGGTAAAAATGTAAGAGAGTTTGGCATCTTCTCATCTCCTGCATTACATTATATAGGGCTGACATGGTATTTTTCTGACAGCCTGCCAAGTTGGAATCTTTTTTCTCTCATGTTTATTTAATTAAAATAATGCTGTTATGAACATTGGTGTGTGTATACGCCTGCATGCAAATGTGATCTGTTTGATGAAACCACTGATATGGCAATTCTAAACCCTTTTTATTTATGTATTTATTTTTACAGAATTGGACAAAATAAACCAACATAATTTGAACATCTTGTATCAGGATTAAACAAAATATGATCCATATTTTTTCACGGATCAGAATCTTTAAATAAATATTTGTAATTAATGATACATTGTTCCAAATGTGTAAGTTTATTGTCCAATCTGTAATTTAATGCCATATGCTTTTGTTTGTTATTGTGCTATTAAGGATAACTTCACTAGCCATGGGTTGTTGTTAGGCCCAGAGGGTCTTAGTTATAGAGAGCAGAGGTGACATTCTTCCGGTACTCACGAGTACTCTGTACCGGGACTTATTTTGATGCCGGTACTGGGTACTGGGACTTATTTAATCTGCTTTTCATCCAATGCGGATGCTTTCCATCCACTCACAGTCCACTAGCGCAATGTTTCTCAAATGCGCTTTCATTCAGCACAATTAGTGCTGCTTGCATTGTTTTTCCTCATACACTGCATGTTGATTGGCTGAGCTTTCATTCTGATCAGATTTCAGTTTGGCACGCGTCACAAATCTCCGCCCATTTCGTTTTGTGTCAGTGCCCATTCAATGATCAACAAGAGAAGACCTTAGCAGTGCAACGTGAAAACAGCGGTGTGGAGTAATTATCATTATTATGAAGTAATAATTATTTTCTTTAGTGTGGCAGAGAAACTATCTGAATATTCGAACGACTATTGCTGCACATGAATTTGAAGGCAAAAATCCATGTCAGTGTTCGCTATAAATCATATAGTTGATAAATATTATAAATAATTATCATAACGCATTTTGCCTTGCACCGATTTATCACATTGTCAGAATTTGTGCAAACATTTCTAAAATGGCAAGTGATGTGTGGGACAGTAGGGATTAAAATAAAAAAAAAAAACAGCAACAAAGTGCTGCTTCAGATTTAGTAAGCGAGTCAGAATCGGGATACAGATGTAGGTGTGCTTCACACTTTTCAAACACTGGCCCAACTTGCAAGGTACATGTTAAGCATAGTGATCAACGTTTTGCTTTGTTGTGATCCTAGTATTTTCTGTTAAGAGGACTAATGAACAAAAACCAAAACGGTGAGGTGTTTTTTCTTTGTGCAATGCCCCTTTTACTAAAACATTTTGAAGAGTTTATTTAAGTTAAATGTTTTCACTTGCGTGTACATCTAAAAGAAAGGCAGAAGTAAATCACAATAATGATATGACTTTATGAAAATATGTCTTTTGCCACTTTCTTTCTTGTGCAGAAACCACAATACCAGGGATAACAAAATAAAATAAAAGTCTACTTTTATACTGTTTCTGCCTGAAATATCTTTTTTCTGGAATAGATCATGGTAATTAATCTACACAGAAACAACAGAGAAGCACACAGAACATATTATTGTAAGATAAGTAATAAGAACAAAATCAATAAAAGAAACAGGGATTCATGTTCTAATCCAAGGCTATTGTAGCACGGCCAGGTCCTGTTGTAGTGAGTGCCCAGGGTCTGGGGATGATTTCAGAGCATACTATGGCAATTACAATGGCCAAGTACATCATTAGTAGTCGTAGTGCTTGTTACATAATACATTTGAGGGGTATTTTAGCCCCTATTGTGCATTGTTTGACATAGCACAGTTTTTTATACCATTTTTTTATAACATCATCCTTTTTTTTAGGATATCTTGAAACAAAACCCTCTCTACAGCAGTTACTGCATAGTGTAATATTTCTTAATGCTTGTCATTTAAGTGTTATATTACAGTACATGACTGAGTGATACAAGCAGAGGATACAAAGCTTTCAGTATTTTCAGCTTCCTTGTTTATGGTGAATTGGTTATAATTGATCAGTTATTTTTTAAGACTTATTTTGTATTTCTAAATGTTTTATTTATTCATTGGCACTAAAATTGTCTCCATTTTTAAATGTTTACACCCGGCTGTGCATATGAGTACCTGCACTTTTTTGTTAAGAATTTTACCCCTGATACAGAGTATGCCGAGGAGAGTATGCGTAAAGCTGAGCGCAGCTCTGGACTGCTGTCTACTGCCTGCACCAGTATTGAGCCAGGGCCCATGGCTCAATATATTATAGTAGGCCCGAGATACAATGAAAGTGTCATTGAAGAATTTTTGTGACTGAATTTCCATTGAATAGGCCTGCTTTAATTTTTTAAAAAACAATAGTTTAAATATAAATTGGGAGAGGCTTGATAATCTGGCTCAGGAGGAATCCTCAGTACTAATAGGTTAATAGGTTAAGAGGACCTGTGTACCTAACCCTTATCTTTTGTTAAAATATGTATACATAACTTCTCCCCAGTTTGTAGGAGGAGGGCTGTGAGGTGGTGCGTGCTGAGCTGCTGAAGACTCCAGTGTTTGATGTGTGCCGGTGGCCGGCTCCTCCTCAGAGCCCACACATGTCCAAGCTGCTTAAACTCACATGATAATTGGCAGGAACGTGCACTAAATCTGTCCCCAAATTTAATCTCTTCCTTGGTGTTTCAAACGGCCAGCAAATAAATCTTTATTACAATCAGCCTAATGAAACTCGAAAAATGACGTAGGTCATAAAACGTCTGTGTATATTTTACTTCCCTTGTAAATTAAATTATATACAAAGAAAGATTGTTATCTCCAGCAAACAGTCTTACATTTTAAAATGTATTCCAAAAATGTCAAGGCACAAACAGTTCTTTCACATTTAGAACTTATGGATGTTATCAATACACTAACATATATCTTTCAGATTTTGCAATATTTTCATACATTGTTTTCTTTTATTTATATTCATTTTTAATTAATTGCCTGCTGGAAATGTGGATAATATTAAATATTGTTGCCAAGGGATCTGATATTTAACTATGTTAACCTATAATACATTATTTTTTTTATTTTTTTTTAAATGCAGCAGCAGTTAGCTGAGTCTGAATCTAAACTTGTTATTCAGATTTGTAACAAACATTCCCTCATTTGAATATTCCGATGTGTTTGGATTTAAGGATGCAGAATGCCATTAGTAATGCCAACAATAGTTTAGAACTAGTTGATAAAGCAAAACAAAAGACCATTAAAATAATGTATGAATGTGAAACTGTGTATTGGTGTATTCAGTTAAATGAGCTGAATACAGAGTTACAAATGTACAAAAAAAGCAAACACAACAAAAACATACTGTTTCTGCACAGATGCTATTATTACAGCACCACCTTGTCAAAACATTTCAACTTTACCCTGTATGTAATTGGCAGTGACAGGATTTATTACTCAAATTGTAACATCTGAATAGTTCACAACTGGAAAAATCTGTAAAAACCTGTAATTCAGAGCAGTGACTTGAAAGTGAAATCTGTGCTTCCCCAAGGCTTAGTGGCATCTGTTCTACACTACCACAACATAACCATGGATTCAGTATATTAATTCCAATTAATTTTGTTTATATAATAACAAATATTTAACTTTGACGCACTGAAGCTGTAATTATAACCCAGTTTGCATAAGCTCTGAAATATGTTGTCTGTGTGCAGTGTAAGGAGTTCTCCTAATAACAAAAAGTTTCAGTAATTGAGTTTTTGTAAAGAAGATTCGATAATAATAATAATAATAATAATAATAATAATAATAATAATAATAATAATAATAAGGTACTGGGTTTTAATAAAAGTAAGTCAATTACATGTATGTAGTGTCCACCTTTCCCTTTCTCTAAACTTAAAGTCTCTTTCTTCAAAGCTGATGTTAATCTGTAACACCTTTACCAAACAACTGCAAATGTAATTAATAACGATACTGAACATTTGGAGTGTTTCATTTCTATCACATGTATTTTATATGAAAAACAAAAAATAACTAAATGTTTCTCAATATCACATATGGTATAATACAAATTAACATATTGGTACTGTAAAGAAATTCTGACACTACAAGACAGGCTGAAACTCTACCTATCCTGTATTAGGTAATGTGTTCTGCATGGCTACAAGCAGAAAACGAAAAACACCCTTACCTGAAAATGTTTGCTCTTGACCAAATCCATAAATGGTTTTATGCATTTCAAGTATGGATGAAAATGTATGCTGAGAGAGAATGTATGACTTTAAAATCAATCAAATACATTTTGTTACAATTTTGTCAACATTATCAACAGCAACCACAAGAGGGAGCTAAGCTATGCTTCCAAGAAAATGCTTAAAATTAAACTGATTGATTTTAAATGCATAATTTAAGGTTTGATATAGTTGATTAATACATAATACAACTTTGGTTCAGGATGATGTACAAACACATTTATTACTTCATCTAATTGAATCATATCATCTAATTGAATCCAAATTGAATAATTACCACTAGCATAAATACGTTTACTCACCCTTCCTTTCGCATTTGTTCTTTCACATTCGCCATGGAATATTGGATTACAGTATCGCCGACGACAAAGATGTATTTGCGATTCCTCCTGAACAGAATCCTCCAGCGACACAACCTGCTTTGGTTAACCCCTGGCAGCTGATTCGATCTGCAATAATTCCAACCCCAGCTTTCTTGGCCTCCATGGCAGATTCTCCACAATCCTCAAGATGTGGTTCAATGCACAGCTCCCAGTCAGCTCAAAAGCTGTCTAGGGTTCGCCGCTGCACTCAACTTGCTACCTTCTCTCCAGCTCCAGACATCAAGAACCGGACAGTTCCAAATCTCCAGCAACAGCTTCGCAATAATAATACCCCTTTCAGCGCTTCAGCGTGCAAAGAGCAGCTGTTCAATATTTACCTCACCTCTCTGCAATCAAGTCCCAGTCGCTCTCATTATTCTGATCGCCGCCTCTCAGGACCTTCCTGCCGTACAGCTTCCACTGCTCTCAGCCACCGAAGGGCACAGACATCTTGGGATTAGTAACCCTGCTGCTCTAACTCCCGCTGCCTCCACTTCAATCAATCAAGATGCATTTCAGCAACCCGAATCAGCTCAACTACCTGCTTTAGCCACAGGCGTTCAACAGGTCCCTGTAGTTGTGTCAGCACCTGTGAATCCCGGAAGGAAACAGTTTTTGGCCCCTGTTCAACCAGGTGTCCTACTCTCCCTATCGGGTTCATCAGGCTTTCAAGATTTTAATTTTTGGTCGGCGGGTGTTCATACGGTCCCCACAGCTTCATCATCGACTCATCAATATTTCACATTGGCCCCCACCACGCTCCTTCCTTCTTGTCTGTCCTCCTTGGGCATCCTACAAGCCCCCACCATGCTCCCCCCCTCTTGTCTGTCCCCTGTGGGTGTCCTATTGGCCCCCACAGCCCCTCTCCCTCCTTTTCTGTCTTTCGTGGTCATCCAACAGGCCCCCACTTCATTCCCTACATCTTTTCTGTCCACTGCAGGCATCCAACAGGCCCCAGTAGGCCCCCCTCCTGCTATTCTGTCCTCTGTTCAACAGTCTTCCTCAGTCCTTCAATCTTTCTTCTCTCACGCCCTGCTCCCTCCCACAGCTTCTTCCAGGTTTTCTCTCAGCACCGCTGTTCCTCTGCCTCCTCCCGACAACGCACTTTTCTAAAACCCAAAACTATATATATATATATATATATATATATATATATATATATATATATATATATATATACAGTATATATACAGTATATATATATATATATATATATATATATATATATATATATATATATATATATATATATATATGTATATATGCCATTGAGAAGCCCCTTTATCATATTCAACATGCAACAAAACATTAGATAGTTGAACAGAGCTAACTTGCACTTATTCTTCAGCACAGCTGGAGTCACTGGAAGGGAAGGCAGATAGGCCACGGAAACGTCAGACGGGATTTTGCACAATACTCAAAGTGTTTTCCTCTTGCGCTTCATTTTCAAATCAAATTAGTAACTGTCACCGTATACCTAGCAAAAGCCTACCTACACCTTAAACCGCTAATTTCAAAAGTAGGCGCTTTGAATGACAGGCACTGTAGCCGGCAAATGAAAGTGCACAGTCGGTACAGGTCTTGATGATTGACAGTCTTTTAAACGAATGAGAGCATTCTGACGCTGCTTCAGTCAACCAGATCTGTCAGAACTGGGTGAAATGACAGTGACAGTGAAACTATACTAACAGATCACTGAGATGATTGACAGCGACCCCTAGCCATTCAGAGTGGAAAGGAGACGGGACAGACAGTAAGTATAAAAACTAAACAAACTACTGATGATTTCTAAATTGTTGTTTTTGGTACGAAAATAAAAAATAGATAGTGGTTTTACCGACGTTTATCTTATATACATTTATTTCAGTCAAACTCATATTTTTGGGGAATTCAACATTTAACGAGCTTTACCGATTACAGTCGAAAAGTAGCAAGCTTATGTATAACAAAACCTGAGGTCCAGTATGGACAGAACGTAAACAGAAACTTGATTTTACATTTTTAATGTACAATAAAATTATTACATGATAACTAGAGTAATTAATGTGTATTTTGAAGCATATCCCATTGTAAATCAAACTAAAAGTTAATTTGTGTTTGTTGTGTTTCCGTTTTTTCACAACATACATTATTCATTTCTATTATATTTTTCTCTTAGTTACATTTTTACTTAAGGGTTGATTTGATCAATAACTTACCCTGCTGAGATCAATCCTAGCTGGATTTCTATAGCACCGTGAAATCACGGAGGAGTGCATCTACATCCATTCTGTCATTATTCATCTAAAATAAGTGGACGATGCAATCCAGGAAAAAACTGGTACTATAAAATATTCATCTTTAAGAATCGGATTATATGAAAAAGCCTAGATATTGCTGTTGCCTTTTCTATGTGATACAAAACAAATGGTCAGGACAGGACAAAATATTTAGCAGAGGCCACAAGAGGGTGCTAGTCTGCTGAAGGTGCTTTTCTGGTTACTATAAACTGCAACTTTGTGACCCATTACTTTTTTATTGTCATGCGTTTACAGCAAACTTCAAAGTGATGCACCAGGGGGTGTCGTTTTATGGTAACTAGAGAGGAGTTATATATCACCGACAGTCTAAAGGTGTGTATATCTCGACTATAGGACATATTTGTCATTTATATGTGTAAATACATGTATAAACAGATTACATTGCTTAGAGATTACTTGGGGAAGTATGTTGTGAAATTCCTAAGAATATACTTTTGACAATTGTGGGGAAGCACTGATACAGCTGTGTGCTTCATCCCTGGTTGTGCGATAAGCATTTCCTGACAGGAGATTTGTACCCCTGGTACAATGCTAATCAAGCTGGACTGGCACTGGCCTACCCACTCCAGGTGTTCCTCGTTTGGAAAGCTAAGAGTTGTGAAGGTGATGTACCAGTTAGTTTCCATGTACTATAGATAGCATTCGATCTCACCTGGATAGTTGATGTGCAGAGGTATAGGCTTTACTGCTGATTTGTATTTTGAAGTCTATTGCAAATTACAATAACTGATCAGCGTGGCATACTACTATAATGCTACTTCAAAGTTTGGTTTTGTTTGTATGTGCTGCCCTCTAGAGGAAGTGTAGAGTAACATAAGGTGTTACCATTTAGACAATAAAACAAGCTTCAGTGAAGTTCTGTAAAACAAAAACAAACATAACATAAACATATCCAACTAAAAAGGCCAAGGAAAAGACTAAAAACAATGACAGTGTAGGTAACATGTGTACAGACTCAAAAGCCTTTTATTTTAGGAGACAATTATGAAGAATAGAAGTAGGTGCTGTTGAAAGCTCAGTAAGGAGCAGTTTAGGTGATGACAGCTGTGCTGAGCTACAAAGAGTTATATATCACTCCACTGAGAGAGACAATTATGCCAAACCATATTTATGACAGTCCTTCCAACAAAACACTATTCATTATCAACAGCTTGGAATCTAATTAAAAATCAGGACTTGTTTAGAACAACCCGGGACCTCTCGCACTAAAGCATAGCGCTGCACAAAAGAGCCGGCTCTGTTGCAAGGAGCGTATATTAGGCTTTTGTCTTTGTGTGTGATTACGTCACCTATCAGCCAAGTCTGTATATATATATATATATATATATATATATATATATATATATATATATATATATATATATATATATATATATACAGTGCCTTGCAAAAGTATTCAGAC
Organism: Acipenser ruthenus; assembly: GCF_902713425.1. Classification (NCBI taxonomy): domain Eukaryota; kingdom Metazoa; phylum Chordata; class Actinopteri; order Acipenseriformes; family Acipenseridae; genus Acipenser; species Acipenser ruthenus. Next base: position 13,079,038 of record NC_081195.1, on the reverse strand, counting down.
CCCTGACCAATTCTCTCATATTACTGAATTACAAATGGTACATTGAAATGTTGTTCTGTTTGATATTTTATTTTAAAACAATGAAACTCAAAATCAATTATTGTAAGGTGACATTGGTTTTATGTTGGGAAATATTTTTAAGAAAAATAAAAAACTGAAATATCTTGCTTGCATAAGTATTCAACCCCTGTGCTGTGGAAGCTCCCAGTTTACACCGATGAAAGAAATTGCCCTAACGAGGACACAGTTACCTTACCATTGGCCTCCACCTGTGAACCATTAAAGTTGCTGTCACATTTTCTGGATAAAAACCCCACTGTTGAAGGATCATTGGTCAGGCTGTGAATCTGAAGGAAAATGAAGACCAAAGAGCATTCTACAGAAGTTAGAGATAAAGTAATACAAATTAATAGATTAGGGAAAGGGTACAAAATAATATCCAAGTGTTTGGATATCCCAGTGAGCACAGTTGGATCAATAATCAGGAAGTGGAAGCTGCATCACACCACCCAGGCACTGCCAAGAAAAGGCCGTCCCTCAAAACTCAGCGCTCAAACAAGAAGCTTGTGAGAGAAGCCACAGAGAGGCCAACAATCACTTTGAAGGAGCTACAGAGTTCAGTGGCTGGGAGTGGAGTAATGGTGCACCAGTCAACCATATCAAGAGCTCTGCATAACACTGGCCTGTATGGCAGGGTGGCAAGAAAGAAGCCGTTACTCGAAAAGTACCATCTGAAAGCACATCTGGAGTTTGCCAGAAAGCATGAGAGTGACCCAGCTGCGATGTGGGAAAAGGTTTTGTGGTCAGATGAGACCAAGATAGAGCTTTTTGGCCAAAACTCAAAGCGCTATGTGTGGCGCAGACCTAACACTGCCCATGCCTCAAGACACACCATCCCTACAGTGAAGTATGGTGGTGGCAGCATCATGCTGCGAGAATGCTTCTCATCAGCAGGGACTGAGCATCTTGTTAAAATTCAAGGAAGAATGGATGGAGCAAAATACAGGGAAATATTGCAAGAGAACCTGCTTCAGTCCGCGAAAAAACTGAAGCTTGGGAGGAAATTCACCTTTCAGCAGGACAATGATCCCAAGCACAAGGCCAAAGCAACATTGGAGTGGCTCAAGAACAAAAAGGTGAATGTCCTACAGTGGCCCAGTCAAAGTCCTGATCTCAATCCCATTGAGAATCTGTGGCACTATTTGAAAATTGCAGTCCACAAGCGTCGTCCAACCAACCTGAACAACCTGGAGCAAATCTGCCAAGAAGAATGGGCCAAAATCACTCCGACACTGTGTGCAAAGCTGGTACATACTTACCCCAAAAGACTTAAAGCTGTTATTGTAGCGAAAAGTGGCTCTACCAAATATTAATGTGTGGGGGTTGAATACTTATGCAAGCAAGATATTTCAGTTTTTTATTTTTCTTAAAAATATTTCCCGACATAAAACCAATGTCACCTTACAATAACTGATTTTGAGTTTCTGTGTTTTAAAATAAAATATCAAACAGAACGACATTTCAATGTACCATTTGTAATTCAGTAATATGAGAGAATTGGTCAAGGGTCTGAATACTTTTGCAAGGCACTGTGTATATATATATATATATATATATATATATATATATATATATATATATATATATATATATACACAGACTTGGAAAAAAGTTCACCATGACGAAGGAGCATGTAAGTACATGGTATAACCACAAGAGAGCATGTTTTAACATGTTTCCTTTGTAATGTAAAGTCAACACATACAAATCACTGTACAATAACATCCAACAGTAGACGATTCTAATATCATTTATGTAACTGTTAATATATGTCTATGGTGAACCCACAACTGAATGGGCCCAGAAGTCAGCCGAAAGCACATTAAAAGGGGTTTTATCTTCAAAATAATAATAATAATAATAATAATAATAATAATAATAATAATAATAATAATAATAATAATAATAATAATAATAATAATTCTGAGTGGTTATGGGTTATGTTCCTCTCATTGAGTTTTTATCATTTTTCTCTAAATTTGTCTTTACCTGGCTTTGAACTTTTCTAGAGAATCTTGAGTGGTACAGAACTGCCTTCCTCAGTCTCTTAAATGACGTGACGATGTGACCTGCCATCCCCACCTACTTTATATCGACAGATAGTAAGCATGGCTGGCAGAGTTGAAAGGTCACATTGTCATGTTTTGAATGGAATGAGGAAGGCTGTTCAGTCCAGGTTAGGGTTCTCTAGACAAGCTCAAAACCTAGTAAAAGCTGATTTAAATAAAATAGCTCAATATTGGAGTAACAGAACCCAGAACCACTCAGAATGATTGCAAACACCATACACTACTAAAGAAATGTAAAAATGAATTGAAGAGGGGTCCCAGAGTGGCTCACCTGGCAGAAGCGCAGCCAGGTGGTGCGCAGGTTGAGTCATACAGTGCAGGTTTGTGTCCTGGCTGTGTGAAGTAGGCCGGTCTTTGCTGGGGACTCTGAAGGGAGCGTTGCATTGGCCCAGGCACTCCCGTGGGTTAAAAGTTTTCATGACTGACAGGAATACGTTCTTGTTGGTTTTAAACTCACTGTCAGCAGGGATGTTAAAACTTCTACTGTTAAAATATCTATTTAGACTGCTGTCTTCACTCAGAAAGTTGGTGTTGTACCATTTATCTGGAGTTTCATCCCCAGATATGTGGAATGTCACTCATTTTTTGGCAGTGGTTTTGTAACTAATAACAAATAAAATGGCAGTTTGTTGAATTTGAATTGAATTTAGAATTCAGTGGTGTGTAGTGATTTATTCAGTGTGATGCAGCTCATTAGTATGCAAGCCATGGTATACGCTATATATACACTGAAGTGACAACGTTTATTTAGTTTATTTAATCCTTTTATGTGAGTAGTTTCAGGCCGCCTTTAGCTTGTAGAGAAGTCTTTTATGTTGAAATCAATCAGTTGTTTATTGATACATGCAGGAAACATTTCTTCCAAGCACAGACTGAGATGTTCCAAGATGTAAGGCATGGTTTACAATTTATAAGCATTTCAGGTGTTAATTAACCCTCCCCTGTGCCCCTTTCGTACAGCAATCAGTAAGGGACAATGCCCCGCTAATGCACACCCCTATAGAAGTTAACACCCCATTTCTTTGTCTCCCTTCTCCCTCAATTCATGAGTGACAGTTTCTGATACACACCCCAAAACTAAAATATTGAACTGAGTTTGGTTCATCACTTTCAAAAAAGCTGGTTGTAGCTGGTTTGGACTTTTTGGCTTTGAACCAACTCTTGATCTCATATTTGCCTTGTGTTATCATGCTCTTTCTTCTACTCCTAAGGTGGGATGCTCGTTGACCTTGTCTTGATTTACTGACTACTGTGCCTTGTGTTTCTTAACTCCCTTCAAACCCTTCGCTCAGTGCCAAGAACAAACAGTGAAGTGTGCATTCACCAGCCGAGACCAGTTGGCATGCCTGAAACTCTCCCTCTCCCCAGATTTGCTCAGTCCTGCTTGTGTCTGTAAAAGTATGAGACACAGAAACATTATCAAAGGAAGGTTCTCAGGGACCCCAAAATAAGCAAGAGAGAGAGAGAGAGATGTTCCCCAATAGGCGCTGGTCTCAGGTTGCAAGTTCCCACTATGCCTGTTCCAAGGCCAAAGATCAGTTTGTTTCTTTAAGACAATTAAATCATTTCTCTATGGCTTACATTGCATATAATCATTGATTAAGTGAATATGCATGAAATTAGTACACTAAAATGTATTAATTTTAATCCTTCTTAATCTAGTATCTAAAAAAACCATTGCTTTATATTTTACTCACTCTAACACTCATTTTGTGTTGTGTCTTGACCTTGCACTGTGAGCTGTGCCTTCAGTGTATCTTAAAAATAGCTAATTGAAACTTATTAACTCTTCTCTGCTGCTGGACTACTGCCCAGTTGCCTTATCTGCATAATTGTTTTTTTTTTCTCTGGCAACACACCCAGACTCTTATCTTTCACTGTTTCTTAATGCTAAGCTTCCAGCTTCCAGTCCTATTGCATCGCCATCGCGATTCATATTTTCATACGCATGGTCATGTGATGCTGTTTAACCAATCAGGTTGTTATTTTTCTAAGCCGTGTTAGAATATATCGTAAGAAAAGTGTGGAGGCAGTGTGGTCCAGTGGTTAAAGTCCAGGGCTTGTAATCAGAAGGTTATTGGTTGAAATCCCACCACTGCCACTGAATGACTTACTGTGTGACCCTGAGCAAGTCACTTAACCTCCTTGTGCTCCATCCTGCAGATGAGATGTTAAATCAATGTCCTATTGTAAGTGACTCTGCATATAATGCACAGTTCACAGCATTCCTCTGTAATGTGCTTTGTGATGTTGGTCCACTGTGAAAGGTTCTATATAAAAACAAATATATTATTATTATAAAATGTCTATATAAATTGTATGTTGGCCAATATATGCAAATATACTACTTTACACAAAACACATTAACTAGAAGCAGCTTTCCTAGAACACTGACAAAAAATTCAGTATCACAAATGTAATATAATGGAGAAGTCACATGGTGCGAGCGGTGAAGATGGAGCTCTGAAAGTTTTCTGCGGAAACCCAGACACAAAATCTGTCTAATACATTCTTAAAAAAACACAATTTTACCCTCAATTTTAGTAGTTGTCGTCTGCTAAACACTTGGTGAGGGCCGAACAACCACCTTTTACATAAGGAGGAATGGAAAACTCGACCAAAGAGGAAACCCAAACCCGCCGATGCCAATGCGACTACAGATACAGCCATTTTAGCTGAGCCTGACTATGAAGAGGACCCTACCTCGCACTCAACCCAGGGTAATGAGGGCGAAGAATCCGAAACACCTAAATGGGCCCAAACCCTGTCCTTACAGCTACAGAATATTAATGAGAAGCTGGACCATCTTGATTTGGCTGTACAGAAGTTAAACAAAGATCTGCACGCCGTCTCTCACAGAATAGGGAACACAGAGCAGCGGATTTCTGCTGTTGAGGACAGAGTTGAATCGGTTAGTATGGATGCCTCTCGGTACTCCAGGGATATAAGTCTCTGTGGCAGAGCAGGGCTCTGCCCTTGGAAATACTGGCAGGGATGGAGTCAAATTCTCCTCCCTGCCCAGGTTGATTGCGTCAGGTTCGAGCAATCAATCAATTAATTATTCAATTATTACTCAGCCACCTGGCATAAAAGGAGGCCTCAGCCTCCCAGTAGGGGGAGAGTTCTAGAAAGAGGAGAGTAGCTGAGGAAGTAAGAGTGTTTTTTTTGTGTGTGCTGTTTTTTGTTCATTTTTGAATCCAGTGAAGGCAACGCCCAGCCTGGAAGCCTTATTTTTGTAAGTTTTGTTTTGTGTTTATTGTCTGTATTTTGAAACCTTTTTGTTTGGCCCTCGTGCCGGTTTATTTTGTATTTTTGAGTATTAAAAGCTTTATTTTTGAACTTTTCACACTGTCTCTGAGTCTCAACCTCTGTCATCTTGTCACAGTCTCTTACAAAGTAAACTTGATGACCTAGAGAACACGAACCGCCACAACAATTTGAGGCTGGTTGGTCTTAGCGAGGGCCTGGAGACAGGCAACATCATTTCTTTCCTTGACAAAATTTTCAGATACGTGGACCTCAAGACCCTCGCCCAGAAATCGAGCGTGCACATCGGACTCTAAGGCCCAAGCCATCCCCAGGCAAACCTCCAAGGCCTATAATTCAGAGTGCTCCACTGGAGAAAGAAGGGGAATCTTACCTGGATCGGATGGTCCTTCTTCTTTTTTCAGGATTTCTCCATCGATCTGCAGAAGAAACATGCCTCGAAGCTTCAAACCGCAGTTCTACAATATGGGATTCTGTATCCAACAAAACCTTGCGTGTTAATTGAGGATCTTATTTACACCTCGGCTGAGCAGGCTGCTAAGGACTTGAAATCTCGATTCCCGCAGTTTTTCTGAACCGACACGAAAGAGACTGCATCAATAATGTCAGATAAGCGTATCTATTGTTCTCTCTGGCCTGCGTTCTGCCAATTACTGGCAACCTTCTCTGATTTTCTTGTGATATACCTAGTAGCTATAATGTTAGCTCAATACATCATTTTTGTTAATGCTCCATAATTGTTTAGTTATTGCTGTGTAGTTATATAGATTGGTATGGAAGCGCAAATGTTGTAATTGTTATTAGACCCCCATTTATGTATTATTTATTTATTTATTTATTTAATCATTTATTTTATTATTATTATTTTATTTGTTTTATTTTATTTATTTATTTTTTTCAGTCCTTGTTACCGGTATCCACTTTCCTCCAGTCTCAAATGTTCTTTTTAGTAGTCTACAGGAGCGGTCTGTCTGTTGATTGCTAATTTGTTTATATATTAACACAGCCCATTTTCTATGTACCCCCTTTGCTTTTGCTTTGCTTAGAACATGGTAAATTACAGAGATTATATTGATTAGATTTAGAAAATAATGGGGTCTACAGATAGTTAGTTTGGGCAATAATACAGGGAATAATTCCTGAGTAGCCTACATACGTTGATTATTGTAGGTGGGCTGGAGGGAGGCTGATTGGAACTGGATATAGTTTTTGAAACAAATACATTAGGGAGATTGTTGCAGAAGTGCATTTATGCTAAATCGAAATTCCCTGTTCTCCTTTCTCCCGAATATTTATTTATTTATTCATTCATTATTATTATTATTTTGAGACTGCATTTTTTTAATGACAAATTGTTTTATTGTATGTACTTGCATTTCCCGAGGGTGTCTACTGTGCATTATGCATATCGTTGTTCTTGCTGGTTCGAGTTGTGTTTATATAGTGGTTAATGTAGTTGCTTGTTTGACTATGACTGTCAAAGTTATAGAAAGAAGGAATGTAGGAGTAAAGCGTTTGGTTTCATGGCAGTTAATTGTAATTACACCATGATTAACATTGCCCGTAGGTGTTGTTATTATTAGTAGTAATGATGTTGATGATAAGAGTAACATTTGTGGTTAAATTGATTCTATATGATAATTATAATGTTAATAGCAATAATTGATGTGATGATAGTAGTACTATATTAGGAAAATGTTAATAATAATAATGGGTCTGGGCACCTCTCTGTTGGCCTTATCTATGCCTGACCTACACCCTACACTGATTTGTTGTGGTGGGGCTTCTCTCCCCAAGAAAGTTGGTTGGTTTAAGGAATGTTTGTGCTAGTTTGATCCTTGGTATCAAAGTATCTTTTGACTACAATTTTTTTGTATTACCAGCTACCTTATTTTGTTCATTCTTTTTTTGTTTTTTGTGTCCTCTTAGCTTTAGCTGCAGTGCTCTATCAGCATTTGATATTCAGTATGACTGGTCTAAGAACCTTACTTTTGATAAATTCCTGAGCCCTCCATATCCTGTACATAACCTTAACTCAGTTTGCTCTGTCTTGATAGTTCTGATTGTCTGCACTTTGCTGGATGTAACATATAACAGCGCTAGGTTATGACTTCCCTGATCTCTACTAAAATAATTGCCTGGAATGTCAATGGTATTAACAATCCAGTTAAAAGATACAAGATTCTATCACATTTCAAAAGCCTTGATTGTGATGTGGTCAAAAAAACCAAAAAACTTGGTGATGGGTTGGACAGCCCTTTTTCAGATATGGTGAGCGAGGTAGCAAGGGTGTCTGCATTTTTGTGGGTAGAAGGGTGTCGTTTAAACTGACTGAATTACTAAAAGATGCTCATGGCAAATATCTAATCGCTTCTGGTCTCTTATATGGCACAACCCCCTGCTCACTGAAGGGGGGAACACCCTTTATAATCGTGATTAGCAGAATCACAACATCCTGTCTCTTAGTAAGATTTTTAAGGGAAATAATATTCTGCCTTTTAATCAGATTAAAACAATTTATGGCCTATGTGACTTCTCCTTCCTAATGTATGATCAGCTCAAATCTATCGCTAACAAGCTATTTACTTCTGGTAGCAATATTGCGTCTAACCCAGATACGGATCTGAGGCTCAAGAAAATTGCCAATGAAAAAGAGGTGGTTTCTAAACTTTATAAAATGCTTCACCTTTCTTTATCTGATCCTCAAATTCCTATACAACATAAGTGGGAACTAGATTTAAACAAGACCTTTACAGAATCTCAATGGGACAAAATATGGAGAAATTCATGTTTGATGACTAGGTATGTGAGAAACTGAATTATTCAGCTCAAAATGCATGAAAAAACCATCGTCCTGTTCTGCCTGCGCAGGAAATATTTTGAATCAGGTGATAAAGCTAGTAAAATGCTAGCTTACAGGCTTAAACAATTGGAAAATAATCAGTCAATTCCGGTTATTAAAGACAACTCCAGAACCGCACAGGGCATATATAACACCTTCAAGATTATCTAGGATGGGAAGTGATCACTAGGGCCTATGCTGGCATGGTTGCGGGGAGCATGGCTCTCTTATTCATCTTTTGTGGAACTGCCCTCCAGTAAAACATCTTCCAGAATTGCTGATTTGCAGTCGGAGACACTGGAGGTGGATATACCGCTATCTCCTGAGACATGCCTATTGGGTCTGAGACCTGATTGTTTTAATTGTATTTGTATTTGCTTACGATTGTAAGTCGCCCTGGATAAGGGCGTCTGCTAAGAAATAAATAAATAATAATAATAATAATTTAAGTCTGCTGCACTATACCACCTCGCAGCTGCTGGTTTTATGTCTGTGAAAAGAACTATCCTCCTTAACTGGAAGGAGCATAAACCATCTTGCTTCTCACTGGATACATGGTTGGTGATTACTTGGATCTTCTGAATATGTTCCTTGTTCTCTTATATATTAGGTCCTAAAACATCCTTCTAGGGTGTGTAAATGTACAGGTGGTTTCTGATGTAACGCACCTGAAATTAATATTTTAAAAAGTTAGGCACATGACAATAACTCGAGTTTTACACATTGTATAAATACAGAAGTGGTATCAGGGCATTGAAAATAAGAGTATACTGTAACGCATGTTGAAAAGCTTGTTTCTGCAATCTGCTAACTTAACAATGTGGTGGTTTTGTTGTAAACATATACACTGCTGGGTTTCGTGAATGTAGGTTGCCACACTTTCCCTTGACAAAGGTATGTTCAAAATACCGAAACAATGGGAACTTGGCTCTTTTGAATTATATATATATATATATATATATATATATATATATAATTTAGAGGAGTTAGGGTTAAGATCAGTTAGATTTTTTTTTTATAAAGGCCCTTGCTTAGAAATGGAAATGGAACTTTAAAATCAGGTTATTATATCATCTTCAATCGAGTTCACTAATGAAGTACAGTTATAGTCAAATACTCTTTAACCTAAAGGGCCCTAATTGCAGAACATTACCTACCAGTTGCCTATAGTTCTTTAGAAGTCCTCCAATATAAGAACCTTTGTTAGCACTTGCAACAGTCAAGAAAGATTGATCATGTTTCATGAATACCAAACAGGCCTTAAGCAAAATAAAGTGCAGGTTAAAGCATTGCAGATTAATGTAGAGTTAACTAATGCTATTAAAATACATCTTTTCAATGGGACATACTAAAAGGACAATGGTTTAAAGTGGTATCCAAAGTCCTTTCAGTTCGTTCTTTTCAGTATACCTTCTAAACCAGATCAATACAAAAGAGTTCAAAGGTTTCTGAAGAAATACAGCAAAAAAAGAGTTAAAAAAGACGATGGTGCTCAACACTAACCTTGGTTAAATACTGTATTACTATTCTGAAAGTATCTTCTAGTTTCTGACAGGTTTTACTAACGCCATATACATTTCACCATTGTGCTTCATTTTTTTCCATGAATAGTTGACTATTCAGTAAAACAAGGCTCCTTTTCAGTATCAACACTGAAGCCCATGAGGGCCCTCGATTCAGAACGCTTGTGGTCAATCAGCAGATTTTATTTACCCACAGTACTGTCCTCAGGGACCCAAGTGGAGTAGCACAGAAACTAGATTGTTTTGGTGAGTTTGCAGGCATCTTAACACAGAAGGCATGTAATAATCTCACAGAAATATATGACCACTTTTTATCAACAGCAAAATCTCTGTTTGTTGTTACAGGTTATCATGTCGTACGTTCCCAAGAGGTTAGATTTATTTTTTCCATAAACAGTCCTTTTCTGTTTTTATGTTATTTGAAAAAGTTACATATATAAATAAATTAAACAATAAGGAAGTACTAAATGAATAGCACAGTACTTAATATAATTTACAACTGAGTGTTTGAAGTTATGGATGAACCACCAACAGCATGTTTAATCACTTAAACTAAGTTAAACATACTGTAGTTGCAAGTAGAGATTAATGGGAACCTCAGTAAGTTTGAATTCAAACCAGTTGAGGTCTGAAAAGGCTCATAATGTAACTGGAAAATAACATCTGTTGTGTTAACTAATAGCATTTAAGTGTATTTATTGTTTCTGTCCAATGCACAAGTAATGGTACAGTACCATTTTGAAATGACAAAGCAAGAAAGAGCATAAACCAATAGATACTGTTATTTATGTTACTTTTTTTATCATACCATATCCCACCCCCCGAAGAATCCCTGATCTTAATTAACAGATTAATATCAAAGCAACATTTAAGCCAATACATTGACATTGATAGACATCTTAACATAATGTAATTCAGTATTCCTGAGCAAGATATAAACCTTGAGCTGAAAGAGCCTTGAGCTTCCATGCTTGTCTCAACACAGAACAGTAATAAGGTTATATTCACAGGGAGGAAGTTCGGTTTTGTGGTTCACTGTTAGTCTGCAAAGCTAAGCCCATAAATATCAAGTCTCTTCATGATCAGCATATAATCAGCAACATCCGGCCTTTCATTTGCAAAAAGGCTTTATTCTTAAAATAGAATAGGTTTACAGTAGCTATCAAACGGGTTTATTTTATTTTCTACGAACTTCATATGGTTGGAGATGTGAAGTTGCTTGATTAAAGAATATATTTTATGGATGAAATGTGGATGAGGGAGCAGTCAATGCATATTCAAATGATTACAATATTAAAATGTACATTGTATATACATTTGAATACTGTACTGCCTACAGTCCTGTATTTTCCTATTATGGGCACTTGGTATAGAAACAAATAATTACCATTGACATTTCAATACATGCGTTTGCTGTACTACTGGTACAATTAATGTAGTACTAATAAGAAAGTCACTTTAAACAACTGCAGATTTTTTGGAGTAAATATGAAAGAGACACACATATAAAGTTCATTTAGGTCTCTTTGACAAACCACCGGTGGCAACCTAATGTATTACTGATTTTAATGGAGGGTTAAGTGCAGAAATGTCATATCACTGCAGTACACTGTAGTTGAACTTTCAAAGGACATTACAGTTAAAGGATCCAGCTGGAGGTGAAGGGATACCGTGGCAGAGCAGAAGCCCTGTGGGAATGTAAGGTTGGCAGGGGTGGGGTTAAATCTGTCCCTGCCAGCAATCACAGGTGTGGCCAATCCCCAATTAGGTAATTGAATGCTAATTGGGGAGTGGTCACATGTATAAAAGGAAGGAGAAAGCCTTTGTCTGGTGGAGGGAGTTTAGAGGTGTTGGCGTGTTGGCGTGTTGGCGTGTTGGCGTGTTGGCGTGTTGGCGCTTATTGTCATAAACCTTTTATTTTGGTCCTTGTGCTTGTTTATTTGTTCCTGTTTTGTGTATTAAAAGTACACAACAGCGCTTAAGCTGCAGCTTTTCTTGTCTCTGACTCTCATTCCTGACGCTATCCTGTCACAGATACCTCAATTTCATGAGATTCATCTGTTAAACTTATTTGGTGATGTAGTGTGGGTTGTATTTAGATAACCCATCATTCCTGTTCTGTACTTCAGAAAGACATGAGGGGGAGCTTGTACAGTATAAATTGCTCCTGTTTCAGAATCTGCTAAATTAATTGGTAGGGTCCGCCCAATGTTAAATATCCCGCCGGCGACCTAGCCCTTTAACTCTTTTTACTCAGGCACTGTGAGTGACAGCCCTGCTTATGTCATACATAGGAGAGAGGAGATTCTGAGCTTTAAAATGAGGCCCTAGTTGCATATTTCTGATAGATGACCATATTAGGAGACAGCCTTGAATGCGAGTGTTTTGGAATGTCGCCGCAGCGCTGATAACAGACCTACACAAAATCGTTACAAAATAAGAGAAATGGCGACATCGACGGCACAAGGACCTATTTTCCGATAAATATATATATTTGTTTTTTGTGATTGTGGATCAGGTGCACGAGACAAGCGCTGTTATGGGTATGTAGCCCAGGTATCCAACTTGGTGACTATTGAAGCCACAGTGAACAGCCCCATCTTGTGCCACATGATCAGGGTGACTAAGACGAATAAATTAATTTGTTTGTTTGTTTTCGGCACATTTTCAATTAATCAGTTTTTTTGGTTGCTTTTGGTATATTTTGTATATATGGCCTTAATTCCTTTATTTTGTATCCAATGTGTTAAAAAATGAATTCCATGTTCACTACATGTTGAAGTTTCATTGTGCACTGTCAGATTTGAGCTGGACATGCTTTTAATGAAAGCCTAGTGTGCACACATTCATTTCATGTATGACATGTACCTGTAACCTTTATAGTTAAATAGTTCTATCCACAAATCTAACAACAGTAAAAAACAGGTGAAAATAGGAGGGACTTCAGAGGGTTAAATCTGTGTAAACTATACTGTTTCAACACTACAGACCTGTATACAGGTTTTTGTTATAACACTTGCATTATGTCGGCTAAGTGGATTTTTTCATTACTGTGGGCTTATTTTTCAGAAAGTAGAAACTTGCCTAATAAAGCAGATTACCAAACCAGAAATAACAAATGTAGGTGAAGTAGTTTTTTAAGTAAGTAGTTTAAAATTGTTTATTTGTTTTTTTTAATTGTAATGGTGATTTATTTTCTGTCATGCACTTCTATTTGCCATTACTTCATGTGTTGTGCAATGTATAGATGAACTATGAAAGAGTGAAACAGTTTGGGTTCGATGTATATTTCTTATTAAATTATTACAGGGTTGGATATGACATTTCAACAGAATTAATGCATGGTCTTAATGTTTCAGGGGTCTGAGCTGGCATGTTTTACATTCCCAGGATTCTGTTTCCTACAGACTCGTCAGTAGAATGTTATGCATTCACAGTATACCCATAAAAAGGCATCACAGTTTGTTGCCAAGTTTAGGAGCACACTGATGATTGCTGCAGAGGCACAGCACTATTTCTTTGGTAAACATTCTAAACATTTCTGGTCTGACAATGTGTCCCACACACTTTTTGAAAAATTATTTTTGACACTTGTTTAGGGAGCCTGCAAATCCCAGTAATTCAATATACTTTAAAGGTTGAAACTTTATCTTTCTTCTGAGTGAAAGAGTAGAAAATCATTGCATAACTAGAATTGTTGTGTTACATCCAGGAGCCCTATAGTGAATGCCGGCAAGCTGCAGGCACCTGGAGGACAAAGGTCATCTTACAGGTGTCCGCTCTGAGCTCACCGGGGTGCCAGGCCAGTAGAGTCCACTGTGGGGCAGTGAGGAGAAGCAGCCCCTGGAGATAGAACAGGGTTTCAGTTTTAGAGGCACCAGGCTAATAGCTGTTATCCAGTGATCTACAATTTCAATTGTGACTCTTTGTGCACCTGCAGGTGCTTTTCTCAAGCACTAAATTGTACTCCATAGCCAGATTAGTAAATAATAAATTAGACCGTTATTAAAGACACCTGCATGTTAAAATCAGTGAAAAATAATTATATTGTACATCTGCAAATTGAACAATATAGGGATTTGTTTCAATAAATGTACACCTGCATCTTAACTCTTTACAGACTAGGTGTATTTGTAGAGGTGTGCAAGTATTATTTCATTATGACCAGTATCCTGTCAGATACAGGAATCAATATAAGTAATTCTCAGGCAAATATATTCAGTAATTGGTAATTAAAATCTACAAAGCCTTTGCTTTTAAATGGCTTGTTATATGACTTTAAAGTTGCATTTAGCAGAGAATACACTAGCAATGAAAAAGAAACCCTCAAAGATGAGCATATTTTATTTTTTAACAGTGTGCAAATGCATCTATCTTTTCTTTTTGTCTTACAATAAATGGGTTGATCTTTAAAATAAACAACAATATGTAATATAAACACACACTGTCAACATCTGATGCTGTACGCACGGATGCCACCTTCACAGTGAAGTCAGCTCTTTTGTTTTAATAAAAAGCATGACACTGTATTCAATTATGAATTTTGAAGTGCTGAAGCACTCTAACAATTTATCTGAAGCAAAACAAGCACATCCTTCATAAATTCACAAGAAGACAACACATTAATAAGATTACCTGTTTTTATTTACTGACATTAAGCCAAGAAACTGAACTGGCACTAGGGTTTTCACTTCCAAGAACTGCAATAAAAGGCCTATCTGTGAAACAGTCTGTGTTTCTTAAACCGTCATGTTCCTTGGCATGATATACAAATCAAGGACTGTTACATATCATTTATATTTTAACAGAGATCCCTTTGAGTATGAAATGGTAACTACTTTTTAATATTCCAATAAAAAAGTAAAACATTAAGGTGATATCAAGTATTGCATATGTTGTATGTTAAAGCTGGTTGAGCCCAGTGAATTTCAGCAATGCAATAACCAGGTCATTTAAGCTCAAATGGACCAAGGGAGGTTGCTCAAGGGCAAACTTGAGGCATGTATATTGGCAGTGATTCCCTTGATTTAGTCTAAAGCAATTGCCTTTTATATCTCTTAATATTTATAATAGTTTGACCCTCAAATTATATGATGTTTCACATTTCTACGTACACTTCCCTGCTATTATTTATGTCAATTTTGTATTGAATCATTGACTTTTCCAAAGTTTCTGAAAGAAAACTGCAGTTAATATTCCAGCCTGTCCACAAGACTGTATCCCTTATACTCTGTGTATAAAAAGGCTTTGTGTGTGAGGCGAGGCAAAGTAAGGAGGTATAAAAAGCCCCTGTTGCTGCAGTCCTGTCAGACAGAGCAGCCTATGCAGCCCTGATCCACCGAGACATCACATAGAGACAGAAAAACGAGTGGCATTTGGGCTCCACTTCCTGCAGCATTATTTCCCCAGTCCTCTTCCTCATAAATTGTCCTTTCAAATTTAGTAACAATTTTAAAAAACCCAAAGAAACATAATACATTCTATGAAGTAGAATTTTTCAATGCCTTCAATTTCAATGTCTTTGAAGAGTCGTTTGTCATTGAATGTTTATTTTAGTATTTCTAATTTAGCACTATTGGGTATTTAATAGTTATGGATATCAATTTAAAAACAATACATAGTAAATCATTTTCCTTTAACAGAGACATGCACTGTGCTTCATCTTCTGTTGAAGGAGTTTTGTACAATAAATAATCTCAGGATTTATTCAGGATTCTGATCCTGTACACTTAGTATTAAGTGAAAGTTGTCTTTTAGACCACCTGTTTAAATAATTGACTGTCTATAGTGACCCCTGAATTTTTAACTGCTGAAGCATATGAGTATATATTATAGTGTGGTGTTTTGTTATAGTGGTATGCATGAGATATGAGTTATACAATGGGATGTTATACAAGGAAGAATACTGTTAATTTATTGTTATAAAAATATAGCACTCATGAAATATGTATTTCTAATAATTGAATGGTTTTATTTTGTCTTAATAATTTGACACAATTTAACATGCAGTTTAAAATAGCATTATTGGCATCAGTTTAAATATGTCTTTAATCAATATAGTAAACGTCTACTGTCAAGAATCAACCATAAACTCTGGTAAACACAGACAGAAGGGTGAGTTTAAAAGCAGCATAGTTCAAATACAAAAGATGGGTATTACCTAGGTATGGAATGACTACAGCTTTGTACTTATGACGTCCAATGGCCTTGGAAACACCAGCTAAATAAATACCTTGCCAGAATGGAACATTTTTGGTACATGTTACTTGTTATTTTTTAACACTCCCCTTCTTTCTGATTTGGTAAGAAACTGATGTTTGGTCATGCCTAATTTTAGGACATAATGTTAAAAAAACAAAAACAATTTCAACATTATCTGTGGAAAAATGTATGGAATTTGTCTTCGATAAAGGATGTTGCTCCCTGGTCAGTTCCAAGAAGTGTAATCATTCTGGGAAATTCAGTCCATCACTTCCTTAACCTCAAGGCTTCTTTTGTTCAATACAAAATCGTATTATAAAGTCTCTACATCCAACTTCTTACTCATATCCAAACATGGTTACTGCCCGATGTCGTTATATTAGCCCAATTATGTAATCCAATTCTGCCGTCTAAAGGATGCTGTTGAACCACACAGCAGTTTTAGACACTGTGTAAGCAATAATGTTTTCTGTGAGTTAAGTCCAAGGTAACTTTTTTTAAATAAATCATCAAGTTGGATCTGGAAACAGACACGAGACAGACTAAACATCATTTTGTTGTCTCTGGCAATTCATCGCCTATTTTAAAACTGGTATTTCTTCCACCAATTCTGTTTAAACTCCTATTGTATACAGTACACACTCGCTATAAAGATCTTCATATATATATACAGACGTGCTCAAATTTGTTGGTACCCCTCCACAAAAAACGAAGAATGCACAATTTTCTCTGAAATAACTTGAAACTGATAAAAGTAATTGGCATCCACCATTGTTTATTCCATATTTAATAGAAATCAGACTTTGCTTTTGATTTTTTATTCAACATAATATTGTAAATAATAAAACAAATGAAAATGGCATGGACAAAAATGATGGGACCGCTAACCTAATATTTTGTTGCACAACCTTTAGAGGCAATCACTGCAATCAAACGTTTTCTGTAGCTCTCAATGAGACTTCTGCACCTGTTAACAGGTAGTTTGGCCCACTCTTCCTGAGCAAACTGCTCCAGCTGTCTCAGGTTTGATGGGTGCCTTCTCCAGACTGCAAGTTTCAGCTCTTTCCATAGATGTTCGATAGGATTCAGATCAGGACTCATAGAAGGCCACTTCAGAATAGTCCAATGTTTTGTTCTTATCCATTCTTGGGTGCTTTTAGCTGTGTGTTTTGGGTCATTATCCTGTTGGAGGACCCATGACCTGCGACTGAGACAGAGCTTTCTGACACTGGGCAGTACGTTTCGCTCCAGAATGCCTTGATAGTCTTGAGATATCTTGTGCCCTGCACAGATTCAAGGCACCCTGTGCCAGGCGCAGCAAAGCAGCCCCAAAACATAACCGAGCCTCCTCCATGTTTCACTGTAGATATGGTGTTCTTTTCTTTGAAAGCTTCATTTTTTCATCTGTGAACATAGAGCTGATGTGACTTGCCAGAAAGCTCCAGTTTTGACTCATCTGTCCAAAGGACATTCTCCCAGAAGGATTGTGGCTTGTCAATATGCATTTTAGCAAATTCCAGTCTGGCTTTTTTATGTTTTTTTTTCAAAAGTGGAGTCCTCCTGGGTCTTCTTCCATGGAGCCCACATTCGCTCAAAAAGCGACGGATGGTGCAATCAGAAACTGACGTACCTTCACCTTGGAGTTCAGCTTGTATCTCTTTGGTAGTTATCCTTGGTTTTTTTTCTACCATCCGCACTATCCTTCTGTTAAATCTGGGGTCGATTTTCCTCTTGCGGCCGCGCCCAGGGAAGTTGGCTACAGTTCCATGGACCTTAAACTTCTTAATAATATTTGCAACTGGAACATCAAGCTGCTTGGAGATGGTCTTGTAGCCTTTACCTTTACCATGCTTGTCTATTATTTTCTTTCTGATCTCCTCAGACAACTCTCTCCTTTGCTTTCTCTAGTCCACGTTCAGTGTGGTGCACACAATGGTACCAAACAGCACAGTGACTACTTTTCTCCATTTAATAGGCTGAATGACTGATTACAAGATTGGAGACATGTGTGATACTAATTAAAGAAACTAATTAGTTTGAAATATCTCTATAATCCAAATATTTGTTATCTTTTCTAAGGGGTACCAACAAATGTGTCCAGGCCATTTTAGAATATCTTTGTAGAATAAGCAATAATTCATCTCTTTTCACAGCTTCTTTGCTTTATTCTATGACATACCAAAGGCATGCAAGTATACATGATAAAATATCTTTTAATGTCATCACTTTTCAGGAGGAATGAAGCATATATATATATATATATATATATATATATATATATATATATATATATATATATATATATATATATATATATATAGTAGCGATCTCGGTTAATGCAGGCAGGCGCAGGGGAGATCGCTACTATATATATATATATGTAATATAAACACACACTGTCAACATCCTGGTCTGTACACATGGGATGCCACCTTCACAGTGAAGTCAACTCTTTTGTCTTAATAAAAAGCATGCGCTGTGTAACTATGCCTCCGAAATGAAAATCATTTCATTGTTGCAACAAAGCTGGAAACTATATTGATTGTTTGAAATAAGCAGTAACACAGACATATCTCTGTCGTGAATATAGGTTGTCAAAAAGCACTCGTTTTCTGGCTTGTTCAGCAACCATGCGGCAAAGCAAACTTGATCAAAGAAAAAACAAAATCAACAACTTTTCATGCCAAACTTTTCATGTCGGGTTGATTTGGAATAAAAGCTCAGTTTGGGATTCTTACATGTTGGATTAAGATTTGGTCCACTTTCAAACGATTCATGTCGATTATTTATTTTGAATAAAAGTTAATCTTCAATTTGGGATTTTTGCTTTTTGTACTGTGTTTTAATTATTTAACTATAGGATGCAAAGGCAGAATACTGCATACATGAGACGATCAGGGAAATTGAATTCTACTTTTATTCACAATCTCATCTCATTAACTTACTCCAACAGTTTATCATTCATTTTGATTGTCCTTTTGCTACAACGAACCCCTCAATATAACGAACAAACGGCTTGGACCCCAACAGGTTTGTTATAGCGATGGTGTACTGTATTATACCTCTATGGACAGGGATTTAGTTTTCAGAGGGAACAATACTTACAGTAACAAACAATTCACTGCCCATTTGTTTTTTAACAATTGCAAACAAAGCCAGCATGTCTTGATGACCTCAGGCCTGCACTTTATCTGCAACCTGCGATTGAAGCACTTGACCTGAAATTTTGTCCCACGATCTTGAATTATTTGATAACGAACACCTGAGTGTTCTTTAGTGATTAATTATGGTTTTGTTTTACCCTGATTAATTATAAAGGATATTTTCCAGGTTCTAAGAAATCATGTTTGCAGTTTCAGTTTTGCCCATGTTCCACTGTGTGTTAATAAAACCACAAGATAAATAAAAGTCCTAACTAAGGAGGAAATTACAAGAAAGCCACAAAAATAGTTTTCGGAAAAAAAATACTTTTTTGAAATTACCCCAACGTAAACTTGTCTAATCATGATTGCAATAATGTCTTTATTGTTTTGTAGGTGGAAAGCCAGGTCACAAGTGAAATGAGTTTGGAGGTTTTACCTTAGTATCACAAAATCAGAATACACCATTGTCACAGGAACATTTATGACAAACAACTGAATGAGTGATTTCTTTTCAGGGCAGCCTTGAGGTATTGGGCAATGTGCAAGACTGTTCAGTTTTTACTACTTTAATGACTTCAATTTTATCCATTGTAAATCAGATGGAAAAAATATATTTATTAAATGATAGAAGTAAAATATTGACACATTTACATCACATCAACTGAAGCAGAACTTACTTTCCCCCGGGTATATCCACTTGGTATCCCACACAAGTAGACCCAATTAAGATTTCAACATACTTGACCTTTTCGCTTAAATGTTTTATGAATTACCATGGTCTGGACTCTGCATCCATTACTAAATGTATTTCCAACTTTTAAGTCCATTTCATGAATGTTTAATCAAATGCTCTTTTAGTACTCCTTTCACTAAAAAGCTGCTTTTATATAAGGGAGACTTAAGCCCCTTTCACACTGGCACATCTACCCGGGTCCAGACCCGGGTTCGGACCCGGGTTCTGGCTACCCGGGTCGCAATCCTGCGTAGTGTGAAACCGCGTACCTGGGTCATACCCAGATTAACCCGGATCCCAGCGACCCACCTTAGGATGTGGGTTGACACACTGACCCAGGTTGAGCGAGATAGAATGCATGACGGCCGACGAAATAACAAACAGCCCCACCTGCGTGAAGGTTTCATTTCCGCAAGGAACATTTTTGTTTTTTCTGTTCAGCCATATTTCTGTTGCTCTAGAGACACCATGAGCCAGAATGCAGCAGGGATGAAGAAACATTTGCTCTAATCAACATTTGGGCTCACGGTTTAATCCAGAGAAGCTTGGATGAAAGCGTCCGTAATAAGCTGCATCCGGGGCATTGATACACTTATTGTTTACTTGCGTCTGTCACCCAGGTCAACCCTGCTTTATTTAAAACCCTGCCTTAGCACAATTGTTGGAAAGATGGAGAAGTACATAACTTTTTTTCTGACAGATAGACAACAACAGGTAAATGTAACTTCTGTTACAGAGATATTGAAGTACAACACGTTATTGTATATTTCTGGAGTGTGGCGGGATCTGGATTTTTTTTTTTTTGGTGATACCTTTTAATTTGTTGCATACAAACATGCTAATGTCTTCTGGAGCCAAATCTAAGGTTTTTAAACACAAGCTCCTTGGGCTTGTAGGTTTTCATAAATACCTTGTGATCCGGTTGGACGCATATTTGCTTCTCTTATCTAGGAACCTCTCCATGGAAGACCCTACCCAAAGAAGTTTAAAGACACACTGAAGAAATCATTGGAATATGGCTGATGGTTTTTAAACACTGAATTGCAGTTGTCAATATATGTGCAAATGTTTTATTTATTTGAATGACTAGAGTAACTGTCGATATGGGCCACAGCCATCAGGTCACTCATGCAGATAATTAATGCAGATAAGTAATGCAGATAGTTTCCTCAATTCATTTTTTTTTCAAGACAGTGAAAAATGTATACATGTATTACACTTTTTTATTTTAGAGACATAATTTGATTTTCTGTACAATATAAATTGCTTTTACTTAACACTATTTATCATATCAAAACATAGATCTCGCAATGAAAAAAGCATAGGCATTTAAATTTCTCATTGTGGCTAGCTACCGTTTACATGTGCAGGAATGTATTAGCTGGTCATAAAAAAAGAAGTGAAAGGTAAGCTTTGAGCTTTCAGTTTCGCAAAAGCAAAAAGGAGAGAATGAACTATGTGTGTGCGACAGGCCTCTATTGCTAACCTATGCTTATCTTTTACTGTGGTGAGAGGTCCGGAACCTAAAAGTGTTCTCAATCGTAATCTAGTGAACATTCTAGAGATGATTAATTTGTTTTGCATGCATGAATACTCATAAATGGCAGTTAAAATAGAAAGTCAAAGTCCTGCTGACATGAAGAATCTGCTCCCCTCTATGTATGTTGGATTGACACACATGACATTTAAGTAATTGCTGTATTACAATTTATCACAATATTAAAGTATGGATATTAAAGTATGAAAACTATTACTTGTATAATTTGAAAAACAAGGAATTCAGACAGGATTGTGAAGGACAATTAAACTCAAACTGACTAGCTAAACATTTTCAACCCAGTCTTACTCACAGGTACTGCCGATAAGTCGTAACAAAATAATACATTAAATTATTTTTTTATTATTTTTTTTTTTTTTACCTTGTCAAGAAGCTAAAAGAAACAGTAAAAAAATAACACTGTGGTGTTCATCATCTCACCAGGGACATTTTTGTTTCCCAAAAGTGACCATATTGTTGTATAAATATTAGAAGCATGTTTTTTCCCCATGAAAGCTATTAAATCATAAAAATAAACCTCTGTTTCTGTGATTAAATCTGTCCAAGTAGATTGAGTCCAGTGAGATTAAGTTATGTACCATGGAAACTTAGAATGCTTTGTAAAGAAAAGAGTGGGGGGGGTGGGGGGGTCTCATTGACTTCCACACAATATCCACTAGTCCATTCAATGGTAGCGTCTTCTGAACCCATCTTTTGAGCCAAATTATGCAGTTTGAGGGTTCCTGGAGAATTTGGGGTTAATTTGAAAAAAACAAAAAGCTGCATCAGGCAGGAAACTCTAAATACATATGATCATTTGATTGACAGGCAAATCCTTGCAAACATTACCAAAAGTCAAGGTGACATTGGACAGGGGTCACTCCTACATTCAAGTCAACCTTCAGTTTCATTCAAGCTTCAGAACTTTGAACCTTTTTGCATTCAGTGCTGTTTACCTCCACTTCATTTTCGGCCGTGCTAGAGGGCTTGAAAGTAGAACTACCAAGCAAGTCAAAAACATTGGTTACTGTCTGAAACAATTGTACTGTTTTTATAATATTCAGCTCTTCAACTGCCCTTCACTGTCCATAATATTAGTGCAGCAATGGTCAAAACATTAGACAAAAGGTGTGACCAAATTACATTTTCAATTATTTTCTAAAACTTTAAACATTCATACAATCAAAACAAACTTCAGAAACTTAAGTAGACCAATATTTCAAAAGTGTGTTTTTCAATGCCATAAACTTATTGTTAACTACACAAGCAGAAGACTGGTGAAACGAAAGCAGCCAGTCACACCCATATGTTCTGAAAATGTTGATGATGTATCTCAGTTTATGAACTTGGATAGGATATTTTCAAGCTGATTATGTCCATTACAATGTAAGCCTTCAACATTCACAGTTGCGCTCCAGTAATGCTATATTGTGATGGAATTCAAGCAATTATACAGATGGTGGGAGTTTGATGGAATGTGTCTGTTCAGATTCACTTGGACTTTGTATACAATTTAGCTTGTGAGAACCAAATCTCTTCAGGATCGCTGTCTTGATCTTTGCAATTGCATACAGTATATTTTCTAACTAATAAACCTGAAACACAGCTAATTGTAACAAATCTTCACAGTACAAAACTAATTACTAAGCACAAACTAAATACACATGAGATATAATTTTTTTATTGTATTAGATGTTTGGGTTTGTTTTTTTGCAAAATGTGTTTAAATTAAAATACCTTGAAAACTGAATTACATTTAATTACATTTAAAAACAAATAACATTACAAAAAAAACATAGAAACTGTACTTTATATGTAACAGTATAAATCTTAAGTAGCATTTTCTCATTAAAAAAAATATATATTATTGACTATAACCCACAGCATCTTAGAAAAGATGAGAATCTCAACATGAGATCAACATGATATGATTGAAGGCAATCGGTTTATTGATTACAGTTCTTTTAAAACAAGGGACTTTGTTTTGGGGGTCATGAAGAGATATTAAAAATATCAAAAGTCTCTTTTCAGATATTTCCAAGACCGCTTGACCTTCATTTTAACACTTGTGTTCGGTTACATATTTCCTCCAAAAATTCTATCCCACCATGTCTCACCTCTTGCAGCTGGGCAGGAAACCAATTCAGGGCACTAAAAGGGATAAAAGGCTCTGTAAGATTGAAACCTAAGGATTTTGTTTACATTTCCCAATTATTTCTCAGCATACAGACCATTGTCTTAACAGCCTGTCATCCACAAAAAGCAAACTAGGTTTTGAACTCTGTAGGCACATTGTTCATGTTGTAGTGATCTCACTGCATTTCCCATTACTCCACCTCTGACCTCAGCTTGATTGTATATGGCCCTGTTCACTTAGAAAATGAGCACCACTGGAGAATACTTACACTCTTTCAGCATTATTATTACCAATTCCCTTGAAGATGAACATGCATATACAGTATCTTCCCTCATAGTTGGCTGTTGGGCCTGGCTGTACATGAGATGACTGGCCTTTTAAATTGTTATTATTATTATTATTAGTTTATTTAGCAGACGCCTTTATCCAAGACGACTTAATGAGACTCGGGTGTGTGAACTATGCATCAGCTGCAGAGTCACTTACAATTACGTCTCACCCGAAAGACGGAGCACAAGGAGGTTAAGTGACTTGCTCAGGGTCACACAATGAGTCAGTGGCTGAGCCGGGATATGAACTGGGGACCTGCTGGTAACAAGCCCTTTTCTTTAACCACTGGACCACACATTAACTGAACAACTTCAGAAATACAGTAACCTACAGTTAACTCAGGCTGCTAAATGGACTCATGATTGTTCTGTGAAAGTCAGTAAAAAAAAAAGAGGGAAAAAGTAATATATCCAAAACTCCAGCAACTTAAAAAAAACGATTACATTTGCAAACTATGCATAACTTCATGTACACAGTTTACTGGAGCAGAAGTCCCACATGTGGCCAGCAATATAATTGCCATTGTTCCAGAGTAACCTCCTGCAATCAGCAATTTGACATTTATATTGGCTTTATTTATTAATTTATATACCTTATTTGTCTTTAAACTTGGCTAATGTTTTAATCTGTACTTATTCTGAAAATGTTTCCAAAACACAGATTCAAGCCAACTTCGGTTTAAACAACCTTGTAAAATACCTCAATAAAAAGATCAACGATCAAGAAACTTTTGCATCATTAAGAAGTAATCACTTCCAAACTCTAGTAGGCTAATACATCCCTGTAGACTAGACTATACATTAAAAAAAACGTATCTGATTACTATAAAAATATTAGGTCAAAGCAATGTTAATTCACAGTAAATTGCCCATCACTCATGGACAGTGTGATTGTGACAGTGAGCTAATTTAATTAACCCAATATGTTTTTGAGATTTCACAATAATGAAATGAACCTCAAATGCTAACCTAAGCGCAGTGAAAATTATGTCTTTCTTTTTTGTAGCTTTTTTTTTTTTTTTTTTTTAAACTACATGACCATTGGTGTTTTTTTGTTTGTTTCAATAGTGGTGATGTGGCATGGCACAATAATACAGGCAGCAGGATGTAGCCAACTCAGTATGCAGAAGTAGCAGGAAAATAAGACTTTAATGACCTGGGAAGTGGTTTTCATATTCTAAATTAAGTCTATGAAACCCCACCCTTAACACATGTCCCTTTTTGTGACTAAATCTGGCAATGCATTTCAAGGCTTTTAATTAACTTTTAAAAATAGTCTACTCCCTCTTCTGTGGAATAGCATTATACACTGTAACACATCTTTGTAATTCTTTTTAACTTTCCTTTTTCTTTCAGATATACAGAAATACAACTTACAACTGTACAACTCAACAGTCTAGACACTTTAACTTGTGTATGGTACTGTACATCAGTACACTTAAAAGTGATTTTAACCTTAATATAACTTTGTAAGCTGAAATCATAGTTTGAAGTAAAAGAAATACAATGAAACGCAGTCTGCTTTTCCTCTTTTTTTCCTTATACTGCATCCCTTCCCATTTTGATAATATAACTATAAATAAATAACCAGAAAACATTAGCCGAAGTACTTTAATCACAGTCCAGGGGTTGTGAGAATTGGCCAAGCCCAGTTAGAAAAGGGGTCTGTGAAACACGTGATATCCACATAAAGGCAGAAAATAGTCAACTAAGGATCTGGGTTAAGACCGCCTAGGCTTTTTAGAAAATTGCTTTCACCTGACAGCATCAAATAACACTTCTCTTAAACATTAACTCAACTAAATCTGTAACACAATAAATTAGACTTAAACACATTCATCCTCCCTGCCACCAAAAACTGCAGGTGTCATTAGCTATTTACTGTGCAGCTACTTTAAAATTAGAAATGCTTGCTTTGCAAGTGGGCTTGAAGATGGGCGCCTGTAATTGAGAAAATTGGTAATCCATTGCTGCCTCCCCACAATTTGCCTCAAAGCATTCGAGTATGTTGGTTTTTAGTTAAGTAAAAACACATGCTAGAGCCCCCAAGCAGAAGAGCACAGGAAAACCTTTTTAAATCAAAGCAATATAACAGGCTTTATAGTACTTAGTACCTACATTTATAAGCATGTAAGCCACCAAAAAAAGCCTGCCACGTCTCCCAGCACTGGCAAGGTTGCTAAGATCATACAGGAAATCGTTTATACAGCATTTTGTTAAAGCTGTGTGTTTTGTAAATTAGATTGCTGTTTATATTAAAATGTTTAATACCTGTCTGCCTTAACTTAGTTTATTAGTTGTTAAAATCTGTTACTAAAATGACCATGTGCAAGAAGTCAGTTCAGTGCTAAATCTGCTCTGAACTGGTTATGGCGAATTCATTTCCCCCGTGATTACATCTTCCTGAAGGTATGAAAAGCTTGACTAAGATGACTAATTATTAGTTTAGTAACTTAACTCAACCTGATCTTAAATCAAACTGATTATTTCAGATTTAGAACCTGACTGCTACTCTGGCACACATAATTACTAATACAGGACAAGTGAGCTGCGTTTCCACTGCCAATTCTTGATGAGCACACTGTCCTCATTATTATCCTCCCCTCCTTCTGCAAACAGGTTAATTTAGGTCTCAGCAATGTCATTGTTGGAGCTGGTGGTCAGATTGTAAGCTCCTGACAAAAAGATATTCCCCATAATTTTACTATGTGGAAAACAATATGTTTAATTGTGTTGTCAAGTGGAAATTGACATTGTGACTTCCTCACAGAAAGGCTGTGTTTTCTCAGTGATACAGGCAATTCTATTTCATGTGTGTCATTGACTTTTTATAAGGGGACAATGAGACATCAGGATTTAAATGATTATTAAAATGCAAGCTACAATAATCTAAAGAGACACCTATGGATCACATTAGTTTACTGTAAAGCTACGTCTTAGTTGGTGCTTATCTTGGCGAGAGCCAAGTTTAAATCAGCATGAAGTTTTAACACCTACTCTTGTGTAATGGAAATAATAATAATCATCACCTAAGAATAGAGCCAAGGAGAGTACCAAAAAAAAGGCAAAAAAGCTTTACATGCACAAAAAGTAATACCATTGAAATTGTGACATTTACAAATGTGCAATTCAGAAGATTGATACATACCCTGCTGATTTTGTGTTTAATAATTTTACCATGTGTATTTGCAAAAGATGTTATATCTTATTCATGGTCACACTATTCAAGTTCTGTGATAAATGTGCATACATTTAAAGCACTACTTATACTAGTACTTTACTGACTTTTTTCAAGGTTACTGACACTGGTCCTCAATAGTTATGTCCTTATTATTGAAATGGCTACGGCTTACCAATTTAGCATAAGGTATTCAACATTGATTAATAGATGATGAATGGTTACTAATGTGAGTTCCACTATGTTCAAAATTACAGTAAAATGTTTCCACTAAAGGAAAAGAAAGTTAAACACATCCTTTTTAAAATAAAAAAAGATGGTCTTGCTAACAGGGTGATTCTTCATTGATCTTTGGAGGGAAATGAAGGGCTGGAGGTGTGATCCAGATTAGCATATTCAAGAGATGTTGAATACAAAGCTAATCAACAGGACAGCCACTTCACACCTCCTCAGTGTTGTAGTGTTTACCATATGCTTTCAATTTAAATAAGAAAACATTTGACATTTGGCTCAAAAACAAATAAATAATCTTATAGTATTTGGGGGGGGGGGGAGGGGGGGGGGGGTTTCAGAAGGACATCTGAGGTTCATTGAGCGAGACAGCAAATATAAATGTTTTTTTAAAATAATTTGGTATAGTAAAATTGCAGACACTTTTTTCCCACTTCAACTTTTTAATGAAATAAATCAAACTGGACTCCAGCACTATTATATGTACATTAAAAAAAAAAAAAGAAAAGCAGACCGGTTTTTTAAAGTACCTGTACGCCAAATAAAACTATGATGTTTTGTGTCTTTGGTCCACCACTTTAAAATAAATAAACAGTGTCAAAGGCACCCATGGTTAAAAAAAAATACATATACATGAAAACATTCCCATATAATAAAACTTGTATTAGCTGAAAACATGTATTTTTGCCTGTGGCTGAAGCTAAATGTATTTAGTCTGTAATACTTTACAAAGTAAATATTAAAGAGTTAAATTCTGCAAGCCAGCTGCAGTTACTGAGTATTTGGCTAGGCGGCTGTGTTTAACAGTCATTGTTTTGTTTTTCAATTTGCACATAATTTCCTAAACACATAAACATTCCAAACAAATATCAAGTACTTATCCAAAGCATTAACAATGAACACAAACAGTAACATCTTTTAAAATGTCTGCTACTTGACAGATTATAGAATAAAGCAAGATTGACTAAACTATAACTTTATTTCTAAACATTAGTTTGAAAGCACTTTCCCACATATATTACAACTGGTTTAGGGTTAGTTCCTGGATTTTCTCATGCAAGAGCCGAGCTCGTCTGCATTCACAGTTATAGAGCTTTTTAACCTCATCTTTCTGACAGGGAACAGAATCTGTAACGGCAGTGCATCACACAACACTGCCCGTTATGTTAGTTTATAAATCTCTTAATGTATAACACTTAGCTCAATATGAACAACATTTGTTAACAGTTAATAAACTAAAAAAGTGGCACTTAAAATAAAGCGTGACCAAAACTAATTTTATAAAATAAATCCATCTCTAAGATAACTAGGATACTGTAGCTTCTAAGACAACACTCCTTTATTTAAAAAAATTGTAAACGTAGGTGTTTAACAGGAGTCATTAATAAAAACTATGATTGCCCAGATTTAGATTCTACCATCTGAATGTGCTTTGCTTCAGGAAAATGTCCTGAAGATTCAGTCTAAGTTGTTATTAGGCAAACAACATCAATATTATATGTAACAGACCAAGAAAGCCACATGCTACTACCATGAAGTTAACTACAGTGTCAGAGTTCTGAAAATATTGAAATAATCCACCCTGCTAAATCCAGGATACTAACCTTAAGCCAAAAAACAAAAACAACATCAACAAAAAAAGATTTCCAAACAACTATGAGATATATCATGGAAATAAGTTAAAAAATACCCCTCCAACTAAACAAACAGTAATCAATCACATGTTTGTAATGATTCCATTGACCTTTGTCAAGAATGGTTCTGTAAGGCCTTGGCTTTTTTTTTTTTTTTTTTTTTTTAATATACCAGACAACTATAATCCCCCCCCCCTTACTTCAAATATATATTAGCAATTTATTTTCAAGTTTTCACAAGGGTCTTAAAGCAGCTTCAAAATGTCAACTTTTAAAAAAATCTTCAGTAGTTGAGATTTTGGTGTCGCACAAGTGAAATCTATTTTAGTGACCTATACCTCTGGTCCTCTATAAACCATGCATAGTTATATGAAAACCAGTGGTTCCTAAGATTTAAGGCTGGTTTATACTTCCGACTGCAACCCCATTTTTGGTCTCAGTCAGTGGTATCCAATGGGCGGAATGACATCATCCTCACTGCCGCGAGCTGTGTCTTTTTTGAAAAGTCGTACGGCCTTTTCTTGTTTCTCTGCCACCGCAAAATGTGTCGGATGATTGGAAAATCCAACATTTGTCGCCATGTCACAAGCCAGTGAAGTGCGATAGAGCAAGTTTTTGAGGAACCCAATAAACATGAACAACAGAACAGGATTTTAAACTTGCCTGTAAACTGAATGAAATTAAAGCGTAAATGAACCTTTGCTAAAATGAATATTGGTGATTACATAGGCTACCATGCTCAGCAACCACTTCTATAATAATAACAATAAATAATGAATACAATATATTTTATTTGTATTATTGTTATTCTTTTTATATATTTGAGTCACTAATAAGTTAACGTCGCTATTTACTTTCTGTATGCAATTACTTTCCCCATCAAATCAGTAAAGTTGCTCAGCTGTTCAATACATCTGATCGGAGGCAGTATGGAGAACAGCTGATCAGATTTACTTGTTTGCTGCTCATAAAAATACATATAAGACCATTTACACATTCACTTCATTCATGAGACGGGCAATTTTAAAATCCCGTCTCAAAGTGTCGCAGGATTGTGGAGCCTGTTGGCAACCCTACGACAGCTACGACCACTTTGCTGCATCAAAAAGTCTGCGAACTCGGGGGTGCTTGAGTCCTTCTGGTGCACCCGTAGAAGTGTCTGCAGCTGACGTATGGCTTTTGTCTGCGAGAGAAGTATAAACCAACCTTTAGCCTTCAATAGTTCAAACAATCAGGTCAGTATTGTAAAAGTAGGTCACCAACACCTAAATTCATGTTACCGTCCACTACATCCCAGTGTGGCAGGATACAGGCCCAGTCACTAAGTCAGCATAATTCTGTGCTAGATATTTCCAAAAGGCAAAAAAAAAATCTTTGCCATAGCCATCTGGTAAACATTAAACCAACACGTAACTATGCTTGGGTTGCAATTTCCATGCAGACCTAAAGCTCAAATTAATCTATTCTCTAATGAATCCAATCCAGACGCCTCACATTGCTCACAGGATCCTCAATTTCACCCTGAGCTTTTTCAAGAAGTCACTTGAAACTGTTATTTACAAAATAATTGCAAAAACATAAGCCATGTTGTTTTTTGTGCAAAAACCTAACCTTCTAAATAAAAGCACATTTTGTTTTGCTTCCTTGTAATAAAATAATGTTCTTATTTAATAAATACAGATTTAACTTGCTTTTAAAAAATAAACTTTCTTAGCATGCATCTCTCAACAGAAACCCTTAGACTTCTGCAGTTTGTCAGTTTCTAATGTATTAGACAGTCAAACTGCTATGTAATTTAGAATGGGTTCTGTACAATTGATTGAAATTGTGGATCAAGTGAGACTAACATGCACCATTAGAAACACTGGTTTTATTTCCTTGCGACCTGTTTTAATGATCTAACATGTGACTGTATCTAGATCTACCGCTGTTTAGATACATGTAATAAATACCAGTATCTGACACAATGAGGGCTAGAATTTGTAAAACATTATCCATGCATTTTCAGACACTTCAGTTGCTACTTAGCAAACTTTGTACAGTTTAAAGATAGTTAATGCATAGTGTAATACTTTCCTTTGGTCTTCCCACTTTACTGTCTCAGTAAATATAAATTCTCATGTAATTCTTTGGTGGGAAAAGCATCAAGTCCATTAATCTTCAGACCCCTATCCAGTACAATGTACACATTTCATGCTAAAAGGAATTTGAGACTTTTCAACACAGTGTTCCCTTTCTTAGGATTTATAAATAGGTAAAATGAAACACCTTTTCTTCCAGCAAACTGATGGACCTATTTGTCAGGATCTTTGGGTCTTCAATCAATTTATAACCAAACAATTCCATTGCAGGCCCACATACTTTTTGAACAACCTGTGCCAGCTGGTATGGCATACTGAACCTCCATTTTTCAAACTGTTCAGATGAGTTCTTTTTGGTTGAATACACTCCCCCACTTTCTTTAGAACCTTGAGTGTTTTTAAGAATCCATTCCTTTACCTGACGAGTAAAAGGAATCCCACTGAACCTGTACATTTCTGCTGCTTTCTGCATCGGATACCTGGCTATATCCTCATAGCGCACAAGCATGTAGCGTGCTTTCAGCCAGGAAGGCTGTCTCAAGCCGACCTCTGCTGACAGACGGATATTTTCACAGTTGCCTTTCAACTTTTGCACCTCTTCATCTTCAATGGGCACCTCGCCATTGACCGCCCATTTTTTCCAGTTCTCGTACTTAGAGGAGAAAGCCACCATCCTCGAGGCCAAGATGGCTCTGGGGTCACGCACCAATTGGATAATTTTCATCTGCAGTCGGGAGTCTTCAAGGAGGGGCCGCAGGGACTCCAGCTGTCTGACACGCACTGTTTTAATGGCCCTGTGTTGCTTACTGAGACAAGACTCTGCAGCCAAGGTCAAGTTCAACGGCCCACAGCGGCGGTTCTTACAGTGATATTTCTCAAAGGTCTTCTTCACAAACGGAGTACAGACAGGGTCTTCACATAGGGATCTGCTAGATCCCCTACGAAACAAAGAAGGAGTAATATGATGCTCTGGAAGCGGGCTTATGAAGTGCTCTAGCACATGGAGATCACAGAGGAAAAGCTGCTGGAGTGTATCCCGGTAGATAATGGATGCCGCCACTGCATTGGCTCCCCTGGCTTCGAATGTTACCATTCTCTCGACGTGCCACAAAGGCTCAAACAGGTAAAACATGTTACTACCTTGTTGGTTGAAAAACTCCCCCACGAAGGAGGAACCTGTCCTTGTTGTTGCCATCAGTAAGATGTGCTTCCTTGGATTAGACTGTTCATTGTCTACCTGGTGCTGAAACTGCAGAGCAAAGTTTTCTAAACGGTTCTTTAAACGCTTGAACGCTGGGTCCAGCTCACTGAGTGACAAATAGGAGCCATTTTCTGTGAGCAAAACAGATACTGAACCATTCGGGTAAAGTGGTGTTTGTGGAGTCTGTCTTGGTGTTAGCTTGTCTGATACCCTGTGAAACAAGATAGAAATAATCAGATACAAACAGAGATATTCTTAGTGTTAGTGTCCCATCCTCTAAATATTTAATACAATTTACTATAGAAAATAACAATATAAATATTGAAACTTGGAGCTTATTTTATTCTTACACAAGTGACTTACTCCTATATTTGTGCTGTGGATCAATTTCAAATAAGCAACAATAAAGTAACAATAAAGTTATAAAGTAACCTATGATGCATCCCTGGCAACACTTACCTTGAAATTATATTATTTTCCTTCTCAATGATGACAAGGGCCCCTACAAACAATAGGAATATTGTGTATTTGCTCCTCATTCTTAGATTTGGTTGTAGGGCACTATGTCTCAATAGACTGGTTCTTTATGAATGCTTCCAATTTTCCAAGGTCTCCTCCGCACCCCCTCAGTGAGTCTTCATGGAGCACAGCCGATACGCACTGCAGGGCTAACTTTGCTCGTGGAAACTGCTTCATTCTGTAATGTGAAATGATGAAATTCCTTAGAAGCATTTCAGGGAAAATATATTTTTTTATAAGCGTTTAATATGGTAGCCTGTCAACACAGCTGGGCACTTATGCTTTATGAAAGTAGACTTTTGTTTTTGATCAATGCCTCTGTTTCATTCAATCAGAGCATAGGATTTTTCCTCATGCTTTCACCTACAAGTTCCATGCTTTCATTCACATAAACGTTCCTTTTAACTAGAAACAAATGTCCTTAACATTCTCTTAAACACACTTGAACAGTAGTTTAACACGTTGCTACAAACTGTTACACCATAATAAAAAATGGCTTGGTTTAGCTGCCAGAAAGTCTTTTCTTCGTACCACTAAAGGGTTAACTTTGTTAAGCAGAAGAGGGGAAGTCCCCCATTTTTGGATTACAGTAAAATATCTTTAGAATTAGCCTTCTATTTTAAACAATGTATAAACAATAGAACATTACGGGCTATTTACTCCAATCGTAATTTCGTTTTCTTAAACGAAAAAACACCAATTACAAAATGAATAACAAACTGAGACTGTTTGCTCAATATCTGTTTACTAAATACTCGTTGTTTATTTCTAGTTTGGTGACGTTATTGTGTGTGTGTTTATTCCTTTCTGAAGAAAAAAAGATTGTTAATCTAGCATACGTAATCTGATTTTTTTAACACTCCCAGAAACCTCAAGACAATATTATTGATCAGTGATGTCTAACTGATTCAAAAGTATGAAAAGTATGAAATTATTTTATGCCTATATATTCTGTCTGCCTGTAATTTATCAAAAATCATGGATTATTTTCTGGTAGAAATATGCATTTGCTTAGATTTGAGTAATGGTGGTTGACAAAACAGTAAAACATGAAAACACAGGGTTTATACACACTGTTCAGTAGGTTGTATGGATTATGAGTTCAGAAAACAATGCAGGCAAACGTTTTGCAATTATCTTTTTGGAGCCTTTGGCAAAGCATAGGGCTCTTCCTGCCAAAAAAGCCGAACATTTATTACAAGTAAGATTTTTTTTTTTGAGTTTCGTATTACTATCGTGCACTGTATGATATGAATGAGTGTTTAAAGGTATGTGGATGAACTGGTCAATTGTACCTTATTGTTCCAAAGCCTTGCTCTGGAAAACTGAGCTGAGCTGTTCAAAATCAGTATATGACACTTTAACCTTAACCTGGTAGATAAAAATATGCAATGTTTTTGCTCACCAATACTGTTTATACAAGTGTTGAAAGATCTAGCAGTGAATAACGTTTTGGTATTCAACTTTACAGAGTGAATAATTTTTGGGTGATTTATTGGGTGAATGACACTGTTACAAACCATGCTTTGTTCTAAGAGTATGGGAGCTTGATATCACAAAAGTAATTCCCTGAATTAGGCTCAATTCAGGCTCAAAATGTAATATATTTTCAATGCATTGTGCTTGTTTTATTATTGTGCGTGTTTATAATCCTGAGGGATGACTGGAAACAACCCATTCGCAATTTCCATAAACAGAAACTGCAGATCAGAAAAAATATATGTATAAAAGGGACCAAATCAAAGCACAGCTTTGTTAAACCACTGTGTTCAAAGGTCAGTTGTCTTTCACCACTGGGCATTTTAATGAGTATCACTGTACTGAAGACATGCTGAACAGCTAACCCAATACAAAGTAAACCTCTGCCTAGTGCCTACCTAAACTTGCCCAAGATAAAATGGAGATAAAATTACTATCAGTCAGTAAGCTTTTAAAAAAAAGAATAAATAGTGTCTTTTAGATTTCAAGTACTTAATACCTGATGATATACAGTTACATTTTTTTCTGCAACTGCCTTTTACAGTGAGGTAAAAGTGTAATTTAAAACAGTTGAACATAAAATCCCCAAGTTAAATATTTCTCTGCACTGTACACAACAGAACTGTGCCAGGGCCTCTACCAACTGATTTAACAATTCCACCCAGTTTGTGACATGCAGGAATGAAGGAAATGAGTCATAAGTATATTAAAATGTTACATAATCCCTGTAGACATATTACCTGAATTAATATAAGCAAATCGTAATAACATACCATCTATACTTTTCCAGCAAGTTCAAAATCCAGGCTTGGGCTGATACAGAGTAAAATATTAATAACTTAATACTGGAGCAACATAACCCAGAACCACTCAGAATTATTGTAAACACCATAAAATAGAAATGGAAATATCAAAGAAAGAATGACATTTGAAGCTGCTTGCTCTTTAACTACTGCCGTCAGGCTAAGAAGTAAGAGTAACTTTCTGTACTTGGTCACTGTGACAGAAATAGAATGATTCTTGGTGGTAAATCTCCCTCCCGACCTGTGAGTGTGCTAAGTAACGGGAACAGAGTACCCTGGACTGGTTGGCCTGACAATTCATTCCCAGGGTTAAAAGGAAGTTGGTCATCTAGAAAGGGGGTGGAGCTTGGAATCGTTTACCAAGGGGTCATGTGTGATGATACAAATAGGGGACGTAATCTGTTCCTTGCTATGGTTATGCTGAAACCGTATTGTTGATATAAAGAAACGTGAGTGTTTTTTTTTGTTTTGTCCGTCTGTCTAAAAACTCTGTGATTGTTAATTGTTCACCAGATTAGACTATCACAATCCGGAGCTGTCACCCACGGCCAGCACTAAAACCAGACAACACTGCACTACGTATTCATCATTGTTCAACGTAATAAATTGTACCTCACCAGAAGTACTACAGCACTCACTTTGGACTTGTGCCCATGTTTTGTGTCTAATTGTGTTTGGTACTGTGCTTATTATTTTCGGGACTGCAACCCTTTATTATTACTGAGTTATACACATTGCTGTGTATTGCTAGCCCTCTATTATTTACTGCATGGACATCAGACCATTGGATTATAAATAAACAAACCACTTCACCCGTACTTTGTTGTCTGTTTGTTTCATTGGATTACTGCACCTGCATTTCACCTGCTCTACATCTGCGCACTAATTACCACTTTGCCAGAGTCACCTATGATTAACGCATTGTATCTTATTGTATTCTTGTCATTATGTTATGTTTAGATACCAGTGAAACCATCTACAGGCTGACATTATTGTTGGAACATCTGGCACGAGGGATTTTTAAATATATAGCAGCAAGAGGAGTCATTTCCACAGAAGCAGGTAAAAACCAGGTCTGAGTAATCAAACGGTGATCAGACAGAAAGCTGAGTATAAGGTCTTGTTGGATTACACCGTGTAACAATTTTTTTTTTTTTTTTTTTTGTTCCTGGGTAGTAAGTGTTATTTCCTAATTGCTTATGCCTCAAAAGTATAGAAAATGGCTATTATTCCCCACAAACTTTGCTTTTGTGACCAGGACAGTGACATTTTGAAATTTACCTATTTTCCAGAACATTCCAGATAGATTCAGTGCTGAGTAAACTTGGAGTAACTTCTAGAACTTTCTAGAACTTTCCAGTAATATAAATAGTAGTATAAATACAGGGGCCTTAAGCCCACCAGTTCAGTTTAGTTCCAGCTGCTTAAGTGGATACATATCTGCATTTTTCTGAGATGGCATCAAGGTCATAGGAGACTTCAAAATGGTGGCATTCCTGATGGGTCTCCAAGGCGGTTTTACCAAGTTTCCCTGCTATCTTTGCCTTTGGGACAGCAGGGACACCAAGGCCCACTACCGCAGGCGGGACTGGCCACATCGGACTGAGTTCTCTGTGGGGAGGAACAACGTCAAGTGGGAGCCACTGGTGGACCCCCGGAAGGTGCTGATGCCACCACTGCACATCAAATTGGGCCTTATGAAACAATTTGTCAGAGCTCTAGATAAGGAGTCGGCAGCCTTCAAGTACCTTCAAGACTTCTTCCCTAAGCTGTCTGAGGCAAAGGTCAAAGCCGGTGTCTTCGTCAGACCACAGATAAAGAAGATCCTGGAGTGCAATGAATTCCCCAAGAAGCTCACTAGTAAGGAGAAAGCGGCTTGGAACAGCTTTGTCGCAGTGGTTCGGGGCTTCCTGGGCAATCACAAGGCCGAAAACTATGTGGAGCTGGTTGAGACTCTGGTGAAGAACTACGGCACAATGGGCTGTAGGATGTCCCTCAAAGTCCATATCCTTGATGCTCATCTTGATAAATTCAAGGAGAACATGGGAGCGTACTCGGAGGAGCAAGGCGAGCGCTTCCACCAGGATATACTGGACTTTGAATGCCGCTACCAAGGACAGTATAATGAGAACATGATGGGAGACTACATTTGGGGGCTGATTCGTGAAAGTGATTTACAGTATAATCGTAAATCTCGAAAAACTACTCACTTCTAAATCTTTTGTAGTCATTTTTGTATTACTTTAGTATAAATACATGTTAATTTGGATTCATATGTTGTTTTTTTCTGACTTTATGTGAACGAAAAGACACAAATTTGCCCGTTTTCTCATTGGAAATAGGTAAATTTCAAAATATCACTGTCCTGGTCACAAAAGCAAAGTTTGTGGGGAATAATAGCCATTTTCTATACTTTTGAGGCATAAGCAATTAGGAAATAACACTTACTACCCAGGAACAAAAATTGTGTTACATAATAAATAAATTAAATCTGTCAAATCCAGACTGGCCATCACTTTTTGATATCTACACATGACAAGACAAACAATCAGCCGTTCAAAACCAAGGGTTAAATGTTAGTGCTTCTGCAGGAATTCAACCCCAATACCAGTTGACTACAGCTTAGTTAGCCAGTGTTGCTAGGTGCTGAGCAGTGACACAGCTGCCAGTGACAGTGTCTATCTTCAGATTCAGAGACAGAGGTCCCTTAGTGGAATGCACTATTTCTTTTAGTTAATAAAAACAAAACAAAAAATCAATGCACTTTCCTACAACTTGGTAAGTAAAACAAGAAAAGCCCAGTTCATTTTTACATTCAGTTTTTTTTGTGAGTAACATTACTTTTGTGGTCAATTTCTTTTAAACCAAAACCCATATTCCTGTCTAACCCACCCTATGATCCACTCTGTCAACTTGTTATAGACTCCTCCACATCCTGGATACAGATCCCTATACAGAACATTCTCAAGCTACACTATGATCAAATAATCCCTACAAGGGTGTTGTTTCTTACTAGACTCCCAAGATAATGACTTTAATAACTCATGAAACCACAAGTCAATGCCTGTCACCAAACCTACATTTCCATTATCTGGTCATACAAAGTTTAACCCCTTTACAGCCAAACGTTTTTGTCAAAGATGTCACCCCACTGCTATGTATTTTATGACCGTTTTTACCACACTCTCTTTCAAGTGCTTTAAAAAACTTATTTGAGACAGTAGTTTTTGGGGGGGTTTTTCAGCCAGAACAAAAAAGAAAGTAGTCCTGGGACAAATATCCATATATACAAACATTGTTTTACATGAATTGGAAGGCAAAAAAAAAAGTCTGTGTCCGTCAGAAACTACTTTATCTGTGTGAGATTTCCCTTGTTTGTCACCTGCTTGCCACTGTCACTGCTGCTGCTGCTGGTGCTGCAAGTGGGGATAAATCGCACATCAAATGGACAAAAGGCAAATTGAATGGA
This sequence comes from Acipenser ruthenus, assembly GCF_902713425.1. Lineage (NCBI taxonomy): Eukaryota > Metazoa > Chordata > Actinopteri > Acipenseriformes > Acipenseridae > Acipenser > Acipenser ruthenus. Next base: position 13,040,602 of record NC_081195.1, on the reverse strand, counting down.
TAAAGCTCATACTTAATGTTTGATTCTAGTTTTTAACATTTGATGGTTTCAATATTCAATACTTGCTTAAATTTAATATTTAATGAGTTGTCGTTCATTATTTAATTTTTGTTACTAATACTATTATTAATATTATAAAATGTTTAAAAGATCATAGTAATATATAGCCAGCATTCCCAAGTGGGCCCTATCGGCATTTGTGTATACCGAATTATTGCTATTATTATTATATGAACTTTTGCTTTAATCAAAATTGTTACTAATATATTATAAGACTTTACAAAAATGTATTAGGACCTTGTTAACTTGTTATCTATTTTTATCTTAGTAGGAATATTTCATATTTTGTTGATTTCAAAATATGATTTGACTGAAAATATATACTGCTATATATACAGTCGCAGACTTAAGTGTTGGCACCCTTCATTTGAAAGCGTTATTCACAGATTCATTTATAAATTGAGTAATGAGTTAAAAATACAGAGAAATATACTATATATATATATATATATATATATATATATATATATATATATATATATATATATACAGTATATATTAGATACAGTATTACTCAACAAACCAAATGGAAATACCAAGTACACAGAAATAGAGAACTAATATGTGATTTAATAAAAACATGCCTCACACAGTAGTTGGAAGAAAATAGAAGAAGTGTAACTGGTGTTTTGGGGTCCCACACTGGTGTTACCTGTGACCGATAAATGGTGGACGGAGATGGTATTCAATTCAAATGTTTTTAAGAATAAATACTTCTACTGCAAAGGGACCTATTTACTGGGTTTGTAATTTGCAATTAGCAGTTTTTGTTGGACATATGCAAAGCCTCCGCTGTAAAAGTTGATGTGAAACAAAAATCTATTTTAGTAATATAATCAAATGAACCATTAAGAATGGTAGTAAATATACCAATCTGGTAGACATTATATGAATACACAACCCCCTTATCTGATTCCTCCAATCACCATATAGGTCTAGTTGATTCAATACAGTGACCATCTATCATAACTCAAAGTTGTTCTAAATGACAGCGTTGCCCTAGTGACATCCTAGCAACCCACGCGCGTTTCTTTGCCTCCGCAGTCGGACAGTTTGAGAGGGAGCAACCAGGCTCGTGAATGAGACGCTAATTCAAATTCCTATTAGTACTTTTTTATTTTTTAAATTATATAAAACAGTCCACTCATTTGTTATTACATTTTTTTCCTGATATCCTCCCATCCTGGTCCGACAAAAAATGCAATAAATTAATCTCATACTGACAGAAAATAACAGAAATTCGATATAAATATAAATGAATAAGAACATCTCTAGATCAATAATGTTTATCGTGTGAGGAAGTTAATAGTGACATTTCACAAAAGGCACTTTAAATTACAAAACATGAATGTTAATTGAATATACATTTATCAAATATATAGTGTCCTTACCTTAATTTGATGTAGGAGTCTTCAAAGGAGTCTTTGATGTAGAAGTCTTCTGTCCGTTTTTTATCAAACTAAAATCTACCTATCTATCTATATCTATCTATATATTGTATAACTTATAATTTATCTATCGAATATAACTTACTTATCTAATAACTTATCTAACTATCGAATATAACTAACTTAAATCTCTATCTAATATAATTTACAACAACAGATTTAAATATAATAATAATACTGTATAATGAGAGAACAATCCATACAATATACATAGATTATAAATTTGGTATTTCAGTGTGTCAATTAAAAGCAAGCTCAAAGCACATACATATGTAGCCCAGTTGGAGCCTGGGTTTTTAGTGAGGAAACCCACATAGAGCCCACATGGGGCCCATGATGGACCCACCCTTTAGCCCCAGTTGGGGCACCATGGAGCCTGTGGCCAAAATTAACTGGGGCCCATTTGGGCAGCCCATTTGGGGCCCAGAAGGTAGCCCCGATAGGGCCCACGTGGGAATGCTGCTATATATTACTATGATCTTTTAAACGTTTTATAATATTAATATAAAACTATTATAGTATAATATAATTAATATTGTAATATATATATATATATATATATATATATATATATATATATATATATATATATATATATATATATATATACAGTACTGTGCAAAAGTTTTAGGCAGGTGTGAAAAAATGCTGTAAAGTAAGAATGCGTTCAAAAATAGACATGTTAATAGATTATATTTATCAATTAACTAAATGCAAAGTGAGTGAACAGAAGAAAAATCTAAATCAAATCCATATTTGGTGTGACCATCCTTTGCCTTCAAAACAGCATCAATTCTTCTAGGTACACTTGCACAAAGTCAGGGATTTTGTAGGCATATAGTCAGGTGTATGATTAAACAATTATACCAAACAGGTGCTAATGATCATCAATTCAAAATGTAGGTTGAAACACAATCAGTAACTGAAACAGAAACAGCTGTGTAGGAGGAATAAAACTGGGTGAGGAACAGCCAAACTCAGCTAACAATGTGAGGTTGCTGAAGACAGTTTACTGTCAAAAGTCATACACCATGGCAAGACTGAGCACAGCAACAAGACACAAGGTAGTTATACTGCATCAGCAAGGTCTCTCCCAGGCAGAAATTTCAAGGCAGACAAGGGTTTCCAGATGTGCTGTCCAAGCTCTTTTGAAGAAGCACAAAGAAAAGGGCAACGTTGAGGACCGTAGACGCAGTGGTCAGCCAAGGAAACTTACTGCAGCAGATGAAAGACACATCATGCTTACTTCCCTTCGCAATCGGAAGATGTCCAGCAGTGCCATCAGCTCAGAATTGGCAGAAAACAGTGGGACCCTGGTACACCCATCTACTGTCCGGAGAAGTCTGGTCAGAAGTGGCCTTCATGGAAGACTTGCGGCCAAAAAGCCATACCTCCGATGTGGAAACAAGGCCAAGCGACTCAACTATGCACGAAAACACAGGAACTGGGGTGCAGAAAAATGGCAGCAGGTGCTCTGGACTGATGAAAAATGGCAGCAGGTGCTCTGGACTGATGAGTCAAAATTTGAAATATTTGGCTGTAGCAGAAGGCAGTTTGCAGGGCTGCAGAGCGGTACATGAATGAGTGTCTGCAGGCAACAGTGAAGCATGGTGGAGGTTCCTTTCAAGTTTGGGGCTGCATTTCTGCAAATGGAGTTGGGGATTTGGTCAGAATTGATGGTCTCCTCAATGCTGAGAAGTACAGGCAGATACTTATCCATCATGCAATACCATCAGGGAGGCATCTGATTGGCCCCAAATTTATTCTGCAGCATGACAACGACCCCAAACATACAGCGAAAGTCATTAAGAACTATCTTCAGCGTAAAGAAGAACAAGGAGTCCTGGAAGTGATGGTATGGCCCCCACAGAGCCCTGATCTCAACATCATCGAGTCTGTCTGGGATTACATGAAGAGAGAGAAGCAACTGAGGCTGCCTAAATCCACAGAAGAACTGTGGTTAGTTCTCCAAGATGTTTGGGCCAACCTACCTGCCGAGTTCCTTCAAAAACTGTGTGCAAGTGTACCTAGAAGAATTGATGCTGTTTTGAAGGCAAAGGGTGGTCACACCAAATATTGATTTGATGTAGATTTTTCTTCTGTTCACTCACTTTGCATTTTGTTAATTGATAAATATAAACTATTAACATGTCTATTTTTGAAAGCATTCTTACTTTACAGCATTTTTTCACACCTGCCTAAAACTTTTGCACAGTACTGTATATATATATATATATATATATATATATATATATATATATATATATATATATATATATATATATATACCATTTTAATGTAAATCAGGCAAAACGTTACGTAATATGGTGATTTTCAAGGAGGGCATTAAGTAATTGCTATATATTAAAATGTCTGGATGAACACAAGCAACAAATCTAACCATTAAAAAAAAAGGTTTCAAAAGTGTACAAAATCCACATGGAAGCTAAAAAAAAAACATATATTCAAGTTACCTGGGTTTTTAGTGAGGGAACCCACGCAGAGTCCAACTTGGACCCACGCAGGGCCCACACACAATCCAGCAGTATGCCCAGCAGTATATATATACCACCGCAATGAATACATTAATAGCAAGCAATCACACGGACAAACTTCAACGAAACATTGACGCATGCACATATCTCAAAGTAGTGCAAAATTCGTGTGAGAAGCAGACCAGGGGAGGGGTCTGAGGCTGATAAGTGTGCAGATGTGGAAGATTATAGTCTTGGCTTGCGCACTGTCCAGTAACCTACAGTTTTTATGCATGCATTGACCACAAACATTTGTTATGTTTTTTACATCCTCCATACACTTTAACTTTCAAAAGAAATGACATAGTGATCAACGTTTTAATTTTCTTTCATGATGTTATCCTAGCTTTTGTTAAGTGGAATGTAATAAAAGAGGTGCTTATTCATTTTGGAACTAGGTAGCAAGCATGTTCTTTACTCAAATTACTATCGAGTTGGTTTCGGATGAGGAGGACCATGTACGCAGCTCCCCTTTTGCTTGTTTTACAGCTTCACCCAGTTTCACTATTGTTCGGAACCTCAACTATCATTTTATTTTCTTTCAATACTTTTGCATTTAGCTGTTTTAGTCAGTTTAGAATCATTATTTATTACAAATTAGGCCTACACACAATAACAAACTAACAGGCATAACAGACTCAACAAATTTTATTTTTAACTCAAACTTCAAGCCACAGCTTTTCACTTCATATGACGCTTTTTCTTTCTTTAACAAAGGTTGGTATTAGCACCAGCACCTCTCATCAGCTAACTGTTGTAAACCTTGAAAAGAAAACTCTTCTGGACACCTAATCGGTTTCAGTTTGGGAAAATCATAACCATTGCATCAGTAAAGTACCTACGCAACTGTCCATTCCCATTCCTCATGAGTTTAAGGTCACTGTTTAGTTTATTACATTTGTGGAAATCACAATTCACTCCTGCATCATGCCTCCCCAACCCCTCTCCTTCAAAAAACCTGTTTCTGTTCTTTGTAAATGTAAATGAAGGAAGCCTGTGATACACTGACACAACGGTCATGCTTTCTGTCAGTGTTTTCCATTAGCAGCAATGAAAATCCAGCAAGCATGTGCAGCTTTGCATGTAGCAACAAAAACCTCATTGGTTGGGGAACTTCTTTCATATGAATCTACCCAATCCAATACATCTGCAAAAAAGTGAACCACATAATGTAAACATTACTTCATACAAATATGTTATATGAAATGGTTAATGAGATATTACCATAGAAGCTGCTCACAGTTTTATCTGCTCAATACTTGATAACTGTCTTCTTTTCCCATAGCCCCATGGTTGCCTCTGTTGCCTCAGAACTCTATCCGGGACTAGTTCACCTGATGCTAATCAGGCCAGGTATTTGCAAAGGTGTCTCTGTCTGTACTCAGGCTATGGCCTGTATGTGTGTAGAGACCTGGCTACTGTTGTTAGAAGGTATGAAAATCTGTGTTTTTTTATCTACCCAGATTACAGTTCGGAAGCTCTTTGTGTAAAGTGTTAGTTAGTGCTCATGAAAGAGCTAAGTTTTGTTTTGTGTTTTGTTTTATTTTGTGTTCTTTGATTATAATAAATATGTGCATTAGCGCTTAAACCTGTCATCTCTGCTTCTGAGTCGCTGCATTGCCACCTAAAAGCCTCTGCACCTACGCTATCCTGCCATAGTGCTCTACATTTTTACCGTCACCCTGCGCAATGAGAACGTCATCAATAATTTGGTAATCAAATTAGCAAGATGAATATTGCTTCACTCTACTTACCCATTCTGAATTCCTCTAAAAAAAACAGTAACATTTCTAGACTTAACCAGAAACAAAAGAAAGAAAGTACTGATTTTCTACCTCATTCTTTTAAATAGGCCCTTATTGCAGGGCACTGCAGTTTAAAGGCTAACGTCTAAAATAAAACAGGGGCGAGACACAGGAAGGAAGCTGCGGTAGGCTAATTATATATATGCCAGGCATAATATTAGTCACATTGCACACAATATATGCAGGCCTTGCACTGGCTGAAACCTCTTTTCTCTGCTGGAATGCTCACCCACACCAGAAGGTCACAACATATTACTTCTGTGCTCCGTCCCTACTCTGGCTCTAGTTTCGTGTTGATTTTAAGAAACTCATTCTCACCTACCAAATACTAGATGATAAGTTAACACCTTTCCTGGGTGGGCATTCAGATCACAGGATATTACCTGTTTGATACTAAGAGCTTCACTTCAAAACCATATTCAAAATGCTTATGTTTATTCATGCCTAAATGTACTGTGCTTCCTCATTAAAAGAGGTAGTTGGAAGATTTAAATTAGTTGAGAATGCAAGGGTAACTAAAATGGCTTTATGGGGAATTGTGACAGAAACACAATGATTCTTGGTTGTAAATCACCCTCCTGACCTGTGAGGGCGCTAAGCAGCGAGAACAGCATTCCTTGGACGGGCTGGCCTGACAGTTCTTTCCCAGGGTTCAAGGGAAGTTGGTTTGGGTGCAGTCTTGTCCCAAAAGGTAGACGGAGTAGAACACCCAATACTGTATCTCAGTAAAAAGATGCTACCTCGGGAGCGCAACTACTCCGTAGTCGAAAAGGAGTGTTTGGCCATTAAATGGGCTACTCACTCTTTACGATATTACCTGCTGGGATATTCATTTGATCTTGTCACTGACCACACCCCACTCAAGTGGTTAAGCACAATCAAGGATAGCAATGCTCGGATAATTCGGTGGTATCTGGTGTTGCAACCCTTTATGTACCACATGGCACACCGTGCGGGGAAAGGCCATCAAAATGTGGATTACTTTTCCCGGGAGGGGGGAGTAATGGGAAAGGGGGCGAGACTCTGTTGCAATAACGCATTGACCTGGAAGGAAAACGACGTGGCAGGCGCAGATTGGAGAGGCGGTTGCACTCGTTTACCAAGGGGTCATGTGTGACAGCATCTGTTCCTTCGTTTTGGATTGTGTAAATAAATTGAGAAAGACTGTGAGAGACCCCGTTCCTAATCATATAAAGTACTGTAAATGTTTTGTTTGTTTTGTCTTGTCTTGTAATTGTCTTGTCTTGTCTTGTCTTGTCTTGCACATTACCAGACAGCTAGCACAGTTCCGGAGCTGTCGCCTAGAGCCAGCACTAAGCCGGAACGGCACTTCACCAACAGTCACTAAATAACCTGTATCACCCACCACGAGCACTACTGCACACACCCAGGACTGGTGACCATGTATGTATTACTGTGGGTCAGATATTGTGTTTATTAGTTGGGACTGCAATCCCGTTATTGTTTACCCCATGCAGTACACGTTGTGTATTGCCGGGGGATTATTGTTTAGGTCACCAGACCTGGAATAAAAATAAAGTTCACTGTTCCAAACTGGATTACAAGGCTCTGTCTGTTTAATTACCGCACTGCATCACTCCTGCATCTGTTCCCACTCAGCCTCTTCATCACAGGAATATTAAAGGGTTGCATTGTAGAATGACAAATGAACATTTAACACAAGACTAATTCTCCCACCCAGACTAATTCTCCCACCCAGACTAATTCTCCAACCCAGACTCATTCTCAAACGTCTTCCTTTTTGTACCCTCCCCCTTTAAATGGGCACTGTGTGCGGAATTCATACAGACCCTGTCTAGCTCTGATAAACAAGACAAAGATATGTTTAATCATTAAATTATATCTGACCATCTTACCCCATTATGTTATGTCTGTTCAAATCATTAAATACTGTCTGTACTTCCTCAAATGAACCCCATCAGTCTAGGCATAGATAACCTTAAATGTTCACTAAAAACATGTTCTGGTTTTGTTTTTTGAGGAGATAAAGTGGAATAAAAGAAAAACAAATGTTTTCCTATTTTAATATATTTCACCTGAAAAAAAATGTTGTTCTAAATTCCACTCTTTCAAGAGTATATTTAGCTGCTGTGGTGCAAGTTAGGTAGATTCATGGCTACTGCCTTAAACTGCTTCAAATGATGTGTGTGTGTGTGTGTGTGTGTGTGTGTGTGTGTGTGCTTGCTTGTTATATGGTTATGAATGGTATTTTGATCAATTGTGTTAGCATTTGTTTTGTTTAATCATTATCTGACTATAGCTAGACTTTCGTTTGATGCTTCCAATATGGCGACCACCAAATGTAAAGGAATGTACCTGCGTGATTGGTTTTATAGACATCATTTATGACAAATAAAACTACACAGATACACAAAAATAAACTCCAACATTTGTTCTGTACTTAATTCCACTTCTCTGCAGTGCCTCCCACTGGTGAAGGTAATTCATTTCCAGATGTTTAAAACTGATCCTGGCAAGAGCTCACAAACTCATTCTCGCACAAGGTGAACACATTCATGTTAGGCTAAGTGTCAGAAACGGCTTCCAGCTAGATAACACAGATATAAAACAAAAGTAATTTATCTGGTTTTTTTTTTCATTGCGTGTCAAATGAATGTAATTCAAATATATGAAAGTTGTTATTATTTGATTTTACTAACAGTAAAAGTTTATTTTGTTTGTCTGTTAGCAAAGTAGGCTACATCAATTCGCATTATGTTCAAAAGCACATGCCACCAGTACCGTTATCAAATAAAACATTACAGAGCATCATTGGTTTCGTTTCGTTATCATACAGAAATGTGGTTTATTTTTACATTGAAAATATATATTGTTATATATTAAATATTATAACTCCAGTATGCTGGTCGATTTGAGTCAAAGAAATATATATATATATATATATATATATATATATATATATATATATATATATATATATATATATATATATATATATATATATATATATAATGCATGGATTTTGGTCAATTAACTTTGACAGCAGAAGTTTAACAACATGTCGAAATAAATAAGGTTATTTAAATAAATATGTACTGTACTTACCAGTTTGTGCTAGGCAGCGGATACAAAACTGCAGCTCTTCCAACCAGAGCAGCCAGCTAAGTGCCCCGTTAAAAAAAGCATCCCTATTGTCTCTATTTCCACAGCCCACAGGCTAGTGTTGTAACAAACTTTTTTTTTTTCTTTTTCTTTTTTGCCTCTGCAAAGGCCAAAACGCTGTCATCAATCCGAAAAAAAAAATAAAAAAATACTGAAAACGATCCCCTAGATGTGAAGCATTACTTACATCGTGGAATTTCCGAGCGGTTTAAAAATCGAACCGACAAAGAGTTTAGAACGCAAGACCACTTATGCAGCAAGTAACAAAAAAAAATCCAGTTTAGTAAGTCAGCTTGAACAAGTATAAATATATACTTTTGGTTCTTTTAAAAAAAAAAAAAAAGTGTCTTTACTTGTATAATCCAGATCGTTTAATTGGCCGTCTGTGAATGAGCCTGTAGTGTAGAACAAACGTGAAGCTCACTGTAAGATTCCTTTGCAGGCTCCAGGTCACATGACCGCCACCTCTCCTGTTATTTGAAGTAACAAGTACCTTTTCTGTTACTCGAAAAGTGTGGCTGCAGGAGCTATAGATAGCGGGTGTTACTGTTTGTCTGTCTGTTACCTTAAAACATTATTTGTTACAAGACAGGTATTTTATAGTAAAGTAAGTGATATTTAATATGTTGCAATGTTGAAATATATCCAGACCACCAAAGAAAGCAACCACGCTGTATAGCCTATAGTAGATACATCTGTGTATGAATTGTAAGAGCATGAGAGAGCCAGTCGGCGCAGGCAGTAGGTCAAGGACAAACACTTGCGGGTTTGGGTCGGGTCGCAGTTAAGAAGACGGTGTTGCAGCGGGTTGCGGGTCCGGGTCGGAAGCGGGTCGTAAAAATCGGACCCGCGCAGGACACTAACTGGGGTTACGATGGTGTTTGGGAAACACGGCAGTTTGCAAACGTTGCACTTAGGACAGTTTGACGGTGCTGGTTAGAGATTAAAGTTGCTTCGGGAAACGGACCCCTGGTCTCACAGCAAGACGGCTATTGTCTTGGACTGGACAGCTTGTGCAATTTGAAGCAACTATAATAGTATGATCCTCCCACTAACCCACTAGACCATTCCTCTTAGAAAACTTTAAAGAAATCAACTATTCTGTTTTATGTAGTACCTGTAGTAGTGAACCTGTCACATGTTTGCTTTTAACAGACCGAAGTGAGAACCATGAAAAAATACATACTGTATGTGTTGTTGCCTCCTAGTGGACAGATTGAGTATTTTATATTCTAGAAGCCCAACGTTGACTCTGAAGCCAAGTTAGTTTAGTAAAGTTAGTATCATAAACTAGGGTAGATACAATATACCAGAACAAGTTTTTAAAAAAAATTATTATTCCATTTTTGTTATGATTCTGTACATTGTAGTAAGATCAATCTTACCAAAACATTTTACATGTACAAAAACAGCCCAGTTAAAATAAAGGGATCAGCTATATGAAGATGTGATATCTACAAAAAGAACCAAGTTGGAATTGGATTTGGAGCTAACTTACCCTGCCCTAGATCATCTCCTTCTCTATATGAGACACCTTAACGTCTGCATTATTGTCTGTTAACTTATATGGATAATATTAAAATAGTTATTAGGTATTAAATAGGCATAATAATTAAAACAAAATGTGGATGTTAAGACTCAAGCTAGTTTAAAACATAAGAACATAAGAAGAGGCCTTGTCCTGTCCTGGCAGACTATTTGTCCCGACTAAGAGGGTCTGATTAATTGTCCCGACTAAGGGGGTCTGAATCTTATTATTTTTAATGTAGTGTTTTACATTTTTATATCCTGGTAGTCTATTCCATGCATGTTTGTGGGTGAACATATTACCCCTGTTTTGGCCTCTTTTCACTGGCTCCCTATGCAGTTGAGAATTGATTTTAAGATTTTGCTTTTAATTTATAAGGCCCTGAATGGATTAGCACCCAGTTACTTACAGGAATTATTGACCACATATACTCCTAATCACACTCTTCGATCACAGAACGGGGAGCTGTTGATTATTTCCATGGTGAATAAAAATACTATGGGAGGAAGGGCGTTTTCGTATAATAAAAATATATGAAATGCTCTGCCGTCTTCTGTCTCTTTTTTTATCTTAGTTTTCTCACTTTACAACCAAAACTCAATTTTCTTTTTGTCCTTTTTTAAGTCCGATTTTATTCATGTTTTTTTTGTTGTTTTTTTAGACTTTTTAAATTGTTCTGTTTGACAAACTGGCTTTTTATATATATATATTTTCTAATATTACAGTTAAACCATTTTTTTGGCCTTTTTAATTCCAATTGATTTTTTTTGTTTAGACTTTTTAATTGTTCTATTAAACTAGCTTTTTATCTTAGTTTTTCTAATTTTACAATTGAAGCCTGTTTCTTTTATTTCAATTTTATAACATTTTGTATTAGACTGTATTCAATTAAATGGTTTAATTGTTCACTTTGCGTGTGAAGCGCTTTGGGGTCCTTGTGATGAAAGGTGCTGTAGAAATGTGAATTGTATTGTATTGTATTATTGTGTTGAAAGTAGCCATCGCCATCGTGGTACAAGAGCAGCATTGTTGGGTGGAGCTGATCTGCAAATATGCTTAAGTAAAGAACGGCACCCAATCCAATATAAATATTACAAATACAAAATCTTTACATAAGGGTTGATAGTTCTTGGTTTTCATAAGCTTGGTAAACAAAAGTACCTCAAAAATAAATTTAACTGCTGATGTATTTAAATGAGGATGCACACAGAAAATATGTCATGTTTCTGTAAATCTCAAGAACGCCACTAGATGGTGTAATAAACTTGGTTTGATATGACAACCATAATATGATTTTCTGATTCTTAATTTTAATGCTTCTTGTTATCTATCTATTTTTTCAAATATATGTGTGTGCATATATATATATATATATATATATATATATATATATATATATATATATATATATATATATATAACTTCATAACTTGACATCCTCCCTTGAGAAAGATATGTACAACATATCGAAACATTGCAGGAAACAGAGATTAATGGAACATATTAGAAGTAACTGGTACGTCACTTTGTTGACCTGTCTCCAGTATGCACAAGACAGAACTGAATACTGTGAATCTAAATACAGACCTTTAACTTTATATGAATCCTGATGATGACGTTTTGCCCCAAAGGTGCCCAATGGGAGCTTGCTGGCACAGTGGGCTAAACTACTAGCCTGAATGGCATGGGGTGTTCAGTTTAAAATCGAGGTGTGAAGGGAGGTTAAGAAGTTCCCCAGTAAATCAGTCCCATGCAATATGAAAGCTGGAACCCAGCACTTCTGTGTGACTAGCAATATGTGGATTACAGTTTACTGGAATGCACTTTCATTCCACCACTGCATCTTATGACAGGGTTAATATTTTGCAACACTGCAAGTACAGAACTTATGGCACAATGCTGCTTACGCAGTTTATCAAATCATTTTACAGATTTCACTAGAATTTTTGGCCAAACAAACAACAGATATCTGCTGATCTTTTTTCAGGACCTGATGACATCTCAGTTACGTGCCTCACCAGCTGTCACAACTAAAACAAAACAGCCAGAGCTGGACAGGCATGTGTATTTCTGATGCTTAACTGTGTTAATGAAAACATTTAGGAAAATCAGACCATTGGTTCTACTTTGAGAAACACAGAAAATAGGCCAATTGATTATGGCTGTCACAACCTATATGTTTCACAGATTTGTTCATTCAAAATGAAATAAGAATTGAGTGTGTACCCAATTGTGTAACTAGGCTACATAGGTGATTTGTCTGGAATTCAGTGACCTTGAGGTTAAAGTTTTTCCAAAATCCCTGTCTGTCAATAAGCAAAGTTAAGCATGATGTTGCCATTGACTTGAAATATTTAGCATTGACTTGAACTTGTTTCTTTATGTCTATTTTAATGCAGGTTTGAATACAAATGAAACTGTCAAGATATGTACTGTGTTTTTTCAGTTAGATCTGGTTTTCAAAAACAAGGCCATCAAAATGAATATTGCTGCAAGCTTCAGGCATGCACAGTACATAAAGAGGCATGCACTCAGCGTTTACCTGGAATCATGCAATCCGTCTCTCCATTACACGCATCATCCACCTCAAATGAAGGCAACATTTCAGAGCTGTGGGACCCACTTGAGCTGGAATCATGGAGGCTACAGTTATGTCAGTTTTAAACATTTCAGTTCCCCAAGGTGTTAATGTGTATCAATGTAAAACGAAAACTTTATTCAAAATAAATTGCACAAGAAAAAAATGTTTGTAACTCAGGATTTGAGAACTACCAGAAATATCAACAGAAATAAAACTTGGAGCATTCCTCTTTCGACTTGAATTAATTGTGTTGTTCCCCTATTCATATATTTGACAAATATTTCTTTGTACACTATATTAAGAAACATACCTTTAAACCTATGATAAAAAAAAATAATCTCTGTAGAAATGTTACCAATGAATAAAAAACAGCATCCCCTCTTTTTTTCTCTTCCTTGGTAGCTATTAGATTCAAGAAATCATGTATAACTGTATACCAGTTGCATCAGGAACATGACTATTTGGCTAAAAGTGTAGTAGTCAGGTTTCAGCTATGCCTTTGGAGAACATAAACAAACCCAACAGCCAAAAAGGTTTGCAGTCTGATAACAGGTTGTGCATAAAAAGTACAAAAAACGTCATATTGCAGACAATGGGGAAACATTCTGAAAAAAGGTATCTTATAGCATTTTGTTGTTGTTGTAGTAACAACTGTAACAGTTCCTACAAACTACAAAGGGTTTAGTTGCAGGAAATTAACTGTTGAAACAGATAAAGAATAGGTTTTGTGTTGATGAGCACAGTATTAGCTATTTTGATGCTGTTATGTACGTTTTGAGCAGCATTTAGGCCACCATGCATGACACAAAGCCTGACATACTTCATGGCTATATTTCTACTGCAATAAATAGCTTCATCTCGTTGAGGAGTGCGGTTAACAAGCAGATGTCTGATGAGAAAGAATACATGTCATAACAGCAGCTAGGAATATGCAAACTCACATAGCAGAATTCACATCTTTCAATCTAAAATTTGCAATGACCCCTTCTGATTGGCCAAACGTGAATCAGACAAGTACTTGGTCTCTCTCGGATTGGTTCTGTTAGATCAGACGTTGTAAGCTGTTGTGCCTGCTGAACTTCCGAGGGGAGTTTTTGACCGACAGTAACCTCGTCTGGTATTACGTCATTGATGCAACACACCATGAAACGCTAGAGGGAGGGGAAAGCGTACAATACCAGTTTAAGAGCCAATCAAAATACCGATTTCAGCCTCGCCAGTTGGGTGTGCCTATTATGTTTCCAGGGGAAATATTTGACTGGTAAAACACAGTACAGTAGTTTTGGGTGTGGGTTGCTGTGCAAGGTTGTGGCTTTGTGGTTTGGGAAAACGTTCACTCCTCGTGTTTCTGATTTACACATGAGTGAATTAGAGCATACAGTGCATATCTGTTCAGAGATACTAAGCATTATAATAATTTAGTCGTGGCGTTTCTTTGTAGGTCAGCTATTATAATAGCATAATTAACCATAACTTTAGCGGTTCATCATTTTGTATGAAATAATTGATTTCATAATGTTAATTCCGTAATTATAATTATTAGTAAACTTACATTGCTATTTAAAAAAAAAAAAAACTAATTACATATCCGCTTGTTTGCTACATTATTGCTCGCTGAGAATGACCATAAACAAAGGTAGCAATACCATTGCCAGGCTTTGTAAATATTGAAGTATTTTATGGCTGATTCAACAACATATTTGAAACCAAATGACTTTGTTTATTCACGACTATTTTCTCAGTAGCCTACTGCTATTGGTCTTTTTTGAGGTTTGCAATTGAAGGCAGGTATTTTGGAATGTCGGTAAATCGGCACTTTCTTGTGTTTATAAATGCGCTTAGATTGTCAGACCAAGTTTCTTTAACTAATACCGAATGAAAAACATCCTGTATCACACATTCGCTTTTTATATTCTTATGAAGAAAAAAAAAGATTAAACAAAGTACATGTGTATCTGTATTGCTGTTTTTAATTACAAATAAATAAATAAATAAATAAATAAAAAAGGACCAGCTCTGGATTTTGCCAGAACCTGTTTCTTCATAAATTAAACAGCTAGATTGGCAAGGGTTTTACTAATTAACACCATACACTTCATTATAATCTCATGCAATATTCAGATACTCACTGTGAGCATAACTGTATCTGTCTAGGTTGAACACCATTCACAGGGATTGTCTTAAGTGGGCTGTTCAGTAGGCCAATAATAGCTTGCATGCATACTGGCCTCATGAACCTTTAAGCGTTTGACTGTTGTCTGCCAAAAAAAAAAAAAAAAAACACATCGAACGTCTTCATAAACAGAACACTTTTTTTCTCTCCAGTATTCCATCTCAAATATACAACAGTATATTCATCATGCTGTATGTACTTCATGTATTAAGCAGTTTTTTTTTTTTTACTGTATGTCATGTATTATGCATTTCTCTGTATTTAAGTATTATGGATTTTCTTGTTACTGCACCTTGTAAAGCGCTTTGTGATGGTGGTCCGCTATGAAAGGCGCTATATAAAATTGATTGATTGATTGATTGATGCTAGAAGGGGAGTTTAAAACTGCCAATTGATTTGTCTTCATTCATAACTGGAAAGACACACACACATAGTTAAGTCCAATAGTTTTAATAAAAATACCAGAAGCATCAGTTGGCTAATCAACAGTTATTGTACTTAATTACTCTGTATTTCTATCAGTCATTCTTAGATACTTGACATGAGCTGAATGTCTCTGCCAATTAAAATCACACATTTATGGAAACAGAAGTGTTGTAAACATTTGAAAATGTGTTTATACAGGAAAGAGGAAACCTCCTAGATTATGGTTCTTCTACTTCCATTCCAAAATAACATTTGAAACAGTATTTCACACTCATCTATTTGCATGAACGTGGTCAGTAGCATTTTAATCTGAATTCAATTAATAATGCCCAATCTGCCAAATAAGACAAAAGTATGAAGAAATTAGATTTTTTTTTATTTGTTTTTATTTGCATCAAGGAAAAAAAAAATGTATTACCATGGCATTAAACTGAACAAGGGAAAAAAAAAAAAAGAGATGACATGACAGTAGACACATCTCACAAAAATATTTACGATAAGTACAGTGCATTAAACTTTCCCCAAGTATGTGCCCTCCAAGTGAGTTATTAAGGCATTCATAATTCATTTAGAAAGAAAACACTGGAAAATAATTGCACTGCAAAAGTTTGAGCAACGGTAAGTAATTAAAAAAAAAATAATATTGTTTATTTCCAGATATTTCTGAATTAAAAATTCAAAGCTACAGTACACAAAATTGAACATACTACTACTAACAGCGCTCCAGATAAGGTTTTGGGTCAGAGGAATGTACTCTCCAATTTAGACACTGCGAGTTAAATGTATTTTGAAGTCATGAGAACCTTTAATAAATACTGTACTTTAATGCCAACTTATGGAGCATGCATTAACTACTGCCTTACATTTTAATTGTAATGTTACTTTGAACTACTGTACAAAAACTGTACTTAATAAAATGTATATTTTTTTCAATGTGTAAAACACCCAGTACGCAGGTTATCTGGAGCACGGACTACTACCAATAATAATAATAGTCAGATATTTTTCCAAAATTATGAAAATTGCTTTTGGATCCATGAAAACCATGAGGGAAACTGTATCTAATGATCTGGTTGTTTTGGAGTTTAATAAGTGCTATAGTTAGACCTCAGCTGTGCATCAGCCGTTACCTGCAATCATTAAGACACTGATAAAGCATCCTGTTTTGCATTTAGTTTTATGCAGAAATGCCAACCATGTATTATTTGGAGTCATCTGTAGTAATTTTGTTTTCCAAAAATCCAACTCCTAAGTCTGGCATGTCTGATTAAGTTCAACACAAAAAGGTCCTGCCTCCAGCAAGAACCCCCCCCCCCTCTTACCTTTCAGCTAACAAACACACTACCCCCCTCCACTTCTACAGTATGTTAAGCTTCTGTAATGTGCCATTCATTTCCATGGGAAACTGGCTCGCAACGTCACTGAAAGAAAGCAGGACCGGGAATGGATTAAAGTAGTAAGGCATTTGGCACAGTTTCCTGATTTATTTTGAACAAATCATTAGAAATCCTCCGGAATGGAACAGAATGGAGAGGTGCTCTAAATTCCCAGCCTGTTTCGTTTACTTAAAAGCAAGTATGGCTAAATAAGGTCCCATTAAAAATCAATGGGAGTGGAAACCTTGATTCATTTTTCATTTTTCATTTTCCTCCAGTCGTTTCCAAAAGCATCATTACTAATTGCACACTAACAGAGCTTAAATAACAGAGTTTACCACCATCTCAAAGCGAGTCGCCAAAGACCTGCAAATGATATCCACTGGTCTGGAAGGCCATGTACAGTATTGTCAGTCAATGGGCAGTATCTCATTGAAAGGCAACACTGACATAATATTGGATATCAAATCTCATCTTTCATTTATGACCCTTTTATATATAAATAAAAAAAAAAGTACTACAAAGAGCACCACTTCAAGAATATAACATTTCAATAATATCCCTTTTCATGTATTGTAAATCACAATACACCACATACACAGTGGATTAACTGCATGTTTATTCAAGGGTCCTGAACAAAATAATACTGCTTTTCAAGCTTTTCATGTAAACATTTGTTTACTCTAAAGTACTGTACTACTGCCAGTAGCTTGTTGAGTCTTTTTTTTGTATAGTACCAGATGAAAAAGGATAAAATAGCCTATTTGAGCACACAAGTTTGTTTTGTTTTTTAACTTAGGATAGGCCCAAGTTAGATGCAATACTATGCTTTTAATAGTAAGTGCAAGAGTACAGTAGCACTGAAATCATTATTTTTATTATTTTTTTTAAATTACCTAATTTTTGAACACTGTTCCTATAACTAATTATCTTGGAGGGTCAAAATCAGGTCAGGCTACAGGCTACAGTATTTCACTGTGAATTTATTCCTAACGGTCCGATTTCCTTAGCTGTAGCTTGACAAACATGTTTGTTGCCCATTCCTCACCGAAGAGCCACTAAGTTTTGTTCTGCATTTAAATTTGCCTTAGCTCTTTAGAGAGATCTCCTTCCAAATCCAATCTGAATTATGACTGGATTTTCAGGAATATCTGCCTTTAGAGTCTGCTGGACAATGTGTTCTCTCCCCCAACCAGATGGGTTCTGTTGCTGCATTACCAAAAAAAAAAAAAAAAAAAAAAGTTTAAGCTTAGTATTAATTTTACAGAACAGTTAATGATTTCTTTTCGTTTTACTAGGGATGAACATCGGCGATTTCACAACAGAGCAACCCTTCCAAATAGCAACATTGTGACCGTTTTGTTTCGCAGTCTTCAGGTTCCTCAGCCACTCCTCTGGATCCCTGTGCGCTGTACACGAGCCTGGATGACTTCGCGTGGCACTTTCTTGCAGTCCTTGGCCAGGCCAACAAAACACATGAGGTTAATGAAGCAAGTGGTGAAGTTCAGTTTACAGCCAAACTCACTCGTGGCATAATCAAAAGGGAATGTGTGGTGGTAGTTGTGGAATCCTTCCCCTGAAACGAAGCAAACACCAGCGTTATCTCTGGCTAAATCATGCTATAGTGCTATCCCTAGTTAATTATTTTCTAGTACAAATATTTTTTTTTAGATAATACCAGTGATAAATCAGACAGTTATGGGAAGAGGAAAAAAAACAATAGTTGCTTACTAAATGTTTATGAATATTTACTATGCTAATGATTTAAACAAAACATTTAGATTTACATATACAGAATGGGTCCCAAGGACTCCCATGATTGGGTCCTGATATAGGATACCAACATTCAACCCCTTACTTCAGCTGGAAAATGCACTCCATTAAAATGTAACCCTAAAAGGAGCAGTTCAAAAGATGAATAATCTCTTTGTGTGCTTTACAGAGATAGGAATAATACTACCCCAGGAAGCATTAGGTATTATTATAAATAAACATACCAATGGCACTGAATGCGACAAATCTGTTCTCTCTTGGGTTGATGGTAGTGTCGTACGGTCTGTTCCCCCACATGTGGGCGGCGCTATTCACCAGCCAAGTTGCGTTGAGAACCAGAGCGTACCTCAGGAGCCCAGGAACAAAGTAACCAACCCACAGAGACTCTCCCCACAGGTACCAGGGCACCATCATGGGAACCATGAAGCACATGATCAGAATAGAGGGCTTGTAGTATCTGCAACAGACAGAGATCATGCCTTAGACTTCTGGAAAATGTCTGGGTTTATGCCCAGTGCAAACACTGAACTTTCATAATAAGCCAATAAAAAATTAATAAAAAATACTAAATAAAATAAAATTAGATCTTATCAGTCAAGTGCTTTGAACTATGGTGTCTAGGACAGTCCTAACCAGATAAGAATGAGCTTCTCTTCTGTTGTGCATTTGATAATATTTAATAAGTATTTATTTTATTGGCTATGCCCTAGGTTGTCCATTTTTTTTTTTTTTTTTTTACTCTATAAAACAGAAGGCTAATATTAACTACTGTAAGCTTCCTTTGGGTCCACTGTGCTTTAATGGCAAGACTTGAATTACTTAATTTAGTAAGGTCAAACAATTATGCTATGATCACATCTTCTGGAATTACTTTCATATCAAACTTGCAGGGACATTTCAATACAGCCTGATACTGGAAAGTGGAAAATATGTTGCCATTATCTTCCAATGCCAATTTGTGACCAATGTGTCAGCAGTGTAGTGTTACTATGAACATCTTGGAGACAAAATAGCTAACACCAGGTTCAGGGTGAGAACCCACAATTAGTATTCAGGAAATGCACAGAAGGTTTTGTACCACACTTTACTAAAAAAAAAAAATATATAATAATAATTTAACCAGACAGCCATGTGTCTGAAAAGATATGGGTTAGGCAACAGTAGGAAAAAATAAATAAATAGTTACAATGAAACAATTAATAAATGTCAGTAAAGTTAAGTGACAGAACCTACTTTCTTTGAAACATTACAACTTTATCAGCCTTCAGATCTGCGAGTTCCAATTTCTTCCCCTTCTCAATCACATCCGGGTGCTTGCGCACTAAAAGCCAGCCAATATGACTGAAGAAAAACCCACGGAGGGCATTATGGGGGTCGGCATCAGTCTCTGAGAACTTGTGATGAACTCTGTGGTCCCGAGCCCACTCGAAGATGTCATTCTAAAAAACATAACGAGATTATAAACGGAAAATTGTCATAGGTTTTGTATTTTCTATAGCTCTGGGTAATGTATAAATAACCATTAAATAAAAAGGTCTGTATTGTTGGTGCATGGTGTAGCATATCCACAGTTGCTGTCTGTGTCAAATCTGATCTATGGCTAATTCAAAAGCTTTAGTAAATGACAGCCCATCATTTGTTCACTGTAATGGAAGCCCGAGTACCATCATATACAATTAAGGTATAAATAAAAAAAGGTATGATGATTTTTTTTTTTTTTTTTTTTTTTTTTTTTTTTTTTAAAGATGATGCTTATGGACAAGTCAGTCATTCACAACTTTGTTTATTTCTAAGATTTTTGGTGTTTTATTCAGTCACCACTATCAAAACACTCCTAAACTGCTTACCTGAAAAGCCATGGAATTGGCAAAAGCCAGGAAGATCCGCAGAGGCAGTTTGGCCTTGTAGGACCTGTGACTCCAAAGACGGTGGGCCCCAGCTGTTATTCCCAATGCACTGAACAAAAAGCATACAACAGCTGTGGGGGAAAAAAAAATATATATATATATATATTTTTTTTATATGAAACTATGTATGTATTAGCAACTTTTGACCAATATCTTTGTATATCCATTAATAACTTCCTCATCCATTGTCAATTATTCACCTGAATGTGCATTCTCAGAACACACAAGTTAGCATACACCCATACATTGCCGATCATGGCTGCAAATACAAAATTAGTCTACAACAGCTACAAGCATTTAGCTGAAGAGAATGTCTGGTTGTCAGAGTCAACTGTAAATTGAATTTAAAAAATGTATGTTTTGGCCCTATACT
Organism: Acipenser ruthenus; assembly: GCF_902713425.1. NCBI lineage: Eukaryota > Metazoa > Chordata > Actinopteri > Acipenseriformes > Acipenseridae > Acipenser > Acipenser ruthenus. The sequence continues at coordinate 13,019,474 of NC_081195.1, read as the reverse complement.
AGCAAGACAGTCGTGCTAAACCGAGGTACTACAGTGTGGAGTAGTGGTTAGTGCTCTGGACTCTTGACCAGAGGGTCGTAGGTTCAATCCCAGGTGGGGGACACTGCTGCTGTACCCTCGAGCAAGGTACTTTACCTAGATTGCTCCAGTAAAAACCAACTGTATAAATGGGTAATTGTATGTAAAAATAACGTGATATCTTGTAACAATTGCAAGTCACCCTGGATAAGGGTGTCTGCTAAAAAAATAAATAATAATATCATTAGACATCAATTTAAGTAATCTAGTTCTAGGCATCTCTGACCTTTAGCTCTGTACAAGGTTCACAGTGCAAGTTTTCATAGCTATAAAGTAATGCAGTTATTACAGAGCTTCCATAAAAGGGGTGCATCAGGAAAGTTCATCCAGTGTCTCAAACAGCCATGCCAGACATTGAATAGCAAAACACTAAACCACCAACAGATTCATTGCAGGACTGCTGACCTCAGCGGCACATGCGAAGTGGCATGTTTAGTGAATGCACCAACGTGATCCATTTCAGTTCCAAAATACATTTAAAAAAAGCCCAACCTGTCAGGCATTTATGAAACACAACTAAAATTGAAAAGTGTTTTAGAACAGATTCTGAATGAAACAGTGTTGCCAAGCAGTTTAGACTGAAGGGAAGGAGTCAGTAATCTCATTTTAGCTGGGTTCTCTGGAATAAATTACTATCTGAAGCCACGCAAAGCATGGCACAGAATAGTAAAATTATGATTCCTGTCTGTCAGTCTGCCCTTCTCACCAAATAATAAACCAAGTAGCTCATGGGGGTAAATTAGGTGTCTGACCTCCAGATAAGTTTCAGAATACTTGGTCAATCCTGTTTTCAATGTTAGGAGTGGAACCGATGATCCAAAAAGGATAAGATTTTGTACAGTTAAAGTTAGGCACAAATTTTGTTCCTAATCGAAGAATCAATGACCTAATTTGGTTCAGTTTGTACAACTACACAGTAAAGTATGGACCTGGTTCTTATTGCATTTCAATCAAATCCCAGCCATATTCCACAAGGCACAGTGCAGATGCTACAATGCTGTTTTCTGTGTAAATAATTGCTGCAGATACCAGAATACAGTTCTAGTTTGTATTGGAATATAATTCCTTCTACCATTCCTAATGCTTCTAAACTACTCTCAACACTATGGTGGAAGACTGCATCTTGAAATATGAAATATGTTAAAGCATTGGGATCCTGAAACTAATTAAATGGGCCCTGACTTGGGAGTCTGAACTAAATATATAAGCATGCTTTGATGGATTAAATGTACGGTAGTTTGATCTTCATGAAATTGCTGTCTAGAATGTTGTTGGTTTATTAAAACAGTCTAGAATACTTACATTTTTTTTTTTTTAAATCAAAAGGTAATGTCTTTGAAGAGGGACAAAAATGGCTTATAACTGTATATATTCGAATTATGTGGTTGGCTGCTATATCAGAGGCAACAGGAATTCAACCTTCCCCTGGAAATCTGATACAAAAGTTCTATGTTGGTCTCCCAGGACCTATAGAATGAAATATCCTTGTCTGCTACAGGGACGGGTTAAAGGAAGTGTTGCACGTACAGGCGTTAAAGGGCGTGCAGCATGCAAACCAGCAATGACAAGAAATCGGAGAAGCTGGGAAGCACTGGCACCTACACCTCAGCACACAAGAACAGCCCTGACTAGACTAGAACAAACAGACTGCATGCAAGTCATGAGGCTTCTTTTTGTTCTAACATTTTCCTGATTGTAAAGTAAAATAGGGAAAGTCAAACAATTAAATGTTGTTGCATTTGTACATTTCCTTACCAGGCACAGTACTTGTGATTTACCATCCTTGCAATGTTATTCTTTATTAAAAGTACTGCAGTAGGGGTTTGTGCTATGAATTGAAATCATATGCCTATCAGAATTTACCTATTTGTAGGCTACAGAACTTTGATTAAACCGCAAATTGGACCTTCTGTTGGCTCATTTCAACAAACCTGTTACTTAACTAAAACCTTCATGACTTGCAGCAAAAGGGATGGCTTGCTGTGAACAATGCCCAGCAGTAGTCAGAACAATTTGTGTTTATTATCAAACATAAAAGAGCCACTGTTCTTACACCATCTATAAATAAATCTGACTGCTTGCTGTGTTGAATAGCTTTTGGTCACATGAGTCATTACATTCAACAAATAAAAGGGGTTTAATGCACTATGTACTGCAATGCATTTGTTATCAAATGCCTGATTTACACTAGCATGGTCTTTGTTCTGTTTTAGGACGGCAAAAAACTGACCTTAATATAAATAAAAACAAGATATGTACAACATATCGAAACGTTGGGCAGCTGGCTCTTTGAGCTAATATATATATACTGCATAGGAAGCTTTAACAGATTATGCAACATTTGTCGATTATTAAATACACTAAACAAATACATTTCTAGTATCTCTTTCCAAGGCGTTTAATTAAACAGTAAAACGTGTGTTTTCTGACTCGCACTGCATAATCAGAGGTTCACTGTTGTATACACCAGCCAGCAGAGTGCGCTGCACAACACCCTACCTACGCAGTATAAATATCTCTGAGCAGCGGAAACGAAAATGCATGACAGTTCTGACTGCAGTATCCCCATTTCTGATAAAACTACGCCTTTAAAAATGCATGTAAAGGCCATTTTGAATTGCAAAATATAAATGTTCTACGTTTTACACAAAAAACGCATTACTTGTTTAAAAATAAAAAAACAACTAGTTGTACTCACTCCATGCCAAGGTTGAAGCAGACGTATAAGGTACAAGTGTAAGTCCGTACACTGCTCCTGAATGCAACAAAATCATCAACACAACATTTCTCCATACTATTTGCTTGGGCGGTTTTGGACCTTCTTTTTCCTTATACGTTTCGTCAAACACATCCTCCACCGTAGACATCTCCGAAGCAACCACGCCATTTCTGTAAACCGGAGAGCTTTTCTGTTGCGTTTCACCTTGAACTTCAGTCATTTTGAACAGTATTCTTTTTTATATATATACGAACTGAAAAATATACAGACATTGTTATTATTTTTTTGCATGACACACCACGCAAGGAAAAGGAAAACGGTACAGAAACAGAAAAAAACGGAGAAAACATACTTCTTAAAAAAAAGAAAAAAAAAAAAAAAAAACCATTATATTTTATTTGTAACTGCTGCTTTTATTTGATTAAAATAATAATAATAAAACAACCGTACGTACTTGTACATAAAAAAATAGAAACATTCAGAGCTTACCTTGATGCTGCTGTGAAATGCAAAAATTAAACAAGTGTGTTATTCACCTTCTCAGGAGCTACAGTTAACTACAACCAATATGCCTTCTTTCTGTCCTGTTTATACTCCCCAAATCAATGAGATGACGCCTGTATACCTAATGCTTGTTTTGGGAGGACGTTATAAAGACGAATAGAATTTGTTGCCACCTTATTCCGCCGCGCCGATTGGTCCACTCTTATCTGCTGTTCCCTTTTTACACTTTTTGTAATTTTGTTCTCCATGAACACGAGTTCTCATAGATAGCCGTATTGCTTTGCACAATCAAATCTGTCTGTTTATTGCTAAAACTGAATAACGTAATTTGCTGTTAAAAGTGATTGTGATATGGAATACTTATATACCGTGTCATTGTTCTTTTTGATCGGTGCTTAAACTTGAAAGAGTCAATGCCCTGAAGTAACCCACATAAACCAAATGCGGTCTTCCTGAATATTCTTCAGTCCTACAGCGCCGGTCTAATGAAACTGCAGTACAAGGTTTCTGTAGTATGGTAAGATACTGCACATTGATCCTTTAACACTTAGAGGTTCATTTAACTTAAATTCCATGTCTAAATAAAGTGTTTTCTACACACACACATAATATATATATATATATATATATATATATATATATATATATATATATATATATATATATATATAGACACACACACACATAATAATGAATACTGACCTTTATGAAAACTTTTTTTTTTAAATGATTCTGTCTAATATATAAAAGGGGGGTAGAGGGATGTGGTGTGGTGTAGTGGACAGTACATTTCTAGATATTCTATTATCCTGTCATCCACAAGCATATAAGTCACAATACTTGCCCTTGCATTTTATAGTTGTCCATAGATTTACACTTATTAGTCAAAGATTCGGGAAAGCATTAGAGAATATTTTAAGTATGCACATTAGTGTACATAAAGCCCAGTCTATTTCATATATTTTCATTGCAACATGTATTACAGCATGAATCAATAGAATGCTTGGCACTCAATTAATTAGATTTGCGGGACGATTATCTTTTCTGGGAAACCATTATACTCAGTGAGGAAGGGATCTGAGTTAGAGTTAAAAAAAAAATCTGCTTTGAAGATGAGAGAAGGAGAATGGAGGCATACCACGAGTAATAGTTTTGATATACCCATTCAATTGCAGGTCATTTTAAACCATCAAAGGCAAACAAAAATATCTATTTTGTAAGCTTGGCAAAACAGGCATTAAAAGAGTCAATGTTCTTGAAATAAAACCCTGAGGAGCACTAAAGGACAAGGATAGTTATTTGGACCAGTTGAAAAGCACACAAAAAGGCACACAGTATATGCAGCACAATGCAAAACCACTCTGCTGGGAACATGGCACAAGAACATGATTCTTACTTCGAAATCAGACAGAAAAAATGCCTTCCTCTGTTCTCTGCTCTTAGGCCAATTGGTTGTAGAAATAAACTATATATATTTTTTTACAGTTTTTTGTAATTTGTTTTATTAAGTGTTCCACAGTCCCTCCCATTGCATACACACAGTGACTGGTGGATGTGGGTTCATAGAGCCACCTGGCTCTATGAAACAGAAATGTGAGTAAGAGAGCCTTTTCAGTGCATGTAGGCTTACATCAAAGCCTGCCAAAGTTATTGCTGCTCAAATATTTTGTAATAATGTGTACTTAGCTTGCAACCAGTCCCTCATTATTTCAGTGAGATCATTTAGATAAGCAAAGGACCAAAGTTACAAAAGTTACAAAGTTTTAGATTTCCTCCAGTCTAAAGTTTGTACCATTTCTACTAAGAAACCATATCAAAGCACATCGACAATTATTTTTATTCCCTTTGCAAAAAACGTGATGCCAATTTTTCACTTTCGCAAAAGCCTAGTAAATCAGGCCCATTTTAACACATTTTACAGATAGGTTTAAAATAATAGTAATAATAATAATTGCTATATGGTTGACACGAAAAATATGCCCTGTCATGTTGTAAGTCATGCTTCAGTGGAGCTGTGCTATTATGATCCACAACACACAGCAACCCCATTGGATGACGTGCCTTTTCTTAAGTTCCTTCACTGGCATTGACAGAAAGGATGACCAAGACGCTATTGTTTCACTGAAGGGAAAGAAACAGAAAGACATGTAAGCAGGACCTGTAAGCACTCTCACACCCGACCAACAAGTGTGGTCAGTAGAACCTCTGATAAATAGCATTGGGTAGGCTTAGTAATACTTATCCTCTTAAAAATCTTAAGTCAGAACTGAATATGCCATACATCTGACACATTATCGTGGCATTCTTACATGCTGGATCTGCCTAGACATGCACGTGTATTATAGCTTCAGGAGGTGTCCTAATTTACAGTATATACAGTTGAATATTTATCTACAGTATATTTGTAGCTCCAAAAATAACTTCACACTGTGAGTAGTGTGCATAGATAGATAATTAAAAATACAAATTAACCCAAAAGTTAAAAAGACTGATCAGTATAACCAGGCACAAGTTTTTATTATTATTATTTAATTATTTAGCAGGCGCCTTTATCCAAAGAGACTTACAGAAATTAAACAAAATATAAAAGTATATAAGTTACAGGTAATAAAAATGCAAAACAAACATATACACTGATGTGCAAAAGTCTTAGACATGTTGCATTTTTCTACTCTGATGCATTATGAGCATCAACAAATTACTCAAAGCCCACTAGTGTTTTCTACTCTTATAACAACCTTGACTTGCATAAAGAAAATAAAACAATGAGTGAAATATCTTGCATCACTCGATTTTCAAGGTGTGGTATCTGAAGCATAATGAACAAATACAGAGAAACTGCATCTGTAATTGACAAATCCAGGACTGAAAAAACAAAAAGCTGTCTAACAAAAATGAGTAATACTTGAAGATAGAAAGAGTAGAATAGAAAGAATACAAGCATTGAACTGACAACAGAACTGGCAGAAGGCACAGGTGTCGTTGTCCATCAAATGGCAATCAGGCCTCCCCAGGCGATGACAAACAAGCATCCCCAGGTGTTGCAGGCTCGGCGGCCCTAGGCGGTGCAGGACAGGCAACCCCAGGCGGTGCGGGACAGGGCCGGAGCGGTCCCTCGGAAGGCGACGGCAAGGGCAGACCCTCGGGAGGTGAAGCCGGGAGGGCAGCCCCCTGCCAATAGGGCAGCAGTGGGAACTCCACATCTCCCTTTGGTAATGCAGTTAGTAACAGTCATGGGTCTGGGGTTGGCCACTCTGGCAGTGGCTGCAGTTGGCCCTCTTCGCAGACCCTGCGGCCTGGTTGTTTTCTCCCATTCTCCTCTGAGCAGCCTTTGCAGTGGCTGCTGAGGAATGCCAGCATCATGTCCTGGTCCTTCCTCTTGTGGTGGAGGTGGGAGTTGCAGGTAGCGTCCTTCTCGTGAAGGTGGGAGCTGCAGGTAGTCTCTCTTGTGGTGGAAGTGGAAACAGCAGACCGTCTTCCTCTGCTGGTGGAGGTTGAAACAGCAGGTAGTCTTCCTCTGCCTGAGGAGGTGGAAACAGCAGGTAGTCTCCCTCTGTCTCTGGATACTGGCTCTCCCTTGGGCTCTGGATGCTTGTGCTCCCCCCTTCCGGGTGCTGGACGCTCGTGTTCCCCTCTTCTGAGCACTGGACGCTCGTGCTCCCCCTTCTGGATGTAGGAGACTGTGGGGCTTCTCCCACTCTTTCTCCTCCTCCTCCTCCTACTGCTCCTGGAGGATGTGGCAGTTGGCAACATAGTGCCTACCCCCGCAAATGGGGCACAACCGTGATGGCTGAGAGCGGGGATACAAGGGGCAGACCATCCAGGAATGCCCGGGCTCAGCACAGGCGTAGCACCCGGGAAACTCTTCCTCCAGCTGCTGCTGCAGGGTCTCTGGAGCTGGCACTGGCACTGGCTTCTTCCCCTTGTTCCAGGGATGGCTACTCCTTTTTTTTTCTTTGGGTCGGCCGCTCCTCCTCTTCCTCTTCCTCTTGGAGGTGGCAGCATACAAGCATGTGCCCGTACACGCCACATGCCAGGCAATATCCTCACTCCTCAAGGCCACTTAGTAGGTCCTCCAGCTCATTGCAGTGGTCTCCCCGGAACCAGTATTCCTTTTTTTTCCCCTCCAAAAATACACACACACAAACCAAAAAAATATTCTTCAAAAAATTATTCACCCTCAGTACCTTTCCTGGCCTGCGTCTGTGGAAGCACTGTTATCCCACTCTAACACCATATGTGGACAAGCTGGCTGATGGTGGTGACATCAGACCCAGAAGAACACAGTACTGCGAGGTGAAATGTGAATTGTGCTGTTGCGCTGGTTTATTGCAAAATAAAAGAGTTGAACAAAATAGAACAAACACTGACTGAACAAACAAAACGATGTGGTGGCCAAAACAAATAGACAGAAAAACAAACATTGGAGATATGCTAAATAAATCAAGTACCGCGCTGGTGTTAAACCAGCACAAATAGCAATTGTAACTAGAGTTGCTAGCAACTATAAATGCTTCCATCCAAGCAGTTATCGTGAAATTTAAGTGCATTGGTTATTATAGATGAAATGTTATCATCACAACTGTGTTAACTGTGTCAATTTTGTCACAAATATGAGAAGATTTTTGAAAATTGCCCGAAATTTTCATTAAAGGCCGCCATATTGACCACGGCAAAACATCCCATAGTCCTCTACATCCGTGTCAAATTTCGTGCATTTTGGTGCAGCCGATAAGAAATTATAGGCAGTTTTAGAGACAGTGGCGTATGTTGATGATGTCATGCATCACCGTTTGACCTTCAGGAGAGGTCAGAGGTCACAGGCGATGACATATTTTCATAGAGCACATATGACTTCCTATATGTCTTCCATTATAACTATGACCCTGTCGGCATGCCCTAGGAGTTACAATTTCAACGTAAATTCCAAGATGGCCGCCGTGCCGTGTGAGCAATCTGTTTCAAACTTCAGCAATTATTACTTTCCAATGGTCTGTACAATTGTGTTGACATTGAAGAGCATAAGTGCAATGGTGTTCTTTTTATGGGTTGCAAAAGTTTTTTTACAATTATCAATATGGCCGCCAAGCCATGTAACCAAAATGTGTCATTTTCATATCACCAGTACTTTACGTGAGTCTCTATGGTCATATAAAGTTTCATGACTGTAGTGTATTGCACCTTGGATTTATGCACGAATATATGAAAATAGTCGTGAAACGGTTATTTGCGTGCCATGGCCATGTTTTGTAACGAAAAAGCGTGGATTTTACAAACAGTAGAAAGGACCTGGTCATGAACATGCGTGCCAATTTAGGTGTCGATTGACGTTGCAGTTTAAGACAAGAAGATTGTTGAATATTTGGCGCCAATCCAGCGTAGCGGGCAAAGTAATTGTTCGATCGACCTCGATTGAACATATGTTTTTTATAGGTCATTGCTGCACTATCTGCTGCCGTTGTCATAGTTCTACCTTAAGTTGTTTTTAACGGCAAGAGTTTTGAAAAATTCCCAAAATTTCCACGAGATCCAATATGGTGGTTGAACCAGGCGACTTTTTGAGGACGCCAGTCTGGTTGTCCAGCCATAGGCATCTACTTACGTATGCGGTTTCATAACTCTACGATGTTGTTTGTGCGGAAAAAAATAAATAAATAAATAAATAAATAAATAAATAAATAATAATAATAATAATAATAATAATAATAATAATAATAATAATAATAATAAACATAACAATAACAATAGGCTTCCCCAGCCTTTGGCTTGGAAGCCTAATTATTTAAGCTTACTTCCAACTTTCTCTCACATTCTCTCCACACTGAACACCCAACCCCGAGTGAGTGGTTTGTGCATCTATATATACAATTGTGCCAAGATTCAATTGCTAATTAATTATTCACTTGAATTCCAGCATGTGAACTTATCTGTGCATTCCCCGTGCTCACATATTAATACACATTTTATCTGCAAGTGAAGTGATTGTGCAATCCGTGCCTAAATACAACTATATATTTTAAATCACTCATGCTCCACAGCCCCATTATATCCCATGCACCAATATATATACACCAATAATAACACACTACATACAACATAAAACACAATCTACACACATTGGCGGGTCACCCTGCCACAACAATATATACAAAATAAATATAAATAAAGGAAAATACAAAAAGGTTACATTTAATTATGTCTATGCATATATTCCTTTCCAGTATTTGTTCCATGTGTCTATTAATATCGATTTAGTATTGTGAGCGCGAGAGAATGAATCTGCGTTACAAATCTACCTCCCAGCCGAGGTAAGGTACACCTTCACAGGGATGGGCGACTCGATGGTAGAACGGAACCAGAAATCGACCATTGTGGTGAAAGGGCGTAGCTGTAGGACTGCTAAACAACTCTACTATGATCATCTGTGGTGCGCGCAGCAATTGGCTAAGGCGTGGTGCCGTGCTGATCACAGGGAGGAGTTTGGGCAGTACAAAGAGGACACAGCTACATGAGTACGGCCCCTTACACTGAAATAATAACAGAGCCAGAGCTGTGTGTATTGATGTTTTGTTTCATATCCAAAAGGATACTAACTGAAGCAGCCAAAACCAGCGCAAACCCTGATTATCACCAGGAGCACAGGCCACTGCACTGAACACTTTACAGGACACTGCACTGAACACTTTACAGGACACTGCACTGAACACTTTACAGGACACTGCACTGAACACTTTACAGGACACTGCACTGAACACTTTACAGGACACTGCACTGAACACTTTACAGAACACTGCACTGAACACTTTACAGGACACTGCACTGAACACTTTACATAACACTGCACTGAACACTTTACAGGACACTGCACTGAACACCTGCACTGGGAGCACCTGCCGTTTTCTGGCACTTAGGATTATTGTGTGTGTGCTGTCACGAAACAGAATATATATAATTCCATCATTGTACATAGATCCTCTGTTTGGACTTCCCCTCATTCCTGCACCACTCACATCCTGAAAAGTATTCACAGTAAAGCCAGCCTATGACTTATTCTAACCTTTGTATGTACAAGAAAAGTCCAACGCCACGAATGAGCAACATGAGTCCATTGGGCTAACTGGTGTTATTAATTAACGCTGGTTTTATTGTGTAAATATAATATAGGAAAGGAATACAAGGAAAAGGCTATCTAACAAACTATAACAACTAAAATTCACAAAGGGTTAAGAACTTCAGAAATTTAGAGTTGACTTGCAAAAATGTAATACTGTAAAATATCCATGATTTCACTGTATGTGCTACCTCATCAATGTTGACAAATGATGCTTTGCAATACAGATAATCTAATGCTATGTAAACAGATTAGAGGTAGATTTGGGGGAATCAAGGGAAGCTTAATTCATGTTTAGCTGTCTCTTATAATTAACAGGATAGGAATAGAAATGAATAGGCAGGTTACCTGGTAACCTGCCTTCTGCTAACTAATATTATTTAAGTGCAGAATCAAATTAATTAATGTATTCAAATTGTTTAACTAGTGAAACCGGAGTAGTTTTATACACAATGCTTTATAATGTAGTCTTGGTTAAGTGCAAAGGCACATTTTCTGAAATGAATAAAATCATAGATATATAAAAAGTGACATCTGTTACACTGGTCTGAGTTTGACTCTACACAAGTGGCTGGTACAGGTGCAGTACCGTTCAGTTGGAAAATATGTCTAGTGAATAAAAACAAGCAAACCTATTTATGTTTTGAACTTCTGTCAACCTCAAAGTGTTTTTTGCCCTTTCAGGCGCTTTACCACATTACAAATTATTTCTTAATCTGATGACTTTTCTGATTTATGGACTCCTGTGCATAGTTCAGGAGCAAAGACACGTGTTAACTATTTTCAGTGTGGGGAGTTTCCTTCCCTTTACTGTTGCTAAAGACTGACATTTAGATGTGTAGTCATTTGTTTGAGGTTTGTGCCACATCTTGTTTTCAGGGACAGCCTTTAAAGAACTGTCTAGTGCAAAGTTCTAACGAAAAAGACCATATTTGCCAGCAAGTGCATTTCAGTCTGTTAACAAGAAGGACAGTGCAGGTCAAGCTGTGGCTTCTGGATGATAATGGCCAATTATTATCAAGGGCCTTTTACTGTGATACTGTCAATTCAAATGCCAAGATATAGCAAATGCACCATCTAGTGGAGGGTTTCTTGCAGTAGTTAGGAACAAAATACTGGACAGCTATGGCCAAAAGTTTTGCATCACCTAGAATTTTAGGATTGAGACATAATTTAAAAAAAAAAAAATTAGATCTTTTATTAAACATCATGTAATCAAATAAACTACAAAATGATATCTCAAAAGTCTACCGGAAGCCATAATAGTAGTACAGCATTTCACGTTAGACTTTGAAATGTCACATTTTTAAATTTGTGTCAGTTTTTCGTTAAGTATATGGAAAACTACCAAGCGGTATTGTGGCGGAGTGTCCCACCCCTATATATGTTTGTATTATTATTTGTATTTTTGTATGCGGCGCAGGTCAAAGCGCCGCGTATTTGTTATTGTTTTGTATTTATATTTTAAAAACCTTGTGAGGATGCGTGGCTGATCAGCTACTGATTATTTAACTAGCTGACAGTCACGCATCCTTACTAAACTTGTGCAGACTGTGGCCGAGGGGAAATAAGATAATAAACAGCTAGTTAACCCCTCGGACAGAATATAAAATCCTCCAGTTGTCCGCGCTAAGGCGGAGAAAGAAAACGTAACCAAAACCAAACAACTGCTAAACTTTATTTGTTTAGCCAACACGCCGTTTTGTTTTGTACTGTCTTGTTTGTTTAAATCTTTTGTTTGTTTTATTATTTAATAAACACGCTGAGCGCAGTAGCGTTCAGCTTCACCCGCCCATCCATTGTTTTGATTCTGGTAGTTCCTGGTCTGTGACGTCACCATACACACGCCATTCAACAGCTGCTCGACCACAGGTATGTAATTCAATATGTTAACGTAACATTATTCAGCAGGTTTCATTCGACTCTATGAAGCAAAATTAGTTAATTCTACAGGATGGTGCAATACTTTTGGACATAGCTGTATATTTGACAACATTTTTTTCTGATGAGCTCTTAGACCTACAGTTTTCAAAATCAAATAAAATGGCAACGTGGACATTTCATTGAACTTTGAAACAGGGTTTAACTTTAAAATAAATATTATTGGGTATCTACTGCTTTGATCTGACAAACTGATTGAGATAAAATCTCTCACTTATATAGCCCACATATAACATTTATGACTTCAAAATAACAATCTTTGTGTATCTGTATCACCTGGAGACATTCCCTCTTACAAATTCAGGTAGGTTTTAATATTCAAAGTCCATTTTCCCTTTTCACTGCTTTTATGAAGCAGTAAAAACTTGTATTTTTCTAGACCGGGCATTTTAATGGTGTTTTCCCAAATCTCACTCATTTGGATGTTCTAGCCTAGGCCACTCTGTGTAAGTATAGTACAAATACACTACAACTGGATTGAAGAGGTTTTTTTTTTAATGAAACAATATGTCTGTCTCACACAGGACCAAAAGTACTTTGGGTTATACAGAGCTTGGAGCGCAGCATTTTATTCTGTTCAGGACTGAGATGTTCTTGCACAAGTATGAGAGTATGCGTCTGGTATTATGACTCACATACCATTTTATGGCTTTTTTATGACTAAAACTACATTTAAAAAGAAAGGTTACATCATTGAAATGTGCTAATTTCCATTTGTGTTAACTTTTAATAATCTGCAGTGCATATATATCTGATACTAGTCTGACATCAGCTGTGCAGAGCCATCTCTAAATGATATGTCTTTATGACTAATGATAACTTATCTGTCAACTGTCACCAATAATCTAAAATGTCTTGACTTTTTGATTAAAACATCACAAAAACAAACTCAGTCAATAATTTATAGTGAGAAAATACACAGGTTGGACAAAAAACTAGGGAACCAGCCATAGCACTGTCAAAAGGGAGTAGGTATAGCGCTGAGATATTTCCTTTATACCATCCCACTGCTGCAAATAGTAACAGATATTTACTGTTGTCTTCATGGTTGTTAAAAAAGCCCAAATCTGTCTTTAAATAGCATTGTGAATAGGCCATATAACTCTCAATTATCCAAATAAGTATCACTATAACCGCTCAAGCATAAAAAGGCTCAGTTTATTCGTGAGCAATTTCAGCCCTCAACAACACTAATTCATTTTGTATTAGCCAGTAAAAACCATTAAGTAGATGGGGAAGCAATTACCTGATAAAACACTAGACAAACTCCCCCTGGTCACTATCGTATAACTGACGGGGTACATATTTATGCAATCTGTCCATTTCAGACAATGTTAATGACATCTGGTTCCATTTGCCATGATGTAATCAAAAGTGCAAAGTATGACAGTCATTGGACAGCACTTAAGTTGGCTTGTATACAAAATACAGTTTGTTCCAAACATATTGATACATAAATTGGCCAGCTTGGCATGCACATGCCAAAGCTCCCTTTTTTTTGAGTTACAGAGGAAAAAGCTAGGATGATAAAACAGCAGTTACATGTGGGTGATGGTCACTACAGAATTTAGAGCCACATTATTTATATAGAATATTGAGAATCATTTAGCATCCATTACAGTTGAATGTATACAAGTCTGAATAAAGCAAAACAATTCTGCATGCACTGTTTTATTTAACAACAATGTGTTTGAGTGTCTTTTGTCTTGTTCCAAATTACTTAAACCTACCTCTTTCAAGACATGGCAAAGTGAGTATTCTCCACTTTAATATTCCAAATACTATGACAAGATTCAGTAAATGTTCCCATAGTTGACACTGTACAGAATGATTATTTTTAAACTACAGTGTTTGCCTGGAATGAGATATTTAAAGTCAGCTGGAGTCTTCTGTTAAAGATTTTTTTATTATTATTATTGAATGTGTTAACTTGATGTATTTCACTGTTTATATAACATTTTAGAAAGGAAAGGTGGTTGAGTATTACACAATTATCCTGTCTTGACCAGGGCTTGTAGTATTACTTAAAAAAAAAAAAAAAAAAAAAACTGTATACAATTATATGACAAACATTCTGATTAGAGTCTTTATCAGTGTCTTTCAGAAAGACTTCACGTTTCTCATATAATGTAAAAGTAGTATTACCAGTACAAGTGTTTTATTGGTTTAGAAGAGGACTCTCTTATGGGACATCTGCATCAGTGCAATCCTTTTCCTACATATGTTAGTAATAATAAAAAATAACAAAATATATAAATAACAATAATGCAATAATTATAATTATAATAATAGTACCAACATTTAGCTAACAGGTTTATTGGATCAAGCTTGTTAGCATGCTAAACCCTTGCCGGAAGACCTGGATATAACATATACTAAAGTACTTGCATACATTTTTTACTGTTGCACAGCCCTTTTATGTATAAAGCTTACCAATAAGTGCATGTATCTTGATGCAATTGAAGTGCAACATGCAGTCGTCCAACTGCATTGCCTAAATATGTAAACCCATGATCCATCACCAGATAGCAGCAGCTGACTAATGTGGCTGTATTTCAGTAATACGCCAAGTCAACGTAAGTCAAGAACAGTTTTATTAATTAAAACAGACTTTGAAGAAATATGCTTTAAATAACTGACAAGCTTGTGAATAAAGCCCACAATATCATAACTAATGACAGCCACTTTGTCACAAATAAGACTGTGTATTTTGTATGTTTATCCTACACCATTACTCATCCAAATACTGCAGGCATTTTTTTCTTAATGTTTAACTATTGTGTGGCATGTTGACATATACAGGTTTGTTTTGGTTAACCTAGTAAGGTAAGCCATGAGTCTAGTAGTCTGCACACTGTTGTTTGGTTAGCTGTTCAAAACACTAGAAGGTTCATTAAAAACAGGGTTCAAACACATCTATGATCAATTTAATGAACTGAACAGTTTGAGACTAGAGTTTTGGTGGCTGGGTTATGTTGTCATAAAATTCTCTATTGTTGTTTGTGCTTATATCATTATGCTTACAAATTTGTTTCAGCCAGGAAAGAAAATCCTTAAATTTTAATTTCTGATTTAATGTGGAGCTGCACATTTCATAGTGGTCATTTTTTAACTAACTTCAGCTTTATGATTGTTGTCTGTGATTGAAAAGAGACAACCAGGCTAGTAAATACATAAGCAGAAACAGGAATAGAGAGCTATACAGAACACAAATGAGAAGATATAATTCTGTGACTCTAGATTGTGCAGAGTATCCCTTTCCCTTCCTATCTTTCAAAGACCAAAACCAATTCGCAGTGTGCAGTGTGTGGGAACATGTCAACAGGTATGGCTACAGCTGGGACAAAGGGATCACCAAGAAGCTTCTTCTGTCTGTCTGGAGGGCAGCACAGCTCAGCAAAGTTCCTCATTGCTTCCCCATCTGGTTTGCAGGAGATGTAAATAAGCCTGCGGATGGAAGTGCAGTTTCGGATTGCCCGGGTCACTCTGTAATGGAGTCCAGCACGAGACGGGTTCACAATGGCAAAAAGGGGGGCTGCAGAATCCAGCGAGGGCAGTAACTGGGGCAAAACTACTTCTGCCTTCCCCGAGCGGAAGTCACAATTAGAGATTCCATTGAGGGAGGCATTGTGCGCGGCATCCTGCACAGCTTGTTCAATCAGTTCGATGCCAATCACCTGCTCAACCCCCTTGGACAGAGAGAGACCAATAGCTCCTGTTCCACAGCACACATCTATCAAGATGCTGCTTCTGTCAGCCTTGCTCAGCTCACCAACAGTCCTGTATAGAACTTCAGCACCTGAAGTGTTCACCTGGAAGAAAGCGTCAGCAGAGATGCGGAACCTCAGCCCCAGGAGCTCCTCAAAGATATAAGGCTCTCCATACAGTAGTTGGTAGGGGGACTGTTCATTAGTGCAGCGAGTCATTGAGCTCTCCTGGAAGTACAGCGATGTGAGCTGGCAAGCTGCCCCTGGTCCATGGGTGAAGAATTCCACCAGGGTTTCTTTATGGGGCTGGATCTCCTCCTGTGTTAGGTTCTGCGGGTGAAAGTACACAATCGCCATGGTGCTGCCCACTGCGTTGGTGCGCACCGTTATCTCACGCCAGTGCCCGCCTTCATGGAACAAGATACAGGGTTCCAACGGAGACTGACGGATAAATTCCTCATAGAACCGGGCTACTTCTTTGTGCTTTTCTGGCATATTCAAGAGGTGGTCAGAACGAACACAGACAATATTCCGGCCTTTGCCAGTTCCAACATAGAACCCAACAGTTTTGGGGTCACCATCGATCCCTCTGTTCACTGAAAAGGTTGATTTGTTTCTGTACCCACCCAGCACTGGAGATGGCAGGGTGGGCAGCAGTGGGAAGCTGAGCTGGCCCCGGGTCCAGGGCTGTGGGTTCAAGGGGTCAGCATCACCTGAAAGACGGGCTGAGAGCTGCAAGAGAATTCTCTTCTGCTCTTCAAACTTTAGTTGAAGCTGCTTCTCATAACTTAGTCTCCAAAGTGGAGTCACAGCATCCGCAAGCCGCTCCTCCCAGGGAAGGTGGTCATTAGCTGGTTTAGGAGGAAGACTGTGTTGTTTCTTCTTCCTCGTTTTTATCCAGCTTTTAGATTGGTCTTCACTATTTCCAGTGTTTTCCTGACAGATGGTTTTATCAATTACCACACAACTCCAGAATCGCCTGGGGACATGGTACCAAGTCCATATAGGTATTTTCTGCGGCAGAAATTGACACAGGAACCGTACAGTTACCATAATACAGACAGTGCTTGAATATGTACACACCAGTCAAGAGAGTTACAAATCTTAATATTTTGTCTGTTATATATCTCTTTTGCTATTAATACCAGGAGATGGGATACATTTCATCCACACAAAAACAGCAAAATGTGACAATGCGATTCTTATTCCTTTTGCATTTGACGTCTAATTAATGCAACCGAACACGACAGCAATTCCCAGCACGTCATCTGGGCGCGCTCGCCAGCGGAGCTCTTGTTATTTCTGCGATGGAATCAAACAGGGACGAAGCCGAGCGCTGTATCGAGATTGCTGAGACGGCCTTCAGACATAAACAGCTGGAGAAAGCTGTGCGTTTTCTTGAGAAGGCACAGAGGCTATTCCCGACATCTAAAGCACAAGGTAAGCCGAGATACAGAAAAAACTAAAATAGCAAGCTTGAAATTGTACCTAAGGTTTTTTAATACTGCTCCAGATATTGGGGCCCGGCGGAAACTATTATAACTACAAACAGCGCAGGCGTGAGGAAGGTAGCGGCGCACGGGTTGCTGGTAATTGTAGTCATTTATAAACACGCCTCAATCTTTTTATATATATATATTTGTCGCTAATTTAATTGTTACGGTTGTGAATGCTATGACTGTTCACGAAAACCAATGAATCCATTGTGAGCGACTGAGTTAATACATTTCCCCTGGTAGCTTAATTTTGTTTTTAGACCTTGGAAAGGGACTACAAATCCCCGGCCTGCACAACTGTCGAAAAGGTGCAGCGCAAGGCATTTTGATAGTTGTTGTTTTGTAAACATTCCCTGGTTATCTTGGGATAGAGAAACTAGTCCATTGTATTTTATAAAAAAATAAAGTCAGCCTCCATAAAAGAGTTTGCTTTGTTTTGTTGCATTTTTTATTTTATTTTTATACTATGGACTATCGGCTTTTTGACGCCATACTTTAGGGTGCTTTTAAAGAAACTTATAAAAGGTGATTCGACTACATTTCCCAGATCTGTGTTGCAATATGAAGTGTGACAGCTGTAGCAAAATCTGAAATGTTTTACAAGGCTAGGGCTATAAAGACTATTTTTGTTTCTAGTAAAATAAATAAATAAATAAATAAATAAATAAACTGACCTGTTATGATTAAGATTGTATTCATTATTTGGTTTAAATAATGCGTTTAAACAAGCTCGTAACTACAAGATCGTACTCTCATGGGGCCTGCACACAATAGTACTTTTTAGTTTTGTAACTACGATTAAAAAAACAAATAAATAAATAAAAAAACTCAATTTGAAATTGACAATGGCACTACCTATACACTGTTGACATGAAACACAGTGTATATTATACATACTTTGGAAACGTGTACTGTATAGTGTTTATTATGCTAACTTGTTGTACGACTGTTTTTTTCGATTTGTTTAACTTAAAGAAGGTTTTCTTAATTAAGTCATTGCATATTTCTTAAATATGTATTTTGTATAGTTCCCATAGGAGAAAATTCCTCTTGTCTCACATGACAGTTAAGTGTTTCAGTATTTGTTGTAGTGGTAGCTTGCAAATGGATAATTAGATCTAGACTGACACATCCCACAAACGTTTTCCCAAAGATGCAGTATGCTGAAATGTAGTGTTTAGAAGAAGGCAGGACATTCAAGACCAATATAACCTATATTTTTATATTGATTAAGACGTTGCATGTTTATTATTATTATTTAAATTGATTCTTTTGTTGTTAACTGAACTTTGTGAAAGCAAGAAAAAATTATATTGTAGAAGTAATTTGCTACACAAAACAAGCAAGATCGTTGTACGTTTGTGTTAACTTCGGCCACATTGTTTTGCTGTTCCTGAAAAATATGTGAATGCACTTACTGTATGTCTGTACCGCTCAGCAATTCAAAAGCTTAGCCACATTTTACGTGCAGAGCCTTGACAGATTTATCATACTGCAGCCATCTGCAGTCGTCGCTAATTCTAATCCCTTCTGTCGTTTTTGATTGCAAGCACAGTATCCAGCTTCTGACATTGTATCAAATAAAGAATTGTAGCCCCAGCACTTTACAAATTTAAAGCAGTGCTAAACACCTTTTTATTGTGTGTATATATATATATATATATATATATATATATATATATATATATATATATATATAATGTGTGTTTGTGTGTAATTTGTACAAAATATTTCTGAAACTGCAGTGGAAGTCATTATAAACCACTATAACAGTGTGCAGCATAAATTCTGTTCATAAAGTCTTTGAATCATTGGTTATTGGACTACAAACATTTAATTTAGGCCTATGCAGTTTTAGTTTAGTTCAGTCCACGTCTTTTTCCAAAAAAACACTTTTGTGCCGATAAGAGGTCAAACTGCAGTTTGTAGACTGAAATTGTTTACTAAACAACCAAAACATAATTTTCAGCTTGTGAATTAACTATCACAGTTTAGTTTTACTTTAACATTAGTAGTTTGGATTTCCTAGCATTGCTAGCCCTCTATATTTCTATTAACAACTTTTGATTGCATCTGCAATAAAAAATACTTTATCTCATTTTAGTAGCTGTCTGTTACCACTAGCTCGCAGTGGTTTCGCAAATCCAGTATGGTAAATCAACACATTTCCAAAGCTTGCCAAAGTGTAAGACAAGTGTTGTGAAATGGGCTTACAGTTAACAAGATCATGGGGCCATGTGTCGTACTGATAAAACACTAGAGTTCTAGTAAATTAAATTACTGGCACACTAATGCTTTATGAATACATATCAATGTAGCCATTTGATTATATGACTGTGCAGTTTATCACATAATTTACAACACTTTCTTACCTTCAAATTCAAAGAGTTTCTTTATTAAATGGTGTTGACACTTGCAACACTCCATAGAAAATGTTAATTATACTTAAGGTACCACAAAGTGCTTTAGACTTGTAAGTATAAAAAGTGAACTTTGCTCAATGAAGAAGTATGAATTAAATTAAGTACAAGAACAGTACCTAGCATGGAGTGCAGTATTTCTACCAGTTTGCACTGAAACTTAGTAAACTGGGCCCAATTAGAGTTTAATGAGAACTTCTAGTCCCTCGGTGAGAAGCACTGCGTGTGCTAATGGAGCAACACCCCCAGCCCAGCCAGTGGGCATTCACATACACCGTTGTCACATACGGTCAATTTCATTTCCTACTTTTTCAGCTTTGATAGACGCCGTCACGCAGAATGGACAGCCATCAAGCACAAACCACCAGTCCAAGTGCAACGAGTCCACAGGCCCCCGACACAGGAGAGGTGGGGATGAGCCTAGTTCAGCCAGTGGGGATAAGGGAGGAGACAGTGGGAAGACGTACTCGCCAGATCAGCTGGAAGCTGTCAAAAGGTATAGAAATCTGAAGTTTTCTAGTGCGATTGGTAAGTGCATGCAGGGTAGCCTAAGGCAGGTCCACCTTATTTCGCTCATACAAGCTGGACAGTCTGTAATTGCAATGAAATGCCTAAATACACTTTTGTTTGTAAGTGATCGGGATTGTTAGGGTGATTTCAACTTTTACTAGTTGAGTGAGTGGCCTGACCTTAAAAGAAATCTGTTTTTGTTTTTTTGGAAAAACAAGCCTGGCTCTGAACTCACTGTTTGGAAAAGTCTAAAACACCTAGGGTCAGATGTTCCACTGTGGCCAAATTGTCCGCAACATAAATGTATCATGGAGTTGGCCGTTTGCAAGCAGTTTGTGCACAGTGGAAAATGTTGGCCCTTATCTGTTACATATACAGTACAGTAGAACCTGTCATATCTGATTTAATTGGTTCCAGGTGCCCATTAGATATGTAAAAATATCCTATCTCGGAGGGAGTCGTTAGACTACATTGTAGTTCCTTTATTAACATCAGGGTGTTATAAATGAACAATGCCAGGTACATCAGTGTGTCTAAAACACTAAAAGTACGGTACTGCATGTATACTATACAAAGAAAATGATTGCAAAACAAAGCGCTGTAATACAGTATTTGACAATTTCCAAAATAGCATTCCAAAAACAGTTCTTACCGTGTTTTTTCAGTCTATGCCAGAGTAATCTGACAGGTTTTTTTGCACCGTGAGTGTGTTAACTAAAGACAACAACAAGAAAGTGCACACAAACACAAAACTGGCTTTGGAGGTCAACGAAACAAAGCTTGTTTCAGCTTTAACGGTACCGTTATTGGCCTATATTGATCCCTTGCTTTCTTTTATTTAAAATGGTTGTACTGGGCAGTTACGTGAAGTGACAGCTTTTAAAAAGTGAAACTCAATTCCCAAACGCACAGTCTCATTTTTTATGTGCAATTGAATCCATTCTGTCCTGGTAAGAGCTGAATTTAATGTGCATTGATCAGTTTCCATCAGTACTGTTCAGTTGGTAACAGCATGTGTAAATGACACATGCCAGAGGTCCATCGGTTAATAGTGGGTATTGCATCTTATATGATCGGATATGACAGGTTCCACTGTATTTATGCATTTCTCAACAGTTCCAGCAACTTGCATACAATAAGCAGCTATTTGAGTAATACATATTTATCATGTAGTTCTAGCACATTCTTGTGACTATTTGCAGCCATGTACTGTCAAAAATTTAATTAATTGGGTCCAGCAGTTCAATGTAAATGAACATGCTGAAAACCCATCCAGATCCAATGATACCTGTTTTAAATGAGCAAAGTAGTAATGTATTATCCTACCTGTCCTTGATGAGTTTTTCTCGGAGTGCATAGATGTTGGCACTACAGCTTAACCCATTAGTGCAACTGACAACCTTTGAGGCTTGTAATACCCCAAACTGTAAGTGGGTTAGCATGTAAACCTCTGCAAATATATTTCAATCTACAGCTTCCTAATCATATGGTATTTCAACTTGTCTTTCTCAGTAACCTCATTTGTGGTGTTGCTGTTATTTTGTTTCCAGGATAAAGCACTGTAAGAACTACTATGAGATTCTTGGGCTCAGCAAAGATGCTACAGAAGAAGATCTGAAAAAGGCTTATAGGAAACTGGCATTAAAGTTTCACCCAGATAAAAACCATGCTCCAGGGGCTACAGATGCATTTAAAGGTAAACTTTATTGAACATTCTTTATATTACACTTTCTTTTAATTCCCAAATCGGTACTTGAACCTTCAGTACCCACATCCAACATGTTGTTCCGCCCAGGGTCAAATGCTCCAGGAGCATCTACACAAACGTCATCCTAACTTTCAATCACATTTCTACCAAACCTTCATTTAATCCTAACCTAAAGTATCCGATTGCAAAATTGCTGTTGAGTCCACTAGGGACGCTTTCAATATTACTCTCCTCACAACAGATGCTGCTAAAAGTGCAGGTGTTCTCAGAGCATTTAGTATCGGGACATTATAAAATGCATATTTTGGTAGTATTTGGTAGTATTATTACATGATGATTCCCCTGTATACAGTATAGACAGGGTCTACCAATCATGTAATAGGCTGGTTAGTAAGACGACATTATTTCTAATGCATGTTTAATGCTGCCAGTGGATATAGAAAGCATACAAAATAGGGATGCTTAAATTGGATGTTAAATTGATGGTATATGGTGACATGTGTATTGTGTTGCTCAGTGGTTTTTTTACTTGTTTTAAACTGTTTGTCCTCAGCTATTGGGAATGCATATGCAGTGCTGAGTAATGCAGACAAGCGCAAGCGATATGACCAGTTTGGTGAGGAGAAAGTTCACACTTCTCAGCATGGCCACTCGCACTCAGATTTCCACCACGGCTTCGAGGCAGACATCTCGCCAGAGGACCTCTTTAACATGTTCTTCGGAGGTGGCTTTCCGTCAAGTAAGTCCCACTTTAAACCTGACGGATCTAAATTCAGTACCAAAAAGTCATCAGACAAGGGGATTATGACATTATATTTTGATTCCTGTGTTTTGGTCACAATTAGACCTGCCATCCTGCTAAGTGTTAGTCAAGGTGAAAAATCTAATTTCCAGGAGACTATGCAGACCTCAGCGAAATATGATCAGACATATAGCATTCAGCCAGAATACAATAATATAAGAAAAAAACATTTTTCAGATGATCCCTTGCTGAAATATGTCAGCTGGGTGCATTATTGGTAAGTAATTTGCTGTAGTTGTAATGGGCTGTGAGTGAACAAGCAGCCTCATCATAACCACTGTGTTAACAGGAGGATCTCTTGTCCATATATCTAATTATAATTCATTACCTCATACTGCCTGCAGGGGTCAGCAGAATCTGTAACTGTGTTTTTTTAATCTTCATATTATTATTATTATTATTATTATTATACAATTGTTAAATATCACAAAACCTTTGTTAAGACCCACATGATCCAAGCGTAGGTCCTTGAGTTTTCACAGTACTGTCATCTGATTAGTTAAACTGCATTTGGCCTACTTTTCTACGTGAGGACATCTTAATTATAGCCAAGGCAGTATGTAATTCAAGCAGTTTAGTTTTTGTCAGTGTGCTGACAGTTACCATTTATTTTTTTCTCTTAAAGGTAATGTTCATGTGTACAGTAATGGGAGAATGCGCTACACACATCAACAGAGACCAGAGAGGAGGGAACAACAGAGAGATGTAAGGAAAAAAACAATATTCCTTGATTGACTATTTTAGCTTTTTTTGTTTTACAAGATGGCTCCTTCACAGTCATATCGGCACTCTGGCGATGTGTACATTACAGTAAAAGCACCCCTAAATTGCATTGATTTCGGGGTGCTTTGCAAACAAACGTGCCATTGCAATGATGACGTGAAAAAAGTGTTTGCAAAGCACCCCAAAATCAGTGTAATTTAGGGGTGCTTTACTAAAAAACACAATTTTTAAAATAATAAATTGTCCAACGTCTGCTTTTTACAATGTACCACCCCTCGCTGTAAATCCATCTCAATTTTGCATGCAGCTTCGCAGCCAGTTTCAAAGCCGATTCTGCCTCAGTTCCCCAGAAAGATGCAGTTGCGAAGTCAGTGTGTTGTTAAAAGCTGCATGAAGTATGTGCATAAATCATGCAAGTGCGCGCTGTAGCACTGGCAACTAGTAATAATGTTGTCAATAAGTGGCATGCAGTTTCTTATATCAGAATTCCATTAACAATCAAGACTATGGGATGTGATTTTATATATATATATATATATATATATATATATATATATATATATATATATATATATATATATATATATATATATAAAGCCTGTTTTAAGAAATTGAAATTAATACAATTAAAAAAGAATACTGTATTTCTTAGACTACCAACCTAGAGTATAGAAACATAGAGTATCACTAGGTGGCACACTTCAGTTGTGCAGTTGCAAAAAGAAGGCCCCTTTGTATTGTATGGAGTGCATTGTGCAACTAGCAGCCATTTAAGTTACAGACTTATTGGACATTGCAAAAAGTCATAAAAGGGTGTTGAACATGAACGAATACATAACCTTTGATTTAAAATGCATCATAAAATATGTGTAGATGTCAAGAGAAGATCCACACTAAAAAAAAAAATCTGTTCAGTACTGTACCATTAGGAAGAATCTAGTAAGTTTTTCACTGTAAAAATATTCTATATTAATCTAAAAATAGGTATGATCAGCATAAAAAGTAAAAAAGCAGCATGGCCTAGCATAAACACAATACTGGTTTAGAGGAGATGCTGGTTAACTTCTCTCAAGTTAATTAAAAATGAGTTCAATTAATCAGAAACAAGGACAGAATCTGATCTTGATTTCAAAATGTTTAAACAAATAAAAAGTGCAACAGTACAACAGGGTGGAGATATGTAACTGATAAACACACCTCCTGAAAACTCATGTTGACCATCTTTTTAACAAAAGAACAGACTTGAACAACAAAAGCATTCTACAAAGACGTTTTTATAGAACTGTTTTTCCTAATTCTGGTCATTCAAACTGTATTCTCAGTCCCACTGTCTCTTTCTCAAGTGGTTGTCAGGCATGAATGGTTTCTGTATATTCAAGACAGCATGTTTGTTGAAGTGCTTCTTGTGGGGGCCATCAGTCTCACATTTCTGTTTGTATTGTGTAGGGGGGCCTGGCACTTCTCGTACAGCTGATGCCCATCCTGATCCTCATTATAGTTTCAGCGCTGAGCCAGTTGATCGTCTCCAGCCCTACCTACAGTCTTAGCCTCAGGCCGTGAGTACATCTATTTTCTTGTTTTGTCAAAAGGGTTCAAATAAATGAGGCAGCCTCCAAATGTTTGGGTACTAACCACTAAATGTTTGAATCCCTGACCAAGTTCTGAAGTACTTCATTAAAATAATTTCACTAATTTAACTTATAATGGTACAGTACTTCAAGAGTGTCCTTCCCATGGTATATAGTACAGTGGCCTTCTCTGTTGCAACAACCCCCAAGACACACACACACACACACACATACATATATTAAGCTTGCCCTCCCCAAAGTGATTGATTTATTGTTATGTCCAGCCAAATAGATTGATTTATTTCCTTTGCTTAAACTGGATATAGGATGGCGAAACTCGTTGGCTAATCCTGGGTAAATAATTTAGAAAGACAAAAAAAATCTGATTAGTCTCATGAGCTTCGGATATGGCCTAATCTAATCCATGAGCAGTATTTTACTTTAAATCTTATAATTGAAACCTTTAATATTGAAGTATACTGTGTCCACAATGGCAAGCTAGTTGTAAACTGTTCTATATTTAACATTTGTTTCATATATCTAAGCTGTTAGAAAAACTTGAAACTTACCTTTCAACAACTGTGTTTTATTTTTGACAAATTGTGACCTTTTGTACTGTTTTGGACAAGCCATGCAACACATGGTTAAATATTAAATTAGTCAAGTTTCTTTCTTCTCATGTTACGATGCTTGCTTGGTTTGAATCCACAATTTACACTCACTGTAACCCTAAATTACTAAACAGTAAAACTTTGAGTCAGTAACATTTGCTAACATTAATGGCATTCATTTTCAGTATTGCATACATTTGTTAGATTGTAAAGTTTAAGCAATTCTTCAAATTATTTTAAGTTTTAGACTAACTACATGGAACAGGGTCTGTCTATAATATGACTGCCTTGGTCCATGCAGCCCCTAGCAACTGAAATAGGGGAAGGGTGCTGGCTAACAGTTTGACTGTTGGATTGCTTTGGCATCCTGAAACTATAAAGTATTGCATGCAGGCAATAAAAATGTGCATTATAAATATCATATGGGAGATACTGAAATTGAAGAAGGGAACTATGAAAAATACCTAGGAGTTTATGTTGACTCAGAAATGTCTTCATCTAGACAATGTGGGGAAGCTATAAAAAAGGCCAACAAGATGCTCGGATATATTGTGAAGTGTTGAATTTAAATCATGGGAAGTAATGTTAAAACTTTACAATGCATTAGTAAGACCTCACCTAGAACATTGTGTTCAGTTCTGGTAACCTCGTTACAAAAAGGATACTGCTGCTCTAGAAAGAGTGCAAAGAAGAGCAACCAGAATTATCCCGGGTTTAAAAGGCATGTCGTATGCAGACAGGCTAAAATAATTGAATCTATTCAGTCTTGAACAAAGAAGACTACGCTGCGATCTGATTCAAACATTCAAAATCCTAAAAGGTATAGACAATGTCGACCCAGGGGACTTCTTTGACCTGAAAAAAGAAACAAGGACCAGGAGTCACAAATGGAGATTAGATAAAGGGGCATTCAGAACAGAAAATAGGAGGCAGTTTTTTACACAGAGAATTGTGTAATGTTGTTGAAGCTGACACCCTGGGATCCTTCAAGAAGCTGCTTGATGAGATTCTGGGATCAATAAGTTACTAACAACTAAACAAGCAAGATGGGCTGAATGGCCTCCTCTCGTTTGTAAACTTTCTTATGTTCTTCTTCTTATGTTCTTATCTGGGTCTTTTGTATTTACCTATCCAAGGCCTCTGACATTTAAACAGTCAGTGAAGTGGCTGTTCTTCCCAGGATTACTGAAAATGGCCTTTGTGGCCACACCCATCACAGTCAGCACTGTGAGCAAGTTCCTCACAGTGATCTGTTATTGGCCTCCCTGTATATGAGTGCCATTTGATGACAAAAATGCTGGTAAACTTTGGTCTTGTGTAGGAATATTTCAACCAGCTGCAGTCAAACATATAGACATTTGTTCAGAGTACTTTTTTACTAGTTATACTGTGATTTAAAAAAAAAGACTTGATTTGTACCACCCTCAGATCATACAGTAAGATGTGAAAGTTATTATTAAGATGATGAATCCATATCTTTCTACATATCTACTGTATATGTTTGGCTTTGTGTATTGAAAGCATGGTGATGTTAACAGTGTTTTTAACTGGCATTTCCTAGATTTATGTAGCCTAACACAATTTTCAGATGAGCAGTTACAGTTTTGTTTTTAAATATCGTCCATATTATATTAAATGGTTGACGTCAGAGATATGAAAGTAACAGGATCCTATAAACTTCCTCCGCTAATAACAGACTCAAATGTAAGAAACTGCCTGTTCTTTATATATATATTTAAAGCAAATGTTCTTGATTTCTTTAGACACTAAATGCAAACTTAATGGGGCTCTCCTGGTAAATGACAATTCATTGATTGACTCGCTTGCTAGTGTATAGTTTGAGACCTCATCTCTAACTTGTGTATTTCAAATGTAGGTCAGTGGGCCACACTCATAAGCGACAAACGGAGCTCCTGAAGGTGCCTTACTATGTCTCGGCACACTTTTCCGAGGAATACACTGGGATGAATCTCAGAAATGTGGAGCGGAATGTAGAGGATGATTATATTTCTAGCCTCAGAAACAACTGCTGGAAGGAAAAGCAACAGAGTAAGTTTATGATGACAAAAATAATTAAAAACTTTCATCAATAGCAAGGTCACTTATAGAAGGTTAACAGAATTCTAGAATGTAACTGTATCAACACAACCTTACTCTGTTCTTATTTTTTAAAATGGAAGAAGCTTTCCAGCTACAAGATAAAAGACACGTTCTTAATCCATGTTTGACACTTTTTCAGAACATGTTTCTTTATTCAAATCTTATGATTCAGTGTTTATAGCCACAATATACAGTCAAACCTGCTAATATTAATTCTGTAACTGTCTCCCTCTACTCATTACCACCACATTAAAATGTCTCTGCCAGAACATTATTATTATTATTATTATTATTATTATTATTATTATTATTATTATTATTCATGCTTATTTTGTCAGGTTATTGGTCAGCTCAACTTATTTTTGTTCTGTCCCTTTTGAAGTGATGGATGTTTAAAGGACTGTATACTAAACTTTTAACCCCAGTGTTCAACATGAGATTGTTATTTCTCCTCTAGAGGAAGGTTTGCTGTACAGAGCTCGGTATTTTGGAGATGGAGAGCTTTACCAAAGGGCACAGAAGATGGGCACTCCTAGCTGTGCCAGACTCTCAGAAGTCCAGGCTTCATTGCACGGATAACGACACCACTGCCACAAAGATAGGTATGCCATTTTACTCAAGCACAGCCTCCCTTCCTGTGAACCATTGATTTATATAGGACATTTAAAACTGCCACTACTTTGTCAGTAGGTGCTGTGTAAAGTGGCTTTTATTGTTATTTTTAAGTTTTGTCAAAATGCAAGGTTTATCTTTCAATACCACTGACCTGCATACAGGTCAAGGAAAGATAACTTATTTCACCGAATGTTACCTTGGGTAAGGTTGTCCAAGATTAGTGTTAGTGTTAGAACACAATTAGTGTTAGTGTTTTTATCAATTACTATGGCCAGGTTGAGGAACAAAATTGCAATGTTTATATTTTTAATTTTAATTTAGGTGTAGAAAAAATGCTTTTTCTTTAGACAGTAGAATGATTTTTTTTTTTTTATGTTAACATGTCTGTCTCCTTTAGGTTGTTTTGGGGGAGTCATTGAAGCCTCATGAATGATGCTGTTGGACTGTATTATAAATATAATAATTTTTTGTCCGAGCTGTTACCAAAATTGGACTGTAGAAAATATACAAAAGGCCCTTGTCATAATAAAAGTCCACGGGACAACACATTTAGGCCCAAAAAAGGCTAGACTGCCCTTTACCCATCACACTTCTGTAGTTGAACCAATATTTTCATGAGGACTGTAATCATGGAAACACATGGAAAGCCAAAAGGCTGGGTGCAAGAAGATAGCTGGAGATCACAATGTTGTCTTCCAACAGAAGAACATTAATATGCTTAAGTGGAATGAAGCAACAGAAATCTGAAACTTAATTGGAATTTATTATGATGTAACAGCTGTTTTTGATTGGCGTGTATCTATGTCTGAGAATGACTTTTCCCTTCAGTCTATTCTTGTGCAAGTGTATTAAATCATGAATTCAGTGTGAGTAATACAGGATCAGTACAGAATGGAGGGATAAACTGTAGCATTGTTAGCATTTTTTTTTTCTCAGCCAGCCACTGATTGTGCCAGTCAATGACAATTATTGTTTCATCTCTATAGTTTATATTTGTATATATGTTGTACTTTTAACTACGCAGGGACTAGATTTAAATTATTTAGCTTCCTTCTTTCTAATTTAATAAATTGTACCATGTGAATTGAAGTATGCCAATTAGTATTTAAAATAATTAATTAAATATGCGCTATTTATTAAAACATAATCATGTGAAATTCCCTTTTTTTTTTTTTTTTTATAAAGACAATTAAAGCATGTGCTTATTTTAGCAGACAACTTCACTGTGGATTTTCCGAGGCTAGGTATTTATAAGAGATGAGAATATATTTTCAGTTTTGCTTTGTTGTGGATATATCTGGGTGTATTGAAATAATGGACAATCACAAACTTACTTTAAATGGTACTTCCATTTGTAATAATGTATATCAAAATGGGGCTTAAGATGTTTGGATATGAATTTAATAATATACAGGGTGATTGTAATACCTTTGGGGAATATCAACAAAGTTTTTTTTTTTTTTTCTGATAAAGTATAATACATAAAAGGCTTAACTACAAAAGAATGTAGTAAAAAGATAAAGATAAGCGAATTGTATTTTAGTGTCAAACACACATGATTATGGGGCACTGCAGATTTAACTGTCTATTTTTTTAACAACAGACTTGAAACCTCACTGACATTTTAACTGCAGCCATCTGGAAATAAAGCAAAACAAAACAGAATCCAAACCTTCAGAGAAACAAACATTAAACCACCCTGGTCTCGCCACACCACTAATGGCAAACATTGTCCAACTTTATATCCCGAAGGGAGACCCTTTTAAAAATAAATGTACTTTAAGATACTGGGACATGTTTCTTAAGAGTCATGTCCGGTTCATCAGTACCCACTTCCGGTACGGTAGATGTGTTTAAAGACAGATTTTAGAACTTGATGGTTGTTAATACTGACAGAACTGGAGCAATTTAGTGTTCCCAAATAGGATGTGCCAACAAATAAAGTTTAAGAATTGACATGAAAACAATTGGCATTAATAATCTAATTTAGCTATCATTTACTTTGGTAGTGTTGCGGCTTACTGTTTTTTTATGCAAGTTGTCCTTAGTGAAATAAGAACTTTAACATTAAGTTTAACATGTTAGCCTGTCTTTTTACGTTCAGTTGCCGGAAAATATTCTTGGTGGATTACAACATTTGATAAGAAAACATTATATAGTTAGGTATACTGTGGTGTTTCTATTAAAATATATATACTTATGAACAGCTGTTTGTTTTCATATTCATTTAATGCTATCTATAGCTAAGTGACATCCATTGGATGTCTGTTGGCAATTCTAAATTTGCCAAAAGGTGCATTTTTTATTTTTTAGGGGAAGGCCAGTCACTTAGAAATATTTGACAGGGTACCAATAAATCAACTCATAATCAATAGTGCCAGCACTGTTTAGAGAGGGTTCATTATTACACAAAAGCAAGGTTTAACTTAACAGAATGTTTATAAACACTGTACAAAATATCATTCCTTAAATAGTCCTTGAAAGTAGGGTCAAATATTATAATTTGTAAGAATGCTTTTGCAGAAAATCCCAGGAAGGTAACAAAACATATTTATTTATTACTGCACCAAAGGACATAAAATATCCTTTTTGAGACTTTGTTATTTTCAATCTGTAAGCTTAAACTATTTTATTGAAAGATAACTGAAATTGAATGTACTGCTGCAAAATATAGTTCAAGAATACTGCTGGTGTTGGGGTTGGTGACACAGTTCCAGCTGGGGGAATCTAAAAATAAAATCAGTTGTTTACATTTCAGAAGCAGCAGCTGCAAGGATTTGCATGTACAAGGAGTAGGTTAAAACAATTGGATACAAAAAAAGAAGAATCGCCATCAGACTGCCAACTTAAACACATTGCACTTCACCCTTTTCTAAAACCAACAGACTCTTTTACCGCTCTCGTCAGCAAGTCTTTTAGTTCATCTTCATCCTCTAGACCTCTTGGTAAGAAGATGCCCATCATGCATGTTGGAGCACGTGGCATCCTCCTGCAGTCTTCCTCCTGTTCATACAAATTGATGGAAGGTCTTCTTGGAAATCCTAACGGAGGTATAGCATCAGCACCAGTTATTGAAGGTCAGCAGATCTTAATTCTGTTTCATTTTCTATTAGAAAATATAACAATAATAAGATTGACACATCTGTAATGCTTTATTATTTATAAGCATGCAGAGTACATGTGGTTAAGCCAAGGAAAGCTTGACCCAGGCTTAAGTCCATTATCTAGAACACCCAAATGCAATGAGATGTGTGCATTTCGGAGGGTAATCCTAAACATAATGCCAAATATATTTTTTGCTGTAACTGTTTTGTTGCTGAGGTTCAAAGGTAGTCTCATATATAAATAGTATTCCTGTAGCAAATCATGTTGCTTTACACTTGGTCTTAAACCTCATAGAAGGTTAAATTAGGCTTAGGTTCTTTTGATTCAATTGAAATATTGGCGGTGTTTACATGCAAGTTTTAATCGTGCTACTATAGTGCATTCATAACGTGTCACGCACAAATGACGCATGATTGTGCTCGTTCCAAAAGTACACGGCAAAAAAAGTGTTTGACTTAAGTTACATTACACCATTACACTTTGGTAAAGCACAGTAATGTGCGCGCTAATTGGCCTAATTAGTCCCATAGCAACAAACTCCACAGTGGTGCAAAATACTTAACGATAGACTTTCATGAAATAACACGACACCTCCTCCACTTCCCCTATGTAAAAGAATGCTCTTCTCTGGGATATGGTATTTCTGTCCTCTGTAGCGTAAGATTTTCCTTATCCCAGTCTTACTAATACAAATCAGTTAAATATTCATCCATTATTATCAATCCGCTTCTCTTGATGAGGGTCGCGGCTAAATTATATATAAATTGCATATAGAGATGTTGATTTATACCATTATTTATTCATTTCAGTGTATTATGAACGATGCATGAGAACGACTAGATCGTTATGACCAGCACTATTATCATAATAATAATACTACGAATAATGTAGCTTTTTTCCCGCAGGATGTTTCAAGCTTCCACCCCTTCTGACAGCAGCAACACCAGGTCTGCTGGAGGGATGAGGAAACTCGTTCCCTCCTCCACATTATTGCAGACCTGGGGGTTATGGATGAACTGGATCGACCTCGCCAAAGAAATGCCATCATTTTCACCAGTATTACCAATGCTCTGGCTGAACTTGTTATAAATAGAACGCTGCTGCAGGTACGAGATAAATTCAAGAAACTGAAATATCTGTACCTGCAGGAGAGAAAACGTTTTTATTGCACTTATCCCTGAAATAAACCCAGTTCATATAGTTTCAATTATTAAACTGTACAAAGATTTTCACTATCACGCAATTTACCACACACTCTTCCAGTTACTAAAAATGTAACACAAAAGTAGAATAAAAATGTTACTACTGAATAAACCAAAACATTATTCATTGTTTCAAATGTCTAATTTAAATCAAGGTTACTCTTATTTCATAGACATGTCTCATTGATCAGCCTGAACTTAAGTCTTGATTGCCCTAACTAGATAGCCTTTATTACACTGCATATTCCATATTTTGCCTAGTTTATTCAGGAGGGCGAACACTTTTGTCTTTGACTGTATAACTAAACGTTCACACACTTTCAATGCAATTTCAGAAATACAGAGCCCTGCACATTAAAATTGTCCAATCTTCTTACAATACCTTTACTCCCATGGTACAAGCATCAGCACAAGGCCAAGCTACCAGAGAGTGATGTTTGTGCTTGCAGTTTGTTAATATACATACTATCTCTATGTGAAGACTGCTCATTTTTAACAGGGCAGAGCTCCATACTTCAGAAGTGAAATAACTGGCTTTGGTTAACAGACTTTAATCAGAGGGTTATCATAGTGGTTTATAAAAAAACTTGACCTCACATTAAACTGGTAAAATCACTAAAAAAATATATACAATTATAAAACACTAAACAGAAAATTGCTTTTAAAATTGTAAAATGTCCACTGCAAGGAAGTGATTGTTTAAGACTTACCTGAAATACAGAAGTATCATGAGGTAGAATTTGCTTCTTGGTGGGGTCTCCCCAATTGAGGCATTACATTTATTGTGTTTTCATGCATACTAATGTATGCAATATTAAATACAGTGTGATTAGCTTTACATTTATTTAAGCCAGATAAATAGATTATGATAAATTGATTTTTCTAATTCAACCTACAGGAACATTTTCCAAACTAAAATCTTATTATTTAAGTTCTCTCTCTTGCAGGGATGTTTTTAGCTGTTTAAAATCAGTACTTACCTGCAAAGGCAGTAGGATGTCTGTTTGGTAAAATATAAAGTAGGCTTCGTCCAACCTGCTTTTCCAACTCCTCAACAGAAGATCCTTTTATCAAAATTATATTGCGACTTTTGTCTGATCAGTTTACTTGCCTTGTATCTCGAAAGGCTTCATTTGAACCCAGCTGTGATTCTCTGGTACCTCTTGTACAGTACAGATGTTTTTACTACACTACGTTTCAAATTGATGTACACTGCTTTGTAAAGTGCTTAAAGGTGGAATGGTCTCAGATTACATACTGCAAGGAAGTTATGGAGAGTGTGGATGGTGATTTCTACAGTATGAGGCAAAGTCATTTGGATCTCCTAACTCAGCCCTCCAAAACACTTGTATGTGTGTGTATATACAATTGCGTGTAAACTTAGTTTTAAAACTTCATATGCAAGAGATGCAAAAATCATTGTACATGTTTTACATCCTATGACAAATATAAATCGCAATGCAACACTTTATCAGGCACAGTTTACTGTCGGAGGTGTAAAGCTGTGCATGTCCACCCTAAAAACACACATTTGATCCCGTCTTTCTCACTGTGGTGTTATTTCTTGATGAGGTCCTGTGACATTTTCTCCTCGGTAGCCTTTAGCCCAGTGGTAATTAATCCTCTAGCCACAGTCCTGCAGGTGTTCTAGGTATCTTTAAATTTACAGTGGCTAAAGACCTGGATGATCATGTTAATGATAACCAGTGAAGCAAGTAGTTGGTCCAATTAAGTAATTCAAACCTTGTATGGAATGAACACCAGCAGACACCCGTGTCTCTCGTGAACAAGGACTGAGTGCCCCTGTAGCCTGATTCAGCGCTCAGCCAGTGCTGTAGTGGATGTCACTTTGATCTTCTGTGCATCTAGTCTAGTTGGCTAAAAAAAAAACACCTCATGTTGAGTTTGTTGGAGAAGCAGGTGATTATGTTGGGCCCCAATGTGAATTTTTCAGGTCTGTCATACTTGAATTTTCTTTTACAGAGCACTGGTATAACACAAAATCAAGAGAAATGTTTGTTTGCCTGAAAAAAACTCCTCTAAGATGCCTCAGGCTATTTGTGTACAAGTGAACAGACTTTAATATTTACAAATGTCAGTAGAAACTCCAGAATACCTTTTAATCTAATAAATAATTTAAATGCATTTTCTTTACATCTCTCATACTGAATTAAGGAACTAAAAGTGTGCATTAGGTGTAATTTATTTAGAACATGATTTGTTTTATTTATGACAGTTTAACGTACCCGTTTGATGTCATATTTAACAACAGCGTTTTCCCCTCTTGATAGGCTTCTTACGTTAGGGATGCAGTCCAGTTTTGGAACCTTTGAAGGTCAGCCAGGGCAACTGTTTTTCACTTACGATCAGGGAGCTTAAGAGAAAAGGCAGCACTACTGCAGGGAAGCTGGTGGCCTGGCCTCTGGCACATGGAGGACCAGGGATAAGTGCACTAAACACAACCCTGTATAAATTTTGTGGCCAGGCTGCACAATTAGATAAATTTGATTGCAGTGTTCTACCTGATGCAGACATACAGCTGAAATTGCAAAAGATAGAGTTGGTAAATGGTTGATAAACTGTACCAACCATTATCTTGATTTTTACTGCCCTGCTGCTTCAGAAAATAGATTTTTTAAAGAAGCTATCCAGTACTATTATTCTAGTTCTAGAGTAATATATTCTTGTGGCCCACCTAATACAGATTTAGCATTGGTGCTAGACCAATGAAGTAAAGCCTACTTTTTTTTTTTCTTTAATGTAGCATATTGTCAGAAACTGTACAGTATCCTGTATTTCCTTTTCTTTTTCAAACTTTAGAGGGCTTAGGAAATTTCTTTTTTATCCTGCAGATTTTACAATGCAGATCAGAGGATAATCTGGAAGGCCTTAAACAAACTTTTGGCAACTGGATAAGTGACTGTGATATTCCAAGCATTTTCACACCTTAGGTTCAGGATATTGGGAAAATATATGCGGGTGTAGTCAAGCACTACATTTTCCATAGGTATTATTCCATACTACATTTCTCAAATGTTAAACTATATCAAATTAATATTTGTATTAAGTGCCTCAGATAACTTGAACAATGGATGGCACATTTTATTTTGACATAAAAATCCCTGAAAAGCCTAAGTAAAACTAATAACAACTCCATAGCTAACCTAATAAATAAAACCTAAGCTTGTAATTATTCCCTTATAAAAACTATCCCACAGCACTTCAGACGTAACTTTGCAGTAGGATTGCAATAGCCGTAATGATTATATGGTACTACTGCATTGTACTAGATAGTTTATGGGTCCTATTTTGAAGCATTAGCTTTAGCCTTCAAAACACCAAGTGTGCCATAATATAGTAAGGATTGCAGTTTCCCTGATTAAAAGAGAGTTTTCTCCCTTTTAATTAATTTTAATTCCCCTTTAAAAACGTGAGCTGCGAAAATATCGTGTTTGATATCTTGTTTTGAACCACAAAGAAAAACGATCGGAGAGAAAAACGAATCCTATAAGGCAGTACAGACTGTACATTGTACACAACATTTACATGGAGTGAAGCTCATAACACTTTTTTTTTTCTTATTTGACTGGTAATTTTTATTTTTACACCCTATGTTCAAAAATAACTGTCCTAAAGACAACTCGGTACTACATTTTGCTGACCATGATGATGTGCAACTCAAGTGTGCCTGCTAATGAAAATTTAAAAAACACTTTTGTTGTCAAGAATCATGCGAGGTAAGTGTGGATAATGCAGAATTCTAATCTGGTAGAAAATAAATGTTTGATTAATCAACAATAATGTGTTGTGCTCTTATTTGAGACAATTTAAAGGTGTCATTTATTGTGTCTAAAAATAACTGGAATAGTTTTTTTTTTTTTTTTTTATGAGTCGCTATACACATAAATTCACACACTTTGGCATTTTTTTTTTTTTTTTTGATAAAACAAAGTTGTACATATTGTCCCTGCAAGTGCATGTCTGACACTCTACTGGTACTTTTTTTTTTTTTTTTGTAAAGAAAGAATTGCTTGGTTGCAACTAATCTCCATCCCCTCCTCCAAGAACAGCCGTGCCTCGTAACATTGCAACCGGAGGCTGAGTAAACACTTGTGATACACTGACGTTTGCCGTCTCTGCCGGGTCCCTCCCACTCTCCAATGTTTCAAATTAATGATGCTGGATTAGACTGGACTAGACTGGACTGGACTAGACTGTCGAGGCATTTTCACTCCCCTGCCGTTTCAGAAAAAATTGTACTAAGGACTTGAACAGAGCCTGTATAAATTATATTATGCGAACACATATTTAGGAGGAATACTTTTTGTGAGAAAAGTCAAGAACAGTTTTAAGTGCTTTTAAAACTCATTAACATCGACGAGCAATGTACTCGCGCAAAAAAACAATTAACAGCCTGCTAGGTTCATTGTCGGTACATAATTAATTATGTTTAAAATACACACACACACACACACACACATATATATATATATATATATATATATATATATATATATATATATATATATATATATATATATATATATATATATTCAAAATGTGTTCTTAATCTCATTGCGATTAAATTTATTACATAAATGATATGAATAAATAAACAATGATACGTAAATAATATGTAAAGCTTTGACAAACGTTCAAGTAATCACATTTTTATAGAAGTCAACTGGACTATTCATTCAACTAAAACGTTATCATTTATTTGATTCACAGTTCACACAGGTTATCCTTATGTCATGTGCATTTACAGTGGTATATTAAACAGTATATATTTGACTGCTTTAATGTTTGGAATAACTATATAAACCAATGCTCAGTAGCCTATAAAACTGAAATGAATGTTGTTTTCACATTCTGTAGTGTACATGTTCCATCTCACGAAGTAAAGGCAAGACACGTATCACAAACCTCAGAACGATCAAATTGCCTGACGTCACATCCTTGAACATCCTGTACACAACTACTCACGACATGTACATGCAGCATTAAAAGCATTGCGAGATTACTGGGAAGTACACATATTTCTCATTCGAGTCACACAATAAACATCCAGTCTGGAAAATATGCAAGGTTGTCAGGATTCTTCATTGTTGTTAAAAGTTAAATTAAGAACCCAATTTAGTGTGTTCTTAATTGTAAATGTTTCTATAGGGTATAAAAGAGTGTTTATCATTCATGTTTTAAAAATGATACTTAGATTGTCATAAAATAGTCAATTAAACTTTCTATTTAGAAATTTAAAAACATATGTTTCGTTAAACAGCCCTTAGCATAGCCTAATGTCTGCATTTGTTTCATATGGCAACATGTGCTTCAAACGTTCTAATCAATAATATTTTATTAAAATGATTGCAGAAATAAAGCTCCATTGTCTGGCAGATGTCACCTCCAAAATGCAACCGTTAATAACATTGTGGGAAATATGAGCTCAGTAAAGAAAATAAAAAAATGTTTAAAAAAATCTCAAAAACACCATCTGCACCAGCCTAGTGTACATTAATAGGAGTGTGGTGCTTGTCCTGGGATCTGAAAGCCAAACTCCAAATTTCCAGTTTCAAACATCTATGGTTTAATATAAACGCTTTTTTAAAGCCTCCTGATTATTTAAAACAGTTCATACAGTGAAACACTAAAACAAGCCATTTGGTTATTTTTAGTTCCCTTTTTAGTTAAATTTCATTCTGGAATCTCGCTCAACTGGATTGAAAGCAGCTGCCTCAAAATATCTCCAGTCATCTTAAATTTGCACATAGCACAGTCTGAAAAACAAACAACGAGGGCTACAGAATTTGACCCAGTTTCTACAGGGTCCTATTGCCAGCAAGTCTGTCCATCAAGTGGTCAAGAAGCACTGCTTAACCCAGGGGTAGGCAAACCAATTGACCAGGTCTTAAAATACTTTTAACAGCATGGTGAACCTAGAGTGGAACTGCACACACTAATTCAAAGAATGTCCTAGAAAATGTATTTGCATAGCCTAAAAATCTTTTTTTTTATTTATTTGTGTTCAGGTTTTTTTTTTTCCATTACTGGAAGTTTTAACAAGTCTGAACAGATTTTATTTGGGCTTGTGTCATTAAGTGAATTTACCAAAGGACAGATGTATTAAGGAGAACATGTTGTCTATAAAAGAATGTATGAGAATAATTAGCCCTGAAACAAGAACATGTTAGTTAATCTAACCAATGATATAATAATATTATTAGAAGTACAACATATGTTTACTAATATTCTTAATAGTCTTAATTTACACTGCAGCTTCTTAAAGACTGAATCCTTAGTTTTGTACAGGGTACACAAAACAAGAATACACTTGAATCTATTAGAATGTGTCCAAGTTTTATTCTGTAGCATCTCTGCTGTAATGTAAGTCTGACTTGGGACCTCAAAACAAACACAGAAACAATGTTTTTTTTGGAAAAAAAGGTTTATTTGCTTATTAACCTCCTATATAAAAGTAAAAAAAAAATGTGCAAAGTAGGTGTTTGAATCTCAAATACATGGAGCAACAGAGGCATTAGTGGGGTACCATATAAAACTATTTAATGGTTTACAAGAAAAGTTAACATTGCAATTTCTAACACAATTAGTCTTAAACATAACTGAAACCTCTCAGATAAATATGCTACCACATGTATTATGTTTTGTTAGTCTTTTCTGTTATATAAATAAAACATGAGTTAACATATTCATGTTTGGTGAGGTCTTCAACAGTAACATACTTTAAACTCCTTCATTACAAATATAGCTGCCATGTGTTGTTTAGAGATTGAGGTAAATCTTGAAATAAACAGATTTAATCTGCTTCTTTTAAACAGACCAGCTGCTCAAATTTAAACATCTGGTCATGGATAGACGGTTAAGTTTCTAAAAATACATTCAGTGAGAATAAACATGTTGGGCTGCAACAAGTCAATTTTCATAGTCTTGAACCAGGCTCACTGAAACACTTTTACAAATATTCTGACTTATTGAGGTATTGTCTACTTATAAGTACAGACACAAACATTGTATGTGCAATGAGCATTTAAAAAAAAACTTCCAAGGCATTTATGTCTGATTAAAAACATCATGATCGACTGGTAACTCCCATGGTCACTTTGAGTGTTAGCACTCCTCAATGACAAGTTCTTCTGAACTGTACAATTTCTTTTTGATTACTCTAAACCCAGTGTTCAGTCTCAAAGCATGTCTTAATATTGGTGCAGAATGAGATCTTGGAGCAAAGAGGTCCTGGATCATTGGCCAGAGACCCCCAGATTCCAGTCTCAACACAAGAGTCAGCTGAAAAGTAGGGACCAGGTCTGGATCCACAGCAATCTGCTCAACGCTTTGACATGCGTTTGACTGCTCAACACATAGGTTGATAAGTGCTCCACGCAGTCCACAGGGTTCACTAGCCGCTAAGTGAAGAAGTTCTTGACCAATGTGCTCCATCAGCTGGTCGGGGATGAGCAGTTTGGAGCACCTCAAAGCGCTATCTTTCGCCTCTGTGAGACTCTGTTCAATCAAATCTACCACTTCAGAGCAAAGGGTCTCCTCCACTGGGTCATACAAGAAATCGGATTCTGACAGAGAGCCACTGTCCACACTGTCTGATCCTATGAAAGAAAATAAGGACAATGAGTTTAGATTACATTAGTCATCAGTAACTTCAAAACACACTTTAATCAATCATTATAAGGTTCAGTTGTTTTCAGAAACAAAGTCAGGTTTACAAACGCGTTGGCTTGTGTAGTTATGCCAATCTCAAACAATCCAGCAACAGTTAAACGTGGTGACTCTGTGTACGTTCAATTATTTCTCTTACCAGAATGAGAAAAGGCATTCCTGAAGTGTTCGTCGTCTGAATGTAGGCTGTGGTTACTGAAGTCTGTTAGTTTCTGCATGATTTTCCCCCAAGAAAGTCTCTTGGAGCTGGCATCATCAGTCGCCGCGGAGCAGGGCAAGCTGTTGTCAGGAGTCAGAGTCGCACACAAGGCAGGCATGATTGGTGTAGATTAGCTGTGAAGATCCGTATCTTCGGTTTTAAGCGTTTTAATTGTATTTGCTCAAACTGTTGAATACCTGCATTGACATAATAAAAAGAAGACTTTAATCAAAATTCCACCAGAAAGAATATCGGCATTGTTAACATCGCTTAAACTGAATTTGAATACCGCTAACACTATCAAGAAGCTAGCTTTAACTCAGCCTAAAAGTAAAAAAAAAAAACACAAATATACAAATAATCGAAAATCATAATTCAATACTTACAGTAATATTCCTCCACTGCATTTGATACGGTATATATGGTAAATATGTCACAGTGCTATTCAGTTGTTTGCTGCAAGGATACTTTGTAACCCTGAAAGTGCTTTCCTTCTGTACCCCACAGGTACTAGACTAGCAGGGACAAGGTTGTTTAAATAGCTGAACGCCAAGCACGAATAGAGACCGCCCAGCATTCACTTTCCTAGCCAATCAAGGTATAGCTCACGTTCACAACGTTCGAGTCCTGCATTTTATACCCTGAGGAGGTAATCACTGGGACCTACCATCCCCCCTTTCCAAAAAGAATTGCAAACTTGCACATGTAATGTAGGAGTACAAGGATAAACTCAATCAACTTGAACGGTGATTTAACTGTCTGGTATCTAGCTATCGATCTACTTATCTGTCTAGTACCTGTAAATATTTGCAGACCTCTGTTGAATATATTTGCAGCCGTCTGAGCAACGTTATCCAGTCAAGTGTTTACCTCTGTTTTTACTAAGAATGTCAGTGCTTCTATTGTAATTCAGCGCTATGTGGATAAAAGCATTTAATCTACATATACATACTACCGCATATAGAATTGTATGCATTTTAATAGGCGTTTGTTGGGCATTGACTAAGAATTAGATCAAAGCAAAACGCAGTCTAGACATTATTGAACTCATACAATCCAAACCCACCATCACCATTGATTTTTATTTTACTTTCTGTATGTTACACTATTTTTGTTCGTAAACTAATGCATTGCGTATATTGCATTTATTTATATAATAACTCATTGGGTGACATTATATTTCTTATAAAGTATAATTCAATTCCCTGTAACTGTAAATAAATATTTAACCGTGATATAGTGTGGGTTGATTGTCATTGTAAACATGGCTTAAATATAATACCGAACTCATTA
The DNA here is from genome assembly GCF_902713425.1 of Acipenser ruthenus. Taxonomy (NCBI): domain Eukaryota; kingdom Metazoa; phylum Chordata; class Actinopteri; order Acipenseriformes; family Acipenseridae; genus Acipenser; species Acipenser ruthenus. The sequence continues at coordinate 12,977,373 of NC_081195.1, read as the reverse complement.
ACTTCGGTTTAAAACAGATAGGCTATCACTACCTTGGAAAAAAAATAACAATTTAGAGTCAGCTTGGCTCCACGTACAGTTACTCAGAACCTCAGCTAACTCAGAAACAATGGTCGTTAAAAACTCAAGGCGCTTCTACGGGGTCCTACCGTCTGCCCTGTTCAAATTCAAATTCAGACACTATTGAAATATTGTTCAAATACGGGATTCATATTGTATCAATGGAGAGCGCTTACAACATTTAATCAAAGTATTATAACATATTATGGGCAGCAGTGTGGAGTAGTGGTTAGGGCTCTGGAGGGTTGTGGGTTCAATCCCCAGTGGGGGACACTTCTGTTGTATCCTTGAGCAAGGTACTTTACCTAGATTGCTCCAGTAAACTGTATAAATGGGTAATTGTATGTAATGTGAAATAATGTATAATGTGATATCTTGTAACAATTGTAAGTCGCCCTGGATAAGGGTGTCTGCTAAGAAATAAATAATAATAATAATATATTAAGAAGAATGGGGGTTGTACTTATACTTGTGGGTTTCATTGTAAATTATTAATATTAAAAAGTGTAGGACGGGGTTCTGAATAACAATTTGTTTTAGTATATCTTAAGTCGTGGTACTGACTCCCGTCAAGCTAGGTAGTCAATGAAGAATCTATCAAAGGTCTCAAATAGCGTCCACAAAAACTGCCAAGTTTGGTTTATGAATGGAAAAGTGAGGGGCCCCTTTGTAACTTGCCCTTTTTTTCTGGATGACACTTTTTATTTTTGTTATTTGGCCCTCAGATACAGACTCACATCTTTGTAAAGCTGAGCCAGTTTGTACCTTTTCTGTTTTATTGATATTATAGGAAATGCTGTGGTCATATTCATAATAATGTAGTATATATCGTCCCATTTAAATTAAATTATGATAAAACTTATAGATTTTCCTTAGTACACGTTCTCAAGGGTAGGTCATATTGCGTATGTTTTGGCATCTTATTCTGATTTATCTTCAGAATTTGATTCATCTTTAAATGTACTTTTGTCAGAAGAAGTTATTACAATTACTGTGAATCTGGGTCACAGTAATCTTCATATTCAGAGAACCATTTGATTGGGAACCACATGTCTGATTTGGATGAAACTATGATAGGGCATTTGTGATTGATTGTTGTTGTTCTACTTGCAGTGGTTTAAACACTTTGAAAGTCCCTATGGTGTGGGGGTAGATGTCCTGTAAACTCCCCAACCCCCCAAACCCCAATGTATCTGTCTGTATCCGTGCAATAATCTGTATTACTTTTGTGTCTTTCCTATTTGATGCATGCAAAATACAGAATAACAACCTTTTATAATATTAATAAAAACAGATCACAACGCTTTCAGTGGCTGCAAAGCTTCTATGAGCAGGGCTGACCCTAAACACTTTAATTGCTCTGCTTTTGTCTAAATGGAGTGAAACAGCCTTTGCTGCACACAGACAAACAGGGAAATGGAACAGCACAGTCTCTTCAAAACTGCAAGCTTTTAAAGACTAATTGAAGAAGCAGACAACTGAAATGACTGCCTTTAAGGTAAACAATGTACTCACATTTCACACAGAATACCCAGGTTGAAAAAAACAAACTAGTTATTTTCCATTGGTTGGATATTTAAACCTTTATCACATCATGTTTCATCTGTAACCTGATAGTTTACTGTACATCTTTAGACTTCATAATAGTCACAGTAAATCATAACCATGTTGTAAATTGTAAATTCCATTTTACATTTTATTGCAACCTTTTCCCTTAGAAGGGACTCAGCAATGTGCTTTCCAAGAAGCTGACTTAGTACCAAATTCATTGAGACCGATGTTGTAATTAACTGTTATATGGTGAAAAAAAAAAAAAAAATTCAAAACGTTTAGCAAACAAAAAGTAGAAAGGACATTTTGTAATGTGTCAAACAACCAGTGTTCACACATACACGTTTACAGTCTAGACCCTCCTTGTTCTTTTCTCAGTGGACACAGAAGTTGTACTGGACAGCTTGGAACAAACTGTACAGAACATAAATAGGAGCCCCACTGTAAAGAATAGAGGAAAACATTGGATTCTCAATTAGATATTCCTTAAATACAAATGCTTCCCCGGTCGGTTGGTCTGATGTGCCAGAGTTTGTGCCTATTGTTTATAAAAGGTAGGGTTACCATATGGCTCCTGATTAACCGGCGCCTTGAGACAGACCTGGATCTCAAAATTCCCCCTAAATTGAAAGTAATTCACTATAAATAAGCTCCACCGTTGCTGAGATTAATCCTGCTGTGGTGGAATTGCTTGGGAGCAGCAAACAAGTCACACTGATCAGCTGCTTCCGATCAGATCTTAATGAACGAATAGCTAATCTATCGATACAGCAACGAGATGATGATTCGATTGTATTTGCAGAATCATATGGGCAACTGAATTTTAACAAACAGAAAAAAATAGCGACTGGCTGCAATTCATTCTTAGTATAATACAATTATTTGACGCGCATACGGGTATTTAAGCACCAATATTAATTGTAGCATTTACACCTTCATTTATTTCAATTTAGGGGCAAGTTTGAAATCCCGTTCTGTCTCACAGTGTCCGGTTAATTTGGAGCCACATGATAACCCTATAAAAGGAAATCAGAAATCATTACCATAACAACAAGAAACGATTTAGTTGCTGGCAGTCCACCAAAACGTATAATGGTAGAATATGTCGTAATACCAAAAGAAGTCTCGGAGACGTTGAAAAAAGACTTCTAGTGGAAACGCTTTTAGTATTACAAAATATTACAGCACTATTTTAACTGTCACGTGATCTTTTGTGTTAAGAATTGTTATGCACATGCAGGATTCTAATGATGTCCCACTTTTCTTTATAGCTAACGGATCGTCACTATCTAAACAGGATTGCAAGTGTTCATAAGGATGTAAACACACGATGGATTAATATAGAGTTAAAGAGCAGCAGGATGTAGAGCTCATCTTTATAGCATTAAAATAAACCCGTATTGGCTTGGAGGCTTGATGACGCTCTCTATAACCCAGATGTGCTTTCCTGACAAAAAACAAATATAACAGTACATTCTGTTCAGCTCTGAGCAGAATGAAAAGACGAGTTTAGCTTGAGCTAGCACTGCCTCAGAATGCAATGTGAAACTGACACACTGCAAGCTCAATCAATAACTGCAAGCTTAATCAATAAACTGTGGCCAGATGCTTACATACATTTTATTTGGCGTTGTCTAATAATACACAGCTAACTAAAAACAAGAAACTGAGTGGTGGAAAACATGACATCTGTGGTACAGTACCGGTATATAAAAAAGTGTTTAACAGAAGGGACTGTACCCATACGGAAGAACCATATATTTATAATACATGGAAATGTATATTGAAGTACTGGTTCATATATTTTAAATATATTGCTTTAATGTCCATATATTTGTCATACGCATTCATCATATATGACAAAATACCTTTTACAAAATATATGGTCAAATACATTGATTTGTATGCATGCTTTTGTACTGACTGGTTATGCTGGGTATGAGAAACAACATGCATGTTGTACTGTGTAATACATCAATTCTAAAAATTCTCAGTGGAATACTGTACCTCACCCTGAAACAAAGAGTTTGGTCAAGTTCTTTTGCGATTAAAGTCTGATGTAAATCACATCTTCAAAATAACTTATGTAGTGATGGCATCTTCCAAGCAATATGGGATTTTCATTATACATTACAAAGTAATAATTAAAAAACCTTAGTAGCCAGTTAAAAACTACATACTATACTGCATGTGGGCCAGAGCTAGAATTTTAACTGCATATCACTTAAAAATTAAAATAAAAAAGCAAATAATAGCTTTAAAAAAACAACATGAAAAACATTAGACTTTCTTACTGTTTATTGTACATTTGTAGGTCAAATACATTGCACAGAAAAAACACATGGTAGTTTGAAACATGTATAAGCAGAGGCTAAAATTTAACAAGAATTTTAACAACTGCCTTTTATATACAACATTATTACAATTGTACCTGTGGCGTTTTTCATAAATCGAAAGGAACGGTAGTTCCTCGAACCAAGTTAGCCGTGGTGAGAGAACGGGAGTTCCTATCTATACAGTGTAAGATCTGAAAGAACATTTTCATAGCAAAAGGAATGCAGGATGCCTGGTCACTATCTGTGTACCAGCTGGCATAAACAATGTTATGTCACAGAATGTCTGTGACTGGAAGCCATGTCTATTTCTTACTACCTTTTGTGACAATTCAGGGTCCTCTAAAAATGCTTTGATCTGTGCATGTAAAGGCAAATGAAAGAAAAAGTTTCCTTCTTTCAGACTCCTTTGCTCTATCCATTCTTTCTCACAGTAAGTACGTTTCTTTACCTAAGTAAGATTCACAGAAATTGCAAACATGATGTATTTCTACAAAATATTTTAAACCTTCAAACGGTTTTTCTAAGTGGTACCAAGATTGTGGTACAGTGTCTTTACCAGCCAATAGATTAATAATGTCCAGCATGTCAGAGACTGCTTCCTTGGTAAGCTTGTGCTTCATTTTCAATGCCATGAGCAGCAGGCCATTCTGTTGTTGAGACGAATACACTTTGTCATCCTGAAACAGGGAAAGTGTTATTATTTATTATATATTTTAGGAAATGTATTTTATATCATGCACATATTCATCCCATAATTATATCCACAGTACTGAAATACAAAAAGTCACATTACAATCTTGGATTTGTGTGCAGTTCTGTAAGGCTACATTATTATAATGAGATTACAGTACAGTGTTTTTATACAAGTCCACATCTTTAAATCTACATTACACCCAAAACAAATTTACCCTTAGCCAACTTTCTATGATCCTTTTCTTTTGAAGAAAGAGGAAAGTGTCCTTCATTACCACTAAAAAGAATGCTGATTTAAAATACACTATGCAGTGGGTACTATAGGGTAAGACACAATAATATACACAAACCTCTTGCAGGTACTTTTCTTGTGTAGATTCATCAAGAGAATGAAAAGGTTCACTGCCAGGATTCTCAATGTCCTGTTCCTGTAATTGAAAAATATGCACATTTACATCCTATACAGTTTGTGGCTCTCCCCAAGCAATGGGAAAATTACACTATGCCATCATACTCGTCTCATATCATAGCACCATCACACTCATTTTCAAAGCTATCATGATTGATTCCTATTTTTTCATTAACATATTTATGTATTTTAACAATTAAACGTTTGGTAAGGCTATAATTAAATCTACATTTATAGTATTACAAATATACATGTGCTGCAATTATATTGTTTCTATTTAGTGTTTTGTAAAAGCTCTAAAATAAACATGATATTATTGAACAGATAAATTATTACAATTCATGAGCAACTATTAGATTAACATATTCCTGCATTTGTGCCTGTATACAGACGTTTATAGCTTTAAATGGTCACATTTATTTTAACAGAAACAGCAAAAAGGTAAAATTTAAATTTTAAAAAAAAGTTTCTATTAGATATATTACTTTATATAGCATTACACATTATACTACATTAGCACATAATAACAAAAATTACTAGCACTTTACCGTGGTAATTGACTCAAGATCTGCATTCTCCTGTTCATTTGGGGTTATTTCAGGTTCCCGTTCTTCTGATAGATTACTGGATTCTGGTACATCAACGTCTTCATCAGTTTCTAGACTGTCATCATCTTCAATGTTGCTTACAGTACGAATCTCGTCATGTGTTAAAGAACCCTACAGACGCACACCCACACATAAACTGTAAATCAATTGCATTTAACAAAGTACAAAAAATATTATACACAGAATAAGCCACACAGTAATGTGCAATCAACTACCAAACACGGCCGTTTGAAAATGAACTACTTCCTTCAGAGTTAATCCTAAATCATTTGTAGCGCTTTCTATTTATTCTACAAAACAAATAGTAGATCTCGTTATTTCACTTGTTTTACTATCATTTTAACAGGTTTTAACTGTGCCTATATTATGTACAGCCTAGGTTGAAATACTTTACTCACCGTTGTTTCTGCTTGACTTGATTGTTCCTTGTTCCTATAAAATAAAAATAAAGGTTTAGAATATATACTATCGTATTATGACTGAACAGCTTTAATAAATTAAACACTAGTGAAGCTACTTGCCTTATCCTTTTCCATCGTCTAAGTGTTCTTCCTGGAACAGCCATTTGGTCAGCCAGGTAGCGTTTGTAGCCACGCTGTGCTGTGGTGATACCGTTTTTATTATAATCACTCATAATTTACAGCCCACGTGCCAGCCTAAAAAACTGTGTAAAAGTACATTGCATGGATTACTTAAATCACAAGCAGCCAACAATGAGAAAGACATTATGTTAACACTACAGCAGCTCATGTGCGTTATGGCTGCTGACGTCGCACACAGCTCCTCCTACTTTCAGTTCCGTTGTCTGACAAATTCGCTTTCAAAACACTAAAGGAAACAAAATAATATATATTTATCTAGCCAAATTATTAATTAGAAACATAAAAGGGATCGGAGTTTTCATATTTCTTTTTTATTCGATTTATTTGTATTTATCTGGACGTCGTATTTTTTGGCCGACAGGAAGTGAAATCATCACACGTTTCGTGCTGACTTTCAGTTGGGAAGGTGCACAGAGAGACGGAGCAAGCATGTTCGCACTAGTAAAGTGGGTAAATGGCGACGATGACGGTAAATTGAGTGTAATTCCTACTGAGTGGATTAAAGGATTTAATATAGAGGATTTTGAAGAAGAAGGCGACGAAGATGAGCGCCATTATGTCGCAGAGTGGAGAAGAGGGAGTAAACGACCACGTGAAGGATGGCAAGCTTTCGATTGTGAAGTGGAGAAAGTGGGAGGTTAGTATACCATATTTACCACAACTTTGAGATATAGAGATGCATTAGCAATTACGATCTTTGTAAGTAGTAAAAAATGGAAATACATATTTTAATCGTAGGTTGAAAAAAAAAGTTAATTACTGTATCACATGAAGTCAAGAAAGGCCAGCAACAATAGCTATGGCCTAGTAGTAGTACTGCATCCCGAATTTTAGGTGACTGCTGTTAGATTCTCTGTATAAATTACTCATTTGGAAGTAATTAGAAAAAAATAAGCACACTACATAATTATAAATGTAGTAAAGTTATTATTATTTTTTAAATTTTAAACAACCAATATCTTCCTAGTTACTTTAACATGTAATACTTTTGAAATACAAGAAAACAACTTGTTGAGTATTGATTAATTATGATCCTTTCTGTTTCATTTTTAAGAAAGACAGTTGGAACTTGTTCAAATGCGTGATGCAATGACAAGAGCAGAAGAGACTCCAGCTTTGAAAAGAAAGAAATTTCAAAATAGCAGATATGCTGATGAATCCAGCAGTGACACCAAAGACACTCAAGTGTGCCAGGTAAACATTGCTATTTAACATTTCTGTTAAATTTTAAGACTGAACAACATACTACATTTATTTTAAGGTGTGATGCAAGGACCAAATCAAAACTTTGACCCACTAATCATAAGTTACAAATCTGGTGCTGATGGTATCTTTTTTTGTTTGTCACAAGGTTACAGTCTTCTACGCCTGAGGGAATCTGCCATTAATACTGGGTTTTAATTTGCAATTAGGCCCTAGGTAGGAAGCAGTATCTGTCACAGAAGGCTACAAGTGGACGCTGTTGATGGTACAGTATTATTGAGTTCCGCAGTTATTTTAGACAGCAGTAAAAAAAAAAATGTTTTTGGTTTGTTTATTTAGAACTCAAAGACTAAAGCATCTGCAAAGCAACAAAGGTCTACTGAAATTCTGAATCAGCTGACTAAGAAACCGCAAACTAATAAAGAGGATGGAGAGGTACAACAACTTAAAACTAAAATTCAAGAACTAGAACAGGAGAATAAGAAGCTCAAGGAAATGGTAGTTGGAGGTAAGCATTATTGTTTCAAGCAGAATAAATATAGTATAGCGTCAGGAGCATTATATTAATAAAGACTAATAAATAAGTTAAGAAATGCACATATTTGTGGAAAAAACAAACTCCTGTTTATTCTGGAACCATACGTAAAACTGGCAAATTAGATTAATTAATTAATTAATTAATTAATTAATTAATTAATTAATTAATTAATTAATTGATGATTGATTAAGGCGCTGCCCCTATGGGTTATGACAATGGTATTAGTATCAACATCAACTGCGTTGTGAACCTGCCTTTACTTGATTAGTCCATACAATTGGTGATTTCTAATTGGGGGGGGGTATAAAAAAAGCTTGCCGATTTCCAAATTTTGAAAAAGAAAAGACGAAGTAGAACAGAGAATTGCAAAGGTTTTCATAAAGCCGAATATTGTATAATTGCAGCTATCCCTGTGATATTGGACAAAATTGAGGAGCTAGGAAAGAGGGACAACTCTGGTCCTACTGACCACTCTATTGACAGTGAGGCAAATTGTCTTTGTGGAAGTCCACGGTATGCTGCGTCTTCTGCAGGATCAACTGTGTCCATATCCTCAATTCCTCAATCACAAGGAAATGGAAGACAACTTGACAAGGTAACAGTGTGTTGTATTACAGGCAGTGGTAACCAGTCTTTTATATATGTCAGTGAATCATTATCCTTTTTATAGCTTGCAAATTTAACCCAATTTAATTGAAAACTTAATATGAATTTGTAGAGCAGTAATTTAATTAGTTTTATTATACTTTACCATGAGTTCTTTAACAATTAATGACTTTTTGTTTTGGCTTGTACATGTCATCCACAACAGACAAGTAGATCATTATTGCGTTTGTGAGGACTGCATCATAGGCTTAAGCCCTTTTGACACTGGCACTCCGACCCGGGTCATGACACGCTTATCGGTGACCCGGGTAATTTTTTTGCTACTGTGAAAGCACTTACCCGGGTAGGAGGCGACCCACTTCAGGAGGTCCGGGTCGAGCGAGGCGAAATGACGTTTTTTTTTTTAGTCTGCACATTGCGTTGTTGCCGCTCCTGACCCGGGTCGATAAACTGCAGTCTGAAACCTCTCGGCCGACCCGCTTGACACCGTGTCAGTGACAGTGTGAAAGCGGCTTTATTGTAACTGGGTTCTTGATGCTATAGAGGTCATACATGCTCACCCAAAACCAGACTCTTCAAGGTCAATTCTCAGTGGTGTATTTTACCTTATTGACAAGCACAGACTTTTAAAGGAGCCATAGATAGCATTAATTTTAAATCAAGGCTTATAAAGTCATGATATTTGCAAGGACACAATTTCCTAGAATCAAGAACAAGCTAGAGGATTACCCGAATCCTGGTTTTGAGAAAATGCCACATATTTATGTTTTTTTCTTGGTTTATTTGTTATAAAAATAAAACTTATTTCTTCTTTAAACAGGTGGAAATTCATCCAGGAAGTGGAGTGTATATAGACCAGCTGGCTTGGACAATAAATAACAAATAAGGCTACTTCCTACACTTCATTTGTGAGAAATGCTATGCTCTCTGTGTTTGACATTGAAACTTTAGTAAAAAGTAATTTACGTGGTGGAAGTGGCAAACGACAGAAACATGGGGAAAGAAGAGAGGCCTTGGATCCCAACAAAGTGAATGCCATATACGGTGAGTGTTTTTAAGAGTTATTAATTAAATGCTTTTAAACCTTCTTTTTGTAGATGTCCATAATTTTTCTTCCATAGAGCCTATTTTCACTTAAAAATAGTTTTGAATTCAATATGTTTGTTATTATGTATGTATTTCTTAGCAGACATCCTTATCCAGGGCAACTTACAATTGTTACAATTATATCACATTATTTTTACATGCAATCACCCATATATATATATATATATATATATATATATATATATATATATATATGTATGTGTATATATATATATATATATATATATATATATATATATATATATATACTATAATTACTGTAGCAATCTAGGTATAGCACCTTGTTCAAAGGTACAACAGAAGGGTCCCCCACCTGAGATTGAATCCACGACCGTCTGTAAATAAATGTATGGTGCTATGAACAGGCTTTGTCCTGCACTCACTACTGTACTGGTTGACAATTGAATATGGATAGGTAAACACTAAAGAATTGCATTTAGTTCTCAATATAAATGGGTTTCTTAGCATTCAAACAAACTGAGCTGGTCAGTAGTCCTATTTAAAGCCTAGTAGGCCGGACTACACCGACCGCCCAGTGGCAGTCGGTGCACCGGCCGCCCAAAGGCGGTCGGAGAAAAAATTCAATTTAGCACCCCTAAAATAAGGGTGCCAACAAAGACTAGGCCTTAACTAAAAAACAGAAAAGACCAGAAAAAAGGACTGTAAATTAAATGTTTATAACAAAAGGGGAGGTGGTACAGAGCACGCCCCCTAGAGCCCACTGGTCGACAAAGGTGGCCATGTCGCCAGCGGACTCCGCGTGGGCGTGCTCTAACTTAACCCTTGATCGGACAAGGGCCCTGAACATGGCCCCACAATCAAAGAGACCCTCCCCGATCATCTTACGCTTCCTGGTCTTGTAAATTGCCAGTTTAGCAAGAGCCAGGAGCAGATTCACGAGGAGGTCCCTCTTCTTGGTGGAGCCATGAACAGGGTGCCCGAAAATGAGGAGGGTTGGGGAGAAATGCAGCCAGAACTGCAGCAAAAGGTTTTTCAAAAAGATGAAAAACGGCTGCAGCCTGGCGCACAAAAAATAAATGTGACTTACCGACTCGGACTGACCGCAGAAAGGGCATGCGGCGTCCGAGTCGGTAAAGTGACGCAGGATCTCTCCTGACGCGAGCGCTCCGTGCAGGACCCTCCACCCCAAGTCCCCAGCTCCCCTGGAGACCAGCGGGGAGTACAGGGCCTCCCACTGGGGACCGACGCCCTCCGGTGGTCGGAGGGTCTCCCGCCAAGCGGTGTCTCGGCGGGAGACGAGGGCGAGGAAGTGGAGGGTGTGGAGCGTCATCGCGTACAGGGTCCCCCTCGACGCCGATCGGAGGGGCGTCAAGGAGAACCGCGAGATCCTGCTCAGGTTGTTCTCGAGGGGAGGCCGAGGGGGGGCTCGGGCCTTGGGTTCGATCAGCAGGACCGGAGAGCCGGGGGTAGGGGGGGGGTGGAAGATGGCTCCCCGGTCCTGAGAACTCCCTCGAGATACCTGACAGAGTCTGGGTGCAACGCTGCTTTGCACTCCCGGATCGCGCGGCCGGCCGTCCTGACAGTCGCCCGAGCCGCCCTGGCGACGAGCGACTCGGGGGTCAGCCACTCCGACCGCTCGCGATCCAGGAGATCCCAGACTCTGGTCACCTTGGCCGAGATCAGCACGCGCTGCACCGAGGGGGACTCCAACGCCTGCGCACCCAGGTGGGGGTTGTGCAGCAGGGGCTCCAGCAGGAGTTCCTCGCCCTCGGTCGGAAAGGCGTCTCGGCCGATAGAAAACATGCTCCGGGTCCTGAGCAGGTCCTGGTAAAAGACCGGCAGCTCGGGGAGACGGATTCCCCGGAGGTCGATCCAGAACAGCTGCCGGTCGTAGCCCAGGTCGTGCAGCTGGCGTAACAGGAGGGACGCCAGCGTGCACCACTGCGGGGCCGGGTCTGCGTAGAGGAATCTCTGCAGCGTCTGGAGGCGGAAGGTGTGCACCTGGCTTTTGATGCACACCAACCCTTGCCCTCCCTCGGCCAGAGGGAGGCTCAGAACCGCCGCAGAGACCCAGTGCTTTCCGGCCCAGAAGAAGTCCGTCAGCTTCCTCTGGACCCTGGACACAAACTCAGGGGGCGGGCTCAGGACGGTGAGTCAATGCCAAAGCATCGACGCCACCAGTTGGTTGATCACTAAAGCCCGTCCCCTGAAGGAAAGCAGTCTCAGCAGACCCGACCACGACCTCAGCCGAGCAGCCACCTTGTCCTCCAACTCCACCCAGTTGGCTGCGACCGAGGTCTCCGCGGGGCTCAGGTGGACTCCCAGGTATTTAAAACTGTCCGCGCTCCACTTGAACTGCTGGAGCGCGACAGGGAGGGAGTCCACCCGCCAGGGACCCACCAGTAACCCGGAGCACTTGTCCCAGTTGATCCTGGCAGAGGAAGCGGCAGAGTAGACGCTCTGGCAGCTCCGCATCCTCTCCAGGTCAACCGGGTCGGAGGCCACCAGGAGCACGTCGTCGGCATAGGCCGACAGGACCACCCTCGTGTCCGACGCGCCGAGCGCCAACCCCGTGAGCCTCCTGCGAAGGAGGCAGAGGAAGGGCTCGATGCACAGCGCGTACAGTTGTCCGGACAGAGGGCAGCCCTGACGCACTCCTCTCCCAAACGCGAGGGGCGCGGTCAGGGACCAGTTGACCTTCACGAGGCACTCGGCAGAGGCGTAAGAGTGTACAATTGTTTTTTTGTTTTTTTAACTTGCAAAAAATGGTGATTCATATAGTGCTTTTGAATGTTATATCTCAAGTATGTATTTTTTAAAAACTTTCTTTTCCTTTTCAGCTGCAACTCTGATGAAATTTCCACTTGCCACCAAATCACAGATTGGTTCTGTAATTAATGGGAAAATAGCTGAACTTAGGTATGGAATAAAGAAAAACGCACACAAAAATACACAAGGCTTTAATGATACTAACTGATACTGGTACTGGGCTTAGAAGTCATAAACTGTGTGGTAGTTCTAGTTCTGTTTTAGGTTTCCCCTGTATTTTATTTAGATGTTTAATTTCGAAAACAAATGAAACATCCCTTATTGAAGTTTTCCCTGTTGACTTTATTGTAATGTTTTTGCACTTTTACCATTGATTTACCTTACTTTTACCATGGTTTCCTACGGTTTTCAATTATTTTAAGATATCTTCAAATATTTCAATATGTCTGTTTGGCGAGCTACAGGGCCAAAATGCCAGTTAGAGATACCTTCAAATATTTGAAGGTATCTCTAAATGATGATTCGGCTTGCCGTAAGAAATAGTGTTAATTTACAGTAGTGTTATTGTATCTATAGTGATAATGTACATGTGTATATCTGAGAAATATTAGGGGATGAAAGTAATGTTTTTTTTTTAAGTAATTCAGTGAAACTCCAACTCTGTTTATAACAAGATTGTAAACAAGATTTTGCAGTCGCTCAGATGAGGGCTCAAACTGATAACTGTTCAATAAAGTTTTATAAATTTATAAAATGGGTGCATTTTATTTATCGTACTACTGTAGCAGTCCACAAAACTTTGCAAACTGTTATTGCATGTGAAGTGATCAATTTGTATTAATCTTTTCCTGCATCACACGTTTACATATGTAAATTCACATTTTTCCATATATGAGTAAATACATTACCAACACAACATTTTAATTATGATATCATACATTTATTGAAATATATATTTCTATATATGTTATTAATGTGTGTATATATATAATAACATGTATTAAACATATATTTTTGACATGATACCATGTATTCATACTATATAATAAATACATTTTAAATGTATGGTTCATATGTGGTTAATATATTATAAATATATTGTAAAAGTATGAAAACATGCAATATACCATGTATTCATACTATATAATAAATACATTTTAAATGTATGGTTCATATGTGGTTAATATATTATAAATATATTGTAAAAGTATGAAAACATGCAATATACCATGTATTCATACTATATAATACATACATTTTAAATGTATGTTTCATATGTGATTAATATATTATAAAAGTATGAAAACTATAATTAAACTACATATTTTTCATATATTGTTATTGTATTGTTACATATATGAAATCCGGCCAATTTCTATATATTAAAAATGTATTTAATATTTCTTTACATATATTATCCACTTAACATTTGAATATATTATTTTGTCATTCAATATATTTTAAATAATATATTAAACATATATTTTTCTTCCGTATGGGTATGATGCTATATGAAACACCAAAGAGTATAGTTCGTGTTGATATTAACGGGTTAGCATAGTTTGTTAGAAATCATGGTATCTTTTTTAAACCATTTTTTAAGCTATGTATTTAGACATATTCTATCCCAAGCCACTGTCCTTAAAAGGAGCTGAGAGAATACATAAGCAAGTCGATAAACTGCACTAGGTTGTTTAACTGAAGCCATCTGTGATGCACACATTGTTTTTAACAGTTTTTTTTTGTTTTTACCCTGAAGTACTTGAACACCAAAAAACTGTTTACAGCATATGCCCTACTCTTATTGGAGCATTGTATGGAACTCTGCCAAAAGAAAGATCGCAGTGGCATGTGACTCTCAGCTTGGAACAAACCGTCCAGAAAGGAGCAGGATGAAAATAAAAAAAAATGTTCAATGTAAACTTAAGATTGAAAATGTGTTGTTTCTGCACATTCAAATACATTTGTAATGACTGTAGCACTCCCACTAGCTAACAGGGTTTAGTATTTTCTAAATTATAAAAATATCATAGATCATATCATAAAACCTAAATTATACATTACGTCAATAAATTACAATTCAAGTACATTATAGTCTGACAATGATGTATTTTTACTGGCAGACAAAGGCTAAATAGCTAGATTCACTAAATATTTCCTCTAGTGCTAAATTTACTCCAGATTTTTTGTAAAGAGGAAAAACACACTGGTAATGTTAACAGAACTGTAGATAAAAAAATAAAATAAATACAAAAACAGCGTTTTCATAATGAGTTAATAATTGAGAGTTTTGTGCTATTACCATTTTGTTTTTTTCTTTAAGGAACACTGGTCCCTATTCACAAAGCTTTAGCTGGAGAACATTTTTACAAAGTCAGTTCTTATGAATAAAATACCTTTTCACATCAATGAAACCATTCTACTGAAGACTTTAATTTGGTTTCTTTAACAACAAACTGAAAATAACTTTGTTTGTGAATAGGGCACACCAGCGGAGTAAATGGAGTAAATGTTTGGTGATTTAAATGACCTTGAATACATTTACACTTAATATTAAATATTAATACTACAAAATATTAACTAGGGCTTTTCATCTTGCTGTTTGATTTTAATAAATTAGTGACAGCATGTGAACGACCATTTAGTCAGCAAATCACGTATCTTATAGTCCCGTATGATATGGGGTTAATTGTCTACACCCTAAAAACATTCATATGGAGAGCTGTTTCAGAAAATGCATTCAGTCCTGCATTCATTTTAAACTGATTTAAAGGGTGATTTAAGTGTTTTTATTTTGGTGTTTAAAGTTTAATTTATTATATATAATTGCATGTCATTTATGCGTAATCACTCAAAAGCCCTAACATTAAGTAATGCATTATAATACTATTATTATTATTATTATTTATTTCTTAGCAGAAATAAATTGACTTACAATTGTTACAAGATATCACATTATACATTATTTCACATTATACAGATATCACATTATTTTTACATACAATTACCCATTTATACAGTTGGGTTTTCACTGGAGCAATCTAGGTAAAGTACCTTGCTCAAGGGTACAACAGCAGTGTCCCCCACTGGGGACTGAACCCACAACCCTCCGGTCAAGAGTCCAAAGCTCTAACCACTACTCCACACTGCTGCCCTCACAAGCTATAATTGGTAAGACATATTGTAGTCTGATTATAGTCTTAAACCACAATACTAAAGTTACAAAGGACCGACATAATAAACACGGAAGTAGATCAACCCTGCAATTTGTCTAATTAAATCCACATGTGAGGATAAGAAAATTAGCAGGAATGTCTGTTTTCATTCGTTTAATCATCTGTATTGTTTGATGTTGTCACGTGGTTCATCAGCCTCATTGTATTTTATTGGTGAACATACATTCTAGATGTACCGGCATTCAAATGATTTTTATCGCAGTAAAAAGTGTGCTCACTTTTAGCTTTCAAGTAAACAACGTCGTCAATGGCTTTTTACAGTGCCACAAACGTTAGTTCGCTTTGTAGGGAACATACAGCATCCATACCTGTAAATCAAAAAGAAACATTCAGACCCCAAGAATAATAAACAACCGTTCTTTGCAAACGATTATGTAAGTTATTTGAGATAAACACACATGTCATCATCATATTGTATACATTTGTAAAACTCTTTGAGGCTTATTATGCCTATGCAGTATTTGTCAATGTAGTGAGGCACAGTCTGTTATTTTTTTAGGATCGCGTTAATTTTCTGTTTTTAGTATTAAAATGATACATGAAAGATCAATTGAAATATTTATACTGTACATATTCTTACTTGTGAATACTTTAGAATGGGTGCAGACATCTTATAGTAATCATACACCTTGAAGATATGTGGTCAAAAGAAAATGTGTTGCTTTGATTAACTGAAATCCTTGGGAGAGGTTTATTTCTCTCATGTGTCTCCAAACTGGGAATTGCTTTTAGTATAATAAATTCAATTATCCACTATCTAAGCAACAATAGGCCAGACTCTGTCTCATGTTATCTGTAAGGTCTTTCATCAATAAAACAATTAATCATTATATCCAAATAAAAAAGAAACACCAAAATAAATAAATAAATAAATAAATAAATAAATAAATAAATACTTTCTAGCTGGGGAAAAGTGTTTTTTAATAAACTTGGGGAATGTGGTGCAAGATTGATTTTGACTTACTAACACTTCATGAATGATTTCTTAAGTAAATTGAAAGCAGCCCAGTTTTCGACCAGGTGTCTGTGACACTGAGATAGTTCCAGTATCAGTTTGCTTGAAGTAAAGCAAGTCTGGTTAATAAAGTCTCATGAAATCCTGTGAATTTCATTACAATATTGATAGGAACCACATAACAGTAAACATTATCTTTCTTCACTGTTCTCTAGGTAACAGTTACTTTGAAAATGTACAGTACTATAAGTTAAGGAGAGTGGGGTGTCTTTTTTCTTCAGTTTGGGCAAGAGAACCAGACAGCAGGACCAGGGCTGCCAGTACTATTAGATTGATTTAGAATTTACAGGGATTTAGCAAAGTTATTTTCGTTGGTAGGACATGGGCTACCAGCATTATTAGATTGGTGGCTAAGCCCCGTTAAACTAGGCCTGCTAAAAGACAGTGGATGGGGAGGTGCAGGTTGATCGACCAAAGCGACAGGAGAATGTAGAAATGGGGGAGTTACACAGACAGCGTTTGAACTGCAATTTCTTGCACGTGATTTACAATGAACCAGAACAATTTGTACATAAACGTGCAGTTACAGTTCACTGCATCATGGGAAAACTAAGACAGCAGCCTTGCAGGTCAGCTTTATACAGGAACAAATGATGCAGTACTACAGCATTCCCTAAGGCTGAGAAAGTGTTAGCAGTGATCCATGTCCCAGTTAGCTGCAACAGCTGTAAAGGAAGCAGGTGGATTATTAAAGGACACCACAGCCACCGGGAACATTAGCGTTAGCTCTGCAGAAAAAAACATTTTCTGAAAACGGATGGCATTGTGGACTTCAGTTATTGAGCTGGAATTTGATATCTATCTTCCCTCACAGAATTCAGTCATCACTTTACATTCAAACTTGTTTTCTAACATCCACGTGGCACATGTGGATATAGTGGGGTTTTGACAGTTTAACAAGACAGAGATAATAAGGAAAGAGTTTTGTGGTTGTTTTTACCAGTTTTCATTAAAAACCTGTATATATGCTTTTAATGACTGTAAGTGACTGCAATCATTAAAAGACTATTGAGGGAAAAAAAGAGAGGTTAAAAAACAACTTATTAGTAGGGCGTCTGATTTTCGGGTTTTAAATTGCATGTGGCAAACATCCCCCGCGTTGTCACATATGGTGGAGAATGCAGGCATACTAATCTTCACAAAAGAAAGTCTTTGTGTAAAAGGAAAAAATATTTTTTTTCAAGAAAATGAAGCGCAACAGTGAGTTCCCTACATCCTCGGAGCTCGGGATTTTATTGAACTTTTTTAGCTTGCCCCGCCATGAGTAAGCTGACTTGCGGCAACTGCGCCTTTGTGGCCTGACAGCAGCTTTGGAGAAATGGGAGGACTGGGTCTACCAGCACCAGGAGCTTCTTCCAGACACAGGGAGGGAGTTGTTTCTGCACAGAGCTGCCTGCCCGGATGCGAGCGCAGGAGCCTGAGCGTCCGCCGGCCAGTAAGAGGGAGCCAGAGGAGGCAAAATGCCTGCTGTGTTAGTGGGAAATGGAGCATGGCTGGAGGAAGCCTGAGGTGCTGGATGGGCTAGAAAAGCCAAATAAAGATGTTCTAGACAAGTGTAACATCAGCAGCCACCAGAGGCGTTGCTGAGGGAAGTAAAGGAGGAGCAGCTACTACAGAAACCAGAAGTTTTCTGTGGAGAAGTGCACACTGTGAGGGATCATCGGCCACCACAGGAGGTGCTGCTAAGGAAAAGACAGTGTGACCTGCAGCAACACATACAGACCCAGGATGATGGGAAGGAGTGGTTACAAGCTCAACGGGAGGAACACCAGAAGCTCAAGAGCCAAGTGCAAGAGGTAAAGAAAAGCATGGAGGTTCTCAACCAGTAGGCAACTGCCCTTGACCAGGCCAAGCTGTGAGAGAAGAAATTTGCAGAGTGGAAAACAAAGGCCGCAACCAAGTTCACACAGAACCACAGCACTATCATGTCACTGCAAGGCAAGTTGACAAAATTGGAGAAGCATGTTGGTAAGAAAGATATCCAGTTAAGCAAGCTCACTAGTGCTATTGCTAAACAGTCCAGAAGATGCTGGATGAGAAAGAAAAGAAAATCGGTGAGTTAACTGCTGAGCTACAAAACTGTGTGTTCAAGATAGAGGAGCTGGAAAGCCAGCTTGAAAAGAGTGAGGAACATGAGTGTTTTATAGTACAGCTGCAGCAGAAGAATAAAGTTAAAGATACAGAAAAGTTTGTTGCAGTGTGTTGTGAGTAAAATGGAATGGGAGAAGTTCGAACTTCAAAAGAAATACAGAGAAAGTATTGAAGTCACAAACTCTCACCTGTCCAAGCTGGAGACTGAATGTTCAGTCCAGTCTAAAGCTATAAGTCAGAAAGTAAGAAAGCTGGAGACCCGACTGCAACAGCTAACAGTGGAAGTTGAAGATAGCACCTTGCAGTATCAGAAACTGACCCAGGAGAAAGTAGTCTTGGAGAAACACAAAATGAACAGCATTACAGAACTGTACAAGGCTAATGTAAAGTATAATGCCCTGTGGGAAGAGAAGGAATTGCTTGGGAAGAAGCTTGAAGAAGCAAATAAAGAAGTTGAAAAACACTCCACCAGAGTGAAACAGCTTACTCAAGAAAATGGGAGGTTGCAACAACTATACAAGATAAAGCAAAGTGAAGCTGCCAAAGTTGCCCAGCGAGAGGATTTGCAGAACCACCTGGAGGCAGTCCAGCAGGCAGTGCAAGACAAGTGGCAGGAGCTAACTGAAATTAAGGCTCAGTTGGATCAAGTCAGCACCAAGTTTCAGAATAAAAATGAGCATTGCTGTCAACTGGAGAGCAAACTGATCAGGGAGAAGCTGCTGAACTCGGAGCAAAAGAGGACAGGTTAAGCAACATAAGGCTGACCTCCAAGAAGTACAAATGAACAGAGAGCAGCTTCACCAGGACTTGGAGAAACGGATGAGACAGAGTTCAGAAACAGTGAACCAAGTGATGGAACTCTGCAAGCTGCTTGAGGCAGAAAAGTGAGTTGTGCTCTTGAAGAAGTAAAACAACAGCTGACCAAGCAGGAGGAAGACAAGGTCAACCTGAAGCAAGACTTGGGGAAGCTGAGTCGGGAGGCAAAGACGCATCAGGAGGAACTGAGCAACAGAGTTCAGAAAACTCAACAGGAAAGAGTCCCTGTGGAATGACATAGAAGCAACGAAAGATAATTTTTCTCAGTCTTTGAAGGAGTCAGACGCAGATGGAGAAGCAGAAACAGAATGGAAAGGAAGCCTTCGAGCAAAAGGAAAGAATTAATCAGAAAGGTAATCGGAAATTTCAGAAGAAAGCAGAGATGGCAGTTAAAGAAGGAGACAAGGTTAAAAGTCTGCTGCAGTAAAAAGATGAGGCTGAAAAAGAGTTGAACTCCCAGCTGACATCAGTAATCACAGCTCCCGAAAATGCAGGAGGCATTGAAGGAGAAAGCATTGCAGCAGCTACAGACAAAAGCAAAAGGAGCACAAGAGTGCTCTGTTCAAGAGAAAAAAAATAGAAGCGCAATAGAAAACATAGAAGTATTACTTCTAAGGGAAAGAAGGGTGCAAGGCACAGCAGACATTGAAGACCTTCCGATCATGAATAAATCCAGCAGATGCACTGAGCTGCCTGAGGAGCTGGACCTGAAGAAGAAACTCAACAAAATGAGCTCTGGGAGGAGCACATTGGCCAGGTGTTAAAACATAAGGAGCTTCAGCAGCAGTCAACAGGAGAGAGAATTTCTTTTAAAAGAAGCAACCGAGTCGAGGCATATGGACAAGTTTTGAGGGGCTTCAGATCACTCTTGCAAACAGCAAGGAGGTGGGCAGTACTTTCAGGCACACCAGCAGTAAGGAAGCTGATGACAGCCTGGGTAAACATTGCACTGAAGGCAATATGAGCCTGAGAGAAACAAAATGATTGGCAAGAGAACCAGTGGTAAGGTAGAGCACTTGTTACAGAGAAGCAAGGAGCTGCAAGAGAAACCAGGTAAATGGAGAATGTTATGACTGTGATATTCCAAGGTGGTTTTGTTCACAGATACAGCGAGGCTATAACTGAAATATGTGCGATCGATAGTGAAAAGATCAGGGTGTGGATGAAGATGGACAGGGATGCATTTCTCAACAAAAGTTATATTAAGTACGTGGGATAGGTCATGCATGAGAAGCAAGGTGAAGTGAGACCCAAATGTCTGACAGCTCATCAGGGTCTGTATTATAAAACAGCTTAAGGTCAAGCGGGCGCAGTACACAAGTCGTTCCAAGGACAGAATGCTTCCAACAACACTGGATAAGGAGTATGGTGTGGCAGTACAAGCAATACAAGTTAACCCTTGTTTTACAGAGAAGCCCTGTGAAGAGTGTGGAACTAATGTTGGGGTCAGCTCGCATCAGAGGCCTAGTCTTTGATCGTGGCCGGCTGAGCCTCAATAGTCCCTTTCACCCATCTGGAATGAGCACAAGTAAGGGACAGAGTGGACCGTGAAAAGAGTAGAGGTGTTGGTTTAAACTAACAAAATGTGAAAGGACAACATAAACAAACTGGTTGGTGAACAAAGTAACCAAATAATGTACAGGTTTTTTGGGGGAGATTAAAACTAAAGACAGGCTAAGGGATACACTTGTAAATGATAAGGGTGTGTACGTTTAAAGAAGTTAAAATTAACAGTTTCTATGCCCGACCCCACAGGATCGTGCAAAGGGGGAGGATGTGAAGGAGTGGATTCTCCTATCAAGAATATAGCGGCTTTAGGACCCTGGGGGTTAGGAGTGGACACTCCATCTTAGTATAACTGAAGTTACCATGAGGCCATCTTCGTAAAGGCCTCATAAATTGGTTAATTTATTAGATAATGAATGACAACTGAGAAATGCTAATCAGCTGCAACTGATTAAGTTCATTTTGTGTGAGGACTGGGAACAAAGTGAAAAAGGTATGGTGTTAAAGTTACACTTCTGTATAAGAGTTTGTTACTGGTAAGCAACTTAGCCGTCCAGTCTGGTAGTGAGGGATTGTGGCTAGTTTAGTTAGCACTCCAAACTGGAGTTAGGTTTTGTTTTGTTTATTTTGTTTGTGTGAAAATAAATAAATATATAGGCACTGCCCTGTTTAAAACCTACCATTGCTTTGGGAGTACTGTTCTTTTACAAAAAGACAAGTAAAGATGGTCCTGCATGTGGTAAACATACCCCGCGTTGTCACAATATATATATATTTTAGATTTTTCAAAATTACAGTAATGTAGCTTTTTGGTTTTTGCACACTTTTCTTCCGTTATTTATTTTATGAGTGTGTGTTTAAGCCAAGAACATTTAGATGTAACAGTCGATCATTTCTCTTTGTAAAACAGCATGGAGTAAAGTTGTTTAGTTTTCCTGTATGTTCTGTGTGCAATTATACTTGCAACTGCACTACAATATAGAACTTGATTGGAAAGGAGAAATGCCTCCATATACATTATGTGTGTGTGAGAGAGAGGGGAGAGAGATAGACGTCGTCAAAAGGTTGCATACCCATGTGTGGACAGATACATACGTTGGGGATTTAAACTGTTGATGACAACTTTGTTGTCAACACTTTGTGCTTAAGCATTTGTTTATTTCTTTCTAAATAAAACCCAATTTCTACCCAAATATTTATTCTTGATTATATATATATATATATATATATATATATATATATATATATATATATATATATATATATATATATATAAAAAAAATCCATCCGATTTCACATTAAATAATTCTAACCGATTTTAAAAAAAGCATTCACCCAAAAATCAGACGCCCTACTTATTAGTTATCTAGATGTGAGGCAAAATAACCGAAATAATTACCTATGTAAATCAGTATGTCCTGCTTGTAAGAAGAAAATATATTTTCATTGAAAATAAATGTACAACCTTGATATGATTTAATATTTTTTTTTAAAAAACGATTTACTATCAGACCACTTGTTAGATACGTTAACTTTTTAAACACATGATGAGACCTCAGCTGTTTGATGTACAGAGTGTATACAGAGATTAAAAAAAAAAAATCCCACATTTAAATTCAGTTTCTAGACACAAATACATGACTTCACAAATGTACACTGTCTGTCCATAAAACCACACTATTTGTTTTGCAGATGGACGGGTTTAAACAAAAGGTCTTGTTTTCCATTTAGAGAAGACCTAATTTTAGATGGAGCCTACTTATTTAAAGGAAAAAAGATTAGATTCTATTCAGCTGGGTGTTCTGGTTTGAGACATGCTCTTAAAATGATCAATTCTGTTAATGTTCACAAAAATAAAAAGATATAATTACAATTTTTTTTTTTTTTCAGATGGGCAGGATTTTAGGATAGGATCTGCTCATATACACAGTGCATATTACAAATTACTGAACAGATATGTAAAGGCAATTCCTTTAAACATAACAGGGTATATATTAATTGTATTTTGTTTTCAACTGAATACATCAGCTTGCCATTTGTAAAAAGGGATTTCCTACCATATATAGTGTGCATTAGCGTTTCCCAGGAAAATACAAGTGTTGGTAAGTTTTGGGTAGCTACTGTGAAATATGAATTCCCAATTAACAATAAAAAAAGTCACAGTTTACAAGTAAAGGTGGCATTTTTTTTTTCAGGTGTCCTACTGCCTTTACATTTATGAAGGTGTAAAGCCTAACAACTGTTCGATTGGTTTGTATCTCCACTCATCAGCTTCTAGCTCTTCCACCAAGCCTGCAAGCTTCTCCATTCGAGACACCTGTTGATCTGTGGAGACAAGGATACACTGGGTTACCTTATGTGCGCATTTCTCTGCAAGGACATTGTGTGATGACTGTTCTGTTATAAACAAAGGAAAATATGCATCTCTCTTTCTCCCAACACAAATACTCCAGAAATACTCCCTTACATCAGCCAATGCAATAACAGCACCCATTGCCAAGTAAGATTGAAAATGCAGACAGCCTTAAAACAGACACGCTTGCACAGGGTCTGGGACAATATTTTTGTCCTGGAACAATTCCATGCCTGGATTTTGTTCTGTGCTGTTTATCTACTGAAAGGCAGGAGGGCTTCTGATTAATACTAAACTAACAAGGGACTGTCAAGTTTCAGTCCTGGAAAATTTCTAAAACGGTTGTAATCTAATGTGAGATTTAATTGTGTTACTTGGAACTTAGATACTGTACTATCAAACATGATCTTGTACTTACCATGCTTCACCTGTTTCAGAGTTGACGCAACCTGGAAGCTGAACACGGATTCACACAAAAACCTATCAGAGCCATCTAAAAACACACAGAAAAACAAAACAAAAGTTGTTTCCACTGAAGAACTATATCCCGTCATGCAGGAACTCAATGATGGACTTGAATCTTAACAAGGACTATAGTTTCTTGTATATAAAAGATGCATAAAGCACAGCATTTGCTAGAAGAACCACTAGAATGATTGCAAACATTTTTAAAGAAGGTGTAGTATAAAGACAGTAAAAAATGAATTTTTCCATGACCTCTAAATTATTTTTACCCACAATAAACTGTTAATTAATGTGCAGGAAGTAATTAAGAAATCAGCCAGAAGCAGAAGGGGCGAGATGTCAGTACAGCATTGTTCTTGTACCGCTTTTATCTATACTGTAGTGATTTGGACTGGTTGCATAACTGAGGTGATGCACTGGCTTATTGTCAATTGGCAGGCAAGTGGCCCCAAGGAGTTGTGATTAGAAGAACGGCTGGCTCAGAGAGCGGGGAATTGGAACCTGAGGTCTTTGCTTATCTGTTTGAAATAAAGGCAGAACCAAAAGCAAAGATTGGCTAGGCATCAGTTACAGAGAAGCTAGAAACTTTTAGAATGACAGCTCTTATGTGTTTAGGCTTTGGATGCGTCTCTGGTTAGCCTTTCTTATCCTGCATTTTAAACAGGTGGAAGGTTAGTGTATTTACCTGTATTGCCAAATTAGGTGGTATAGAACCAATTTCTGAATACATAAAACCTATGCATTGTCAGCCCTGCTTTAAAGCGTTGTATAATTATGGGAGGTACAAGTTCTGTAACTTAATGGAGTCTGTTGCCTCAGGAACTAAAATCAGTAAAATAATATTCTGGAGTGTTATTTTAAAATTGTACACAAATATACTACTCCTTTGGTCCTATTTAGAAGCAAAGACAAAAGCAAAGACCTTTTTTTCTAAGAATAAAACCATTTAAACAGTACAGTATATAAACTACCAGGAAATAACTTTAGTTAGGAAATAGCAATTATATTATTGTTCTAAGTAGTTTTTTTGCTAGCTTTAACTGTTAAAAGTATACCTGCTTCAAAACTGGCCCCATTAGTTTTAATACCATTTTCACTCCTTTTCCAGTCGTTGTGTAGTTTCTAGTCTCAATGTGCATTTTAAACTTGCAAAATATTAAAAAACTTAAAATCGTTCTGCAATATATTATTAATGGCAGTTTGCAGAATTCCTTGAATACATTTAAAAATGTTTGTTAAAGTACGTTTGAGTAGGAGTTTAGTGAATGACTGACCTACCTTCCATCATTTCCCCAGCCCCCTTGGGGTAGGTATAGAGTACTTTCCGGGGTGGAACGAGTTCCGAAGCACTAAACCCTGATCCAGTGACGGAGCTGCCACTGACTCCACCAGCTGAAGAAGAGGAGGACGACGCAGCCATCCTCTTGTCTTAAACCTGCAATTTATAACTAAATCAAAACATTAAAATGCAGTGTCTATCAACATCAATATGTCACAATGCCAGACAATACTACAATATCTACAAATAATCGTCTAGGATGCTGTAGCCCCCCGGAAATAAACACTAAAAGCTTGTTCCTTTTATTAAAAGCACATCGTATAAAATGCAAATAACCCGCCATTGCATTATCTAAAGAAACATGAACGTATATCGTGCATTTTACAATCTCCCCATTACTGTATTAAAAAAAAAAAATCGCCTCCATTTATTTAAATAATTCCTCAAAGCTAAAAAAAAAACCCCGATCAAATCATGTCAAACTAAAACAATCGACACATTATTATATTATATTATGTTATGGATTGTATAGGCTGACTTTGTAAAAATAATAATAATAATAATAATAATAATAATAATAATAATAATAATAATAATAAAACTAATGTTCATACCTCCGAAATTTTCACACAGCGTCGCAACTGTTCTAGTGCAAGTTCGATTTACGGCATTACTTCAGTAAACAATATTTACGGCACTCCCGGTGCTGCGTGGTGTTGGGGATATTCAGCTGGTTGTCAAACATCTAACTCTGTTGATAGGTATTGGCGATAAAACTGATACCGTGAGGTTTTTCAAATCCAAAAGGCATTTTGCTACAAGGTTGGCATTTTACACTTCAAGAAAGTGGTGGGCTTTGTGCTTTTGCAAAGACATAAGGAGTCATATAACTTCACTCTATATGATTTCGGTACTAATAGGGCTAAGTATTTATTTATTTATTTATTTATTTATTTATTTATATTTTTACAGATAGATGTGTAACGTAGTCATGTTAATTTAAAAACTGCAATTTGAATAATTTAATTGTCTTTGGTAATTATGTTTTTTCTTTTAATTTTGTTGGAAACGTACGTTACACATGACACATTAACAATTGAATTAATGTACACCCAACCCACATTTCTAGAATTGTGCAGAAGAATACATTCTTAAACTTCCGTTTAGGGATTTCCGTTTGGCTCAGGGGGTCTGGTTTTCCATGTAAACGAAGAACCTTAATGGTGTGTGGCATTTGCGAGTGAATAATTGCAGAGTACTTATGAATTTTGATATATCCGGCTTTACAAATTATACGGTCTGTAGGTAGTTAACTACAGTTCTGATACCTATACAAGTCATTGCATAAGGCTATTGAATCCAAAAAAACTGCATTAACCTGCCGTTTTTTGATGCTGCAGGATATGTTTTTAATATATGCTACAATAATAATAAGTATATCGTGAGCCAACGTTTCTTTTTGAGGGACATCCGCTGCTTACATGTGTATATTTCCAGTTATAATTTGAAGTTTGACACTAGCTACCCCATTACATCTGTCTCTGTTTGTGACTCGCTCTTCATGCTTTAATTACAGCTGTAAAATGGATGTTTTGAGACCATCGTTGATTAACATCAATGGGAGAATTTACAGGAAAAATATCACCAGGGAGCAGACTTACCAAAACGAAGAAGAGGACTTTGATTATTCCGGTACATGGGGACTTGGGGATATATATATATATATATATATATATATATATATATATATATATATATATATATATATATATATATATATATATTATACACTAACCCATATGCATATGGTATTGTTGAACTTTGTTAAACCTGTTCTTTGTGAATGAAATTCAAAATGTGCTTAAGTAGATCATTGCACTTTCACAGCTAGTCCAGACTGTTTGGATGAGCCCTGTGACACAGTGGAAGTGGAACAAACAGAAAAGGGCTATCGCTGTGCTATAGATGTCCCCAGTGTTCTCTACAAGTAAGCTAATATGTGAACTTTTCTAATTCTGTAATGGCAGTTGCCACAATAGAGATAGGGATAAGGCTTCCATTTAGAGGCTCTGTTGAGACTGATTAGGATAATACCTGTAATAAAGAGTGGAATGACTAAAACTGCTAAACAGTTGGAGGTTTACTTCTATTTTACTGGCACAGAAAATAAGGGTTAAAATGATCCCATCAGCAGATACTGGTGCTTGGATATCTAATGCTCCAGGGGAGAAATGTGCACTTTTTCCAAAGATGACTCAAATTTTACATGGGCGTCTACAGGCATGTTTGAACTAGTTGAGAAAGTACTCAAAGCTTACTGGTAGTGCACTCAATTATGAGGAAACCTGCACGTATTACACTTAATGATTGGCAAAGATTTGGTCATACTGTTGTCATCTGTTGGTAGTTTAATCTGTTGGCAGGTAAACAACAAACAAGTAAACGGGCAACAATGGGCCCTAGTCACAAAGCTTTAACACATGAGTTATAAAAAAATACAGATTGATATTCAGTACAGTTCTAGATTTATTTTACTTCTTTAAGAACAACCACTGTTTAGACGATTTAAAATAAACAGTCCTAGACTTTGAATATAAACTACAAAGCATGTGATTCATTATTGTTTAGTTAGTCCAATAAAAGGTATCACATCTCCTTCTCTTTGTCTATAATACAAACTACAGAAACTTAACTTTACGTATCTTGATAAGTTGCCATCTTTTCATTACAACAATAAGGGTATTTGTAGCAATACAAAACATTTGCATTCTGTGGAGAACGTCGGTTAACTGTTGTACAGAATACATTCTGTTTTAGTGCTGAACTTAAGGTTATTGTGTATTCCATAATTAGTAGTAGCTTGGAGATATTTTAAAAGAGACTGCATAGAAAAAAAAAACAGAGCATTTAAATGAATCCCATTTTATTAGATATATCATAGGGAAGAAAGGTGACACCAGAAAAAGATTGGAGACTGAAACACGGACTTCTATCAACATCCCAAAACAAGGCGTGGAGGGGCAGATAGGTAAGATAGGAAGATTCAAACTGCGTCGGGAGTTTGACATCCTGTTTTGAAGAGCACAGCTACATATTAAAAATAATACCAGTCCTTTTTTTATTAGTGTGAGGAAGGATTTTTAGTTTATATTGATTTACCTGTACTATTTCATTGATATGCTTACATCTTCTGTCTGTGGATTGCTCCTAAGTTCACATGCAAAGGAGACCCTTTCTTAATAGTTTAGCACTCTAGATATATTTCTGTCATAGAAGTCTATTTCCTCACACGCCATTGCTAAATTATGTAAAATGTAAAGTTATATAAATTGTCGCCATTGTTTATTAAAAGTAACTGCGATGTGTGTACAAAATAAAGAGGGATTAAACATAAATACATACGGTTGTAGAATACTGGTGCACAAAACTGTACTGTATGTAGTATGTACCATGTCAGGTATTTGTTTAAGCCCTAGAACACTGAAACAGTATGTACTGTATTGCAATGGCCAATACTAAGTCTTGACTATCTGTATTTTCTCTTGCTGTCTGTTATCAGTCATCACCGGTCAGCAGCGAGCCTCAGTGATCTCTGCCTGTACCCGCATTGAGGTCCTGATGGAGAGTTTCCGGATGAAGCAGCCCTTCACTCATTTCCTGTCCTTTGCTCTAAACCAGCCAGAGATCCAGGAGCGATACCTGCAGTTCAAAGAGGAGGTGCTGAAAAACTGTTCCCAGGTACAATATAGGTTTTAATTATTATTTATTCACCCCTTATTTATCCAGTAAGTCACATTTCTGATTCAAATCTCTTTTACAAGGGAGACCTGGCCAATCATAGTAACATCATCATTCAAAGAAAATATCTACTAATTAAAACAGTTACACAGATCAGTATGCCGTTCACAAAATCTGAATAACAAGAGCATGAATTAGTTCAGTAGTAACCAATTCTGCACGTCTATTCACCTAAAGTTAACAAATTACACAGTTTTACATCTTCAGTTAACAATTTAATGATGGACATAATCTGAATTTGTGACCATTTGTGATCTTAAAGCTTCATGATACAAAAGAACCAATTTATTTTTTTCTGGAGGATCTCTAAATTATATCCGCATTATTCTTAAGACTGAATGGAAAAGCGTGATTTTAAAGTGAAATATTGTAGAAATGAAGTAAAACCATTTTTTTGGAAAGATGAACAATAAAGTTTGTTTGGGAGGTTGTGGTTGAGAAGCCCTGCCCCTTCGCTTAGTGTCCATTCAGTGCACTTCAGATGTTTTGTTTCGTTCCCCCTCAAAAAACTTTACTCATGGTATAAGGGTAAATATTTTTAACGAATTCGTGTTTTTAAAGGACAGTGGTGTAGACGGCAGCATTTTCCAGAATCCAGCCAAGCTCCATTTGACTATTGGTACTCTGTCCCTGCTGAATGAAAAGGAAGTGACAAAAGCATGTAAATTGCTTCAGCAGTGCAAGGAGGACTTTATCAAGTGAGTAGCAGTCACTTTGTTTGGCAGTGGTGGGGTTGGAGAAGGGATTGTGCTGTGTTAGCTGTGTACTATTTAATTGATATGCTTACATCTTCTGATACACTTGCATTTGTTGTGTGTAATTGTTGTGTGTAAAAGGTCTGACTTGCCTAAGCAGGTGTAACTGATTTAGTTATTTGTCTTTTCTGGGGTTACACACAAAGCATACAATGGTGGGGTATACCGTTTTGTCATCTATTGTTTACACAGTACACCTTCGCTATAATGAACCTGCTGGAGTCCAAGCCTTTTGTTCGATATATCGAGGGGTTTGTTATAGTGAAAGGAAAATCAAAATGAACGATAAACTGTTGGAGTAAGTTAATGAAATGAGGTTGTGAATAAAACTAGAATTACATGTACCTGTTTGTCTCAAGTATGCAGTATTCTGCCTTTGCTTTATCCTATTTAAGAATTAAAACCCAGTACAAAAAGCAAAAATCCCGAACTGAAGCTGAACTTTTATTCAAAATCAAATCTTACCAAATCTTAATCCAACATGCAAGAATCCCAAACTGCGTTTTTATTTCAAATCAACCCGACATGAAAAGTTCATCAGATCCTCAAGTTTTTTTTTTTTTAGTTTTTTTTTAATTAATTTTGCTTTGTCGCAAGGTTGCTGAACAAGCAAAAAATCAGAGTGCTTTTTGACAACCCACATTCACGACAGAGATATGCCTACCTTACTGCTTTTTTCAAACGATCAATATAGTTTCCAGCTTTGTTGCAACATAAAATGATTTTTGTTTTGGAGGCATAGTTACACAGTGCATGCTTTTTATTAAGACATATATATATATAAATGTGGGGTCCAGTGGCCAGGTACATTATAGCCGAAGGTTTGTTATAATGAAGGGTGTTTTAGCGAGGGTCTACTGTAGTTGTATTTTACATACTTTGCAAAGCAGTTCTGTTGAATACCCCTACCCTATCTACAAATACAAACATACACATGCATGCACACTTGCACATATTTGCAGAGATATGTTTGTTATCATTCAACTATATCTTTCATCACTCTATCTGAAGGATGTGTGTGCTTTTTACATATTATAACACAGCCTGTTTTATAAATATTTAGGCTTAAAACTCTCATCTATGCCCTGTCATTAGTCCTCCCTAACGGTGCGGGAGTGCAGCTTTACATAAGGCTTTCCATTCCATCAAAAGCATTGGTTATGGAGATGGAGAATGTGAACGTGAAGTCTGTTGCTAACATGCATATTTATTTATTTTCAGGGACATTACCGGAAGTAAGCCTCTTCCATTGGAGATAGTGGGCATTGAATACATGAATGATGACCCTGCTATGGTAGATGTGCTATATGCCAAAGTGCACCCAAAGGATGGATCTGACAAGTAGGTATTTTGTTGGTTTATCTAACGATGTTGCCAATTTTGTATTAGCATAACTACTAACATTTCAGATCCAAACAAGTTTTTAGGCAACCTGTTTGTTGCACATAATTGTAAGTGCACATTGACTGTATACCAGCCAACTGTTTGGGGTTCTTTTGTCATTTGGTAGGTGTCATTTAAGTTCATTTTTTGGTAGAATCATTATGGATTAATATTACTAGTCATTACAGGGATGGAAATATGACCCCTATTCCATAGCAGTTTGATCCATTCCTGGTTTTACTATGAGTTTAATCAGATACACCTGAGCTTGTTACATATACACTGGGGCTGATCAAGTTTGTGTCAAAATTTGGAATGGGTAATATTTCCATCCCTGCATTACCTACAAATTCCAGGGGGTGTGTTTTGTTCTGTGATTTCTGAATTTCTCTAACTGTCTGTTAACTGTTGTATTTATACTCTGTAGATTACAGCTCATTGCAGACCAGCTGGTGAAGCATTTTGTAAGTTCAGGCTTGATGACTAAGGAGTGGGACAGAGTGAAGCTTCACGCCACAGTCATGAACACAGTCTTCAGAAAGGACCCCTCAGGTACTTAGAATGTATTCCTTCAGTCCATCACAGTGGTGTCTGGGGTATTCACTGTAGGAGCATATCAAGCTTGCAGTGGCTTTCATATTGCTGGGTAAAGAAATTTAAATGGCTAGCGCTCTGTATAGAGGTCAAATCCATTCACAAAAACTGAAATTCAACTCACCAGTTCAACTAAACAGAACCATCTTGCGTTGAAGAGTACACTTTTTTTTTGCGATATTTTATTATATATGTGTCATTCTTGTCAGAGATAGATGATCGCAAGCTCACTTGTTGTATTAATTTGAATTCAGGAGAGTACTGCAGTTTTCCACAGTACTTACATTTATTTTACCAGTGTGTTTCTACAGTTGTGGTCAAAAGTTTTGGATCACCTAGCATTTGAGGATTGAGACATTATCATCATCATCATCATCATCATCATCATCATCATCATCATCATCATCACCAAAAAAAAAAACCTATATGAACATAATTTAGATCTTTTATTTAACATCTTGTAATCAAAGAAACTACAAAATTATATCACAAAAGTCTATCGGAGGCCACAATAGTAGTACAGTATTTCATATTAGATTTTGAAATGTCACTTTTCTTTTTCAATTTTTTATTAAGTATATGGAAAACTGCAAAGCGTACATAATTCAATATGTTAACATAACATTATTCAGCAGGTTTCATTTGACTTTATGATGCAAAATTTGTTAATTCTGTAGGGTGATGCAAAACTTTTGGCCATAGCTGTACATACGCCTAAGCTAGTTCTCAAAATGTTTTATTCTACTTTGCATGTCCCTAAATTTTGGTATCCACTTTCCCAAAAGTTACACTAACCTTTTCCCTGAGATATATGACATGTCACTAAATCTGATTTCTTCTTTCAGCTGAGGACAAGAGAGATTCAGGGAGGCAAGGTCTAAAGGACCGGGAATCATTCGATGCTCGAAATCTAATGAAGGTCAGAGCTGAGCAATTACATCTGCTGTGGAAATTTAAAATAGTTTCCCATCTGTTTCTGGCTATGTCCCATCTGTACACCAAGGACCTGTTGCTTTCCTAGGCAATATTATACCTACAGTGGTACATAAGTAGACAAAATAATACTTTAGCCTTGTGAATTATGGAACATCAACTTTCTGTGTATCTAAATTGATATGTTGCTGAGAAAAACATGCCTCTTTAATGTCACTATTGCAAAATAAATTAAGTTTCAGACACAGAATAATTCAGTGCATTGCTTATATATATATATATATATATATATATATATATATATATATATATAATTTTTTTTTTTTTTTTTATTGCAGATTTTTGGGAAGTATCATTTTGGAAATCTGGATCTGAATGCAGTTCAAGTGTCCCAGAGGTTTTCAACAGATAGCTCTGGTTACTACACCTCATCAGGACTCATCACATTTTCATGAAGAATACAAGCAAATCAAGGGTACGGAAAGTTGGGGAAGAGGAGCAATCTAGATTAAAAAAAATTATTGTTAACTACATTTTCTTTATATGACTGAAATAGAGCTCTAGAATTTGCATTGTAAGCTTGGATATATCTAGATGCGTCTGGTATCTGATAATTAGTCATGCACCTGAAATGTTTGGTTGATCTATAAGGCAAGGCAAATTCAATGTAAATGCATTTTATTGTATTGGTGTTTTTATACGAGATATAGAGATTTTAATTAACAGCTGAATGCTTCTTTTGAGGAAATGCACTTCTTCCACCAGATGTCACTGGAGAGAATCTCTTAAAGTAATTAGGGATAAAAAATAAAACTGGAATAAGAGGTGATAAGAGAGCAGGAATAACATGTTAAGTCAGCAGTGCCATTTGCCTTTGGTGCATGACACACAAACAAGGACAATTACCTAAAGGGATTGGCTTTCTCTAATAACATGTGTAATATAAACCCTTCTTGCTTTGAGACTTCCAACAAGGTACAAGTGAAAAATAAAAAAAGAGGTTGATTTTAAATTGAAATGGTTTGTTAGAGAGATAGCCTTGTCCCCTGTTGTGCTTTGTTATGTCTGTGTATAGCCCTGAAAAGTTAATGTATTAATGAAAACTTGCACATTTTGTACAAGAACAATTGAAGATTATATTAGGCACGCAGTCTTTTTCAGTCATCAGGCCAACCAAATTCGCTCTCAGTCATGAAATGTAGAATATTTTGTTAAAATGCTTTAATCTTTTTATCATTGCAAAAAAAAAAAAAGCTGTATATGAAGAGAAGTTACAATTCTAATAATAATTGCTTTTTATGATATGGGTTGTATTCTAAAAATGTAACCTTGGTAAATTTATGAAACAAATATTCCCTCAGGATTAATATTTCAGTTTTGGTTGTGTCCTTATGCAAGGTAAGGTGTATTATTTTGTCATTCGTAACTTTAAACACCCCATAAAACAATCAGTAATACTAAAATAAATTACATGATGTTGGTGAACAAACCATTCAGCAAAACTGCGGTGCCTTAAAACAAGTTCCATATGAAATGAAGATCTATCCACATTCATTACACAGTTTATTGATCACATAACCAATCTCAGGCCCATTAAAAAGTGATAATGGATTGTGAATTACACAGTGAGTCTCTAAGAGGTCAATTCTCACAAGCCTGAGAATTGGTTGTTTGATCTATTAAAAGTAAGACGGTTCTGCCTGGGGTCCGCTTGGATTTCTCAGTACTGCCATGCTCTGATACCAAAAGCTGAGGGACGATAGTCACAGGAAGCCTTCGTGAGAACTGTCAACTAGACATAAATAATAATACAAAAACTTAAGCCTGCTTTTCTGATGTTTATTCTTTATTCTTCCTTCTCCTTTCCTAAATCCATATGGATAAAATACATGGATACCCTCTGCCCACTGCTTATTCTTCACGTTTGTGCTCAGGTTGTATAAAGAACACAGCATTTGGAATCAGTCTTTATTCCTGAAATTACATTTGACCAAACTTATTTAAGGATAACATAATTGTTAATATTCCATCTTCGTTGCTTTTTGTTGTCATTGTTCCTTGTTCTACACATTTCAGAGGCTTATAGTTAGCCCATATTTTTTTTATTTTTTATTGTTTACCCATTAATCCTTTGGTTTCCAATGTTTATAAAAAATAAAATAAAATAATTCTCCAGGAAAACAAACATGTTCTGTTTTAAGACACAAATCTAATTATGTCAGAAGATAATGCAATGAGTTTATTGGGACACTGTTGAATATTTCTTTAGATATCCTGTTCTAACAGGCATAGCATATTACATGCTGTAAACACCTAGGTAGCACATGTATGCTGAAAGAACTGCTGAGTTTTAACCTTTTACAATTTTGTATTCTAGTCAGTAATATTCCACTCAGTTTAATTAATTATATGAAATGTTAAAAGTGCATTCTAGTTATCAAAACAAAGCACAGGCAGTAGTAAAAAAAATAAATTAAAAAGCTGCTGTCAATGTGGTCCAAAGCCTGCAGAGTGATTCCGAATGCACAGACCCCCAGCCCCTCCACTGGCACTGTCATTAGGTAGGCTCACATTTGGATTGGTAACAGGTATGGAGGCTCTTCCTGTCAGTTATTTCTCCATCTGTGGCATCATTTAAAGCACTACATTGGAACTTAAGTAGAAACACTTTGCATTTCCTGAATATAAATGTAAAGTGCCACTGAATTGAAAAATAAATCTGCATTAAATTGCATCACATGGTGAGATCTAATACAGTTTTGCAAATCTATTCTCTCTGGGCCATGTGCAGAACTGAAGTCTCTCCTGATAGTCATTGCACAAATACAGTACTTACATAAATGATTATTCATTCTTATCCCCAATACAGTGCTATCTGATTTACACATAACAAAGTGAAATATTGTGGCCTTAAATTGTGTTCTTAAACACATTGAAGTGTAGTATATATACAATTTATATTTAATGTGCCCGAATTGTGAATAATTGAATTGTGAAAAATGGGTGAACACAGTATTATTAATATGCATTGGTGTTCTGCCACTGAGGCAAACATAAATGTCTAGAATCTATTGACTGAACACTTTGTAATGTGCTGCAAGGATGATGCAGGTTGTAAAACAGTTAAACCAAAGAAAATGTAACACAGTGCATGTAAAAGCCATCGAATAGTTCACAATTGCAATTCAGTAAGCTTTCAATCATTACTGCAGATATGCTTCACAGTAGTTGCATTTTACTGGCTTACTGCTTGAACCAGCAGCAGCAGATAACGACGAAAAGATACACTGAAACCCGTGTCCCTAGGATGCAGGCTCCTCACTGTTTTTAATACAGCTATTTCAATGTTAATTGTAAAAGGTCAGTTAAGCTTCCACTGTTTAGTGACTGTATTCTGTTCATTGATGTCATTTTCTGTTTTAAAAGGAAACAATATTAACACTAGGTTTCAAAAAATAGCATATACTGTAAAGCACAAAAGGAAGTTCTTCATATAAGTCAATCACAGTACCTTTTAATGCTTTGATTCAGCACTGATTTACATCTTTAAATTCTCAGGTGTTTATTTGATTGGTTTTGATGTTTGAATAAAGCAGTGGTGGCCAAACCCTGCCCTGGGGAAGGGGAGGTGTCAAATGTGGCTGTTCAGACTTGTGAATTACTGTGTGAGCCACAAGGTTCCTCTTATGGAGTCACTTTTAACTAGTCAGCTTTAGTCAGTTTTCACTTACAGGAATGACAGTGTATATGCTTTGTAGTAAACATGAGAGAGATCAGCTAACAGGTTGTGAATAATGATATGGGAGAACAACTAAAGAGTTCAGAAGTGCTGGTCTTTATATACAGTAGAATCAACTATGTGCCAACCTGTGCTGAAGCATTTTAATTATTTTGCTGGTGTGCGGGCCAATTACATAAATTGCCATCTCAGTACAGGCACTGTAATGGCTCCCAGAGGAAAACAGTTTAGCCTCCATTAACTGTGAGATAGTACAAATATTTTATTAAAACTAGATAAAAGGCAACGCTTGTCCACGCCTGATTCCAGATCTCCAGTATAACTACTGTCTTTTGAAGGTATATTCACTCAGCAATAATGCAATATCCCTTTATTTTCAAGTTTGTTTTTTCTCTTACTCTTACAGGAATTTCATTATCAGTCTGCCCTATTTAATTACAATAGGTATATAAAAATGATTCAGTACTTAGTTGATAAATAAATTTAATTTATTGTTGATTACATAATAGTCCATCATAATTAACCATTTTGTGTTGTTACACCTACCGATGTCTGCTGTGTACGGTCATTTCCCTATTATACTAGAATGCATAGCCCTCCCCCTAAAATGTTAAGCTTCTTGTTTGAGCTAGTAAACATTTTGAAGTAACAGTGGCATTATTACTCTGGGAGTATTCAAATATATTTTCTACCTAATTGTGTGATGAGCCACATTGACATTAGCCCTAGAGGTTGTGATGTTCTCAGATGCCCCTATAAATTGATGTTATTTATAATTCGCCTTTATGAGCTTTCTGTTTGTGGAAATGTTGTTGGGCTCATTCATTGCCTTAAATGGGCTAGAGCAAAAAGAAACATGCAAGCAATATCAAAAACAGGAATGCAGCCACTTTGAATACATCCTCATAAAATGAGTATACAGTACTAAGCATTGCAGCGTATGTGTTTCATGCATATGCAATAAAGAAAATAGATAAAGGACAGCCGTATTCAGAACCGCCACTCTTTAGATCAATTCAGTAGAGCCCACAGTATGTATACAGTTTAGTCTGTGATAAACTCACCACATCTTTAAGAAGGTATTTATGGATAACAACATGCCACTAAATGGCAATGCATTAAAATCAAACATCAATCTTATTAACATATCTTCTTATTATAAAAATAATAAATTCAAGATGTATGGAATCAGCAAATTAACTGGAAACTGCAGTGGTTTAATCAGATGCCATTTCTGTCTTTGCTGCAGTGGCATCTTGGTTTCATTTAGAATAACTGCTGATACTAGCAATAGAACCAGCTAGTTTCCTTCCACGAGACTAAGGAGCATCCTCTTGGTTTCAGTCAAATTAAAAACCTTTTTGTTTAATATTTGAAAATGCGAGTCAATATAATTGCTAATCCTTATCAGTCGTGTTGTATGTAAACTAGCAAACCATTTGTTTTAGTACTTCAAAAAATCAACTCACAAATTATTTAACAATGAATTAATGTATACAAACTCGGTACATTACAAATAGGACATATGTTTCTGTAACAATGTTAATAGGGTTATTGACTGTAGGGTCAACATAGACAGCCAGGATAGTAATGATTCAAAGTGGCTTTATTCATTATAATTTTCATTCCTCAATGATCACCACCTCTAATTCCCTTTGCGTGGAAAGCAGCTGAGAAATCCATTGAGTTAATTACTGAAATGGTTCCTTGCAAAACAACTGTAGTTTCTAGTAGAGGGAGGAATAAGGAGCCTTTCTAAAGCTTGTCTTTATGTGGATTCATAATTTTTAAAATACAAAAGTGGTAAGCAAATTCAATTAGAAGTGGTACTTCCATGTATCTGTACGCTAGTTATCTTTAGATACCAGAATACATGATTCTGTATTACGAACTGCGTTTAAAAGAAGTTTTTTTTAAACAAGTTCATGCCCTATCATTAATTATTCTAGTGAGCTAAATTCCGGAACGTCAAATGGAACTCAGTAATTCAGTTCTCACCATCTATTAAATTATAATAATTGAAGGATTCCATGTAGGTGAAAAGGTTTATTTAAAATACTTGAACTATAAAAATCCCCCTGCTCTAAAAGATCTACAAGCCCCCAATGATATAAACCTTCATTAAATGCATTGCCAAAAATCATTGTGATTACTTTTAAAGGTCAGGATGTGTTCTGCCGTTTAACTCTGCTTTCTTTAGAGATTAATTATTCATCATTCATTGTATCATTGCATTTAAGCATAACTAAAAAAATGTAAAAAAAATACTGGTACTTTACTGCAGTGGGGATTGATACAGGCCCAATTAAAATGGGGAAAAATATCATCAGGACAACCCTTTCAATAATACTTGCACAATGCAGGATGGTTCCCCAAAGCTGTAAAATGCTCTAATAACCTGCAGCTATTGTTTTTATGGGCCCCTAGGTTGATAAAATCAACCCCAAAGTCTACTTACATGTCAGTATTTATTCTTAACAACCGCAATCACTCTATTAATTCTCTACAAACATTTAGCTTGCTTTGAAAGTCATTCCGTAAAATACAATTTCCATTACATTGCAATAGGCTTGTTTACTATTAATATTGATTTTCTTTTCCCTTACTTTGAAGTGGAATTAAATCCTGTGGCAAGAAATAATATATAGTATATAAAACAAGTTATTATCTCCGTCTTTCCCTCTATCCCTCTTTTTTTCTCTATAGTACATGTGTATTGTTAAGTATGCAACTGAAACTGGACTTGTAAAATTGAAAATGCTGCTTGTGAATGAGTAATTGCCTCTCATGTGACAGCATTGGGGATACTGAACCTGTGAGAACTGTTTTTGGAATTTCAGCAGTACCACAGACGAACTGATTCTCATCTGCTTATAATGACTGCTCATGAGACAGGTAGGTGGTGTTTATATAACTGGCAAATTAACATGGGAAAATTATACACATATTAAATGCAAGCAAGATCCCACTGAAGGCAAAATACCTAGTTCCGTGCTTAGTTAAACTGTATAAATGTAGGTAAAGCAGGATCAATTTCTTAGACCCCCTGTCTTGTAATTCAAGTGAAGAGGTTTAACAAATGTAGGCCCCCAAAGAGAATTTCAACCAATTTGAAATGTCCAGTTTAATTGTCTATTTGCTACATACTAATGACGGGGACTGAAAGTAATGGGCAACTTCCATAACTATTAAACACTCAAAAGTGCTCAATTAAGAAATACTGAAAGAAGCCTCCACTCTGTTGTTAAACCAGTCGATTCTTTTCACCCACAAAACTGAAGCAACAAATATTGCCCAACCACAGAACCCTGGAGGCGAGGTTCAGTCTGGCAAGTCTCCACTGGAGAGCAAAGGCCAATGCTCTCTTTGGGCCCCAGCTTATCAATCACCCTTTCTTAAGCCATTAAATACACCTGTTAGCTAAAAATGTGAGCTAAAAATGTGTTTTTACTGTAGATAGATGGGAAGGAATTGAATTGATATGTAAATGTATCAGATAATTATACCTGATAAAACTCACACACCTTTGTCACCTATAATAATTATTAAGTTTAAATTCACATTATTAATTAGAAATGCATTGAGGGTAGAAATATACCACCAAAACTGTGTCCCAGGTCTTCCAGAATTTGTTTCATTTTTCAAAACATCAGCCATCAACTTCTTTATCCCATTTGATAATGAACACAGTAAATAGTCACTTACAACCTCAAACAGCCTACAGGTTTAATTGGATCATACAATGTAACAAGAGTACTTTCTTCTCATTTCATTGTGTAGCACGAATAAACGTCTAAAGGCAATTTCTGTTCTGCTATTGTATGCCTACTGATGATGTGCATTTGCCATTCAAAATGTAATGGACCCACGATGGCTAAAAATACAATTTAAAAATGTCATTATCTTAACAGTAGACAGCTTTTTTTCATCTCGAAAAAGCATTGTATAACTAGCCAGAGTGCATCTATATGACCTTACCGGGTGTTTGCAGTGCCAATAGCTTCCAAAAGAGAGCGCTGCTACATAAAATAAAAACTATCCTAAGTAATGCATTTGAAACTGCTTCTTACATTAATAGATTCTTCACCCACCTATATCCATGCTACCATGTTCATCAGACCAAAACAATGATTTGTTTGATCTGTTCCTTTGTAAATGGAGAATAGTTTGCTGTTTGCATTAGCAACATATGTATATACAATACAGGGTCAATAAACAATAAAGAATAAGATGTTACAGAGTATTCAAAAATAATTACCTATACAACTTTAAGTATGTCAGACAGGGATTGACGGTATTTAAGTGGCACAGCAAGATGTTTTAAAATGATGGTTGACGGATTACATTTCCTGCTATTAATATAGATTTACCTACTTTAATGTTTGCAACTTTTCATTTAAACTACCACTATTTCCTTTCCTTTCAGGATAGAGGGACGAGCTGCATGACCTAGAATTAGGAGCGGGAGAGAGGCCCAGGCTTGAAATTAGGATAGAAAAGAGATCCCGACCGATGAGCTGTCCTTTGTGCGAGGATCGAGTTTGGTCGAAGGTCACGTTCCTGAGGATCTGAAAACATATAAAAGGGCTCTGCTTGGCAGAGGCACCTCTCAGGGTGATAGGAATAGTCCAGTTGCATTAGGACCTGAGAGGAGAGATAGTAAAGGGTTCCCTGACTGGTCTGGTGCTGCCCTTGAATGGGGTGACGGGCCTCTAAAGCCGGGAGTGGGAAGGCGCCCTGCAGGGAACCTGCGACAGAGAGAGATGAGTGGGATTCAGACACTAAGAGTGTAAAGCGGGCCACCTCCCAAATGAAAGAAGAACAGCGCCTCATGTGGTGAGGTAGAGTAGGCGCACAAGCTGGTCAAGGATAGTGTGGCCACGGGTCCCCTCTGACTCACTTGGTGAGAACCCCCCTAGTGTGAGGACAAGGTAGTGTGGCTGACCTGACGTCCGGGGAGTGAATCCGCACTTACCCCCCAGAGGAGACCGATGCAAAGAGGAGGAGGAGGAGGAGGAGGAGGAGCATGAGATTGGGGTTTCCACCCCCCGAATTTTGCCCAAAGGCTAACATTTCTTCAAACTCTGTCTTATTATTATTATTATTATTATTATTATTATTATTATTATTATTATTATTATAATATACTTTGTAAATGAATGAAACGAATGAATAATTGTTGCAGCTTGTATTACTTCAGGCTTATAACAACAGTCTCTTCACATATTCAACATTACAATCATACTGTTTGAAGAGACTAGCTCTGGCCTATATTAATGGAAATAAGGTTTCTTTATCCACCTAGTTTAGTATTTGTAGTAAGTCATTAAAGTCTGAGTAAATGGGAACCCTGCTTCCAAGCAAACTTGATTGTAATGCATGCTGAACATTTCCGAGCAAAGCTTCATAAAATGCATTTACATATTGAATTTGTCTAGCCTTACAGATAAACCAAACATTTCAGAACTAGCTTATCATATCTTCCGGTTAGCATGTTAGCCTGTCACTCACAGTCATTTGACATTAATGGCTTTGAGTATATAGTAATCTGTTCCAGTCTGCCTCTACCACTGACTGGGAAACATTTTTCTTCCACCAGTAAGAGCAGGCCTGACACACTTTTAAAAAGGCTTTCCAATTTTAGCTTCTGTCATACTGTATGTCTTAATCAAGGCATTTCATTTAAAATCCAGAAAAGAGAATTGGTGTACCAAAGCGATCGCCCTGACTCAGCAGTTCACTGTGAGACTCTGTAGGTCAGAAGATTATATGCACTGGTGTAAAGGGAATACTAAGTCATTTGAGGTATCTGTTTGTAAGTCAATAGAAGGGTCTTGAAGTCAGTGCAGGCAGTCAGTACAAAAATCAAGAACAGATGTTATATTTTCAGACAGTTAAATTCTGTTCTCCATCCTTGCAGCAGCATTTAAGACAATGATTCTTAATCACAGGTCTCTTTAAGCCCC
The DNA here is from genome assembly GCF_902713425.1 of Acipenser ruthenus. Taxonomy (NCBI): domain Eukaryota; kingdom Metazoa; phylum Chordata; class Actinopteri; order Acipenseriformes; family Acipenseridae; genus Acipenser; species Acipenser ruthenus. The sequence continues at coordinate 12,935,001 of NC_081195.1, read as the reverse complement.
AAAAGCTTAAGTGAGCTCCCATTTCCAGAAAGGCCAGCCATGTTTATTGCTAGAAAATGTCAATCTCTTGTGTAATGAAATGCGTTATTGATTAAATTATATACAAAAAGTATGTATTCAAAGTCTGAAACGGGTGACCCCAGTTTGCATACATAATACTCAATATGCATACCAAAATTGTGCTACTGTAAGCAATACATTATTGCTCACCATAGCAAAAATGTGTTTTGCATCTCATAAAATATGTGAGGGCATGTTAGAGTAAACTTCCTCCTTAATATAAAACACACCATTAAGACAACTCCACTGTATAACCAAACAGAAATGTATTAAACTACTGATTCAATTTGATATGCATACTAATGAAAAATGTTTTTCCAACTAACTCTTCACACTCTGATCCTCTCTTGATTTTAGACCGACTACAGGCAGGAATACAGGTTGACCAGTACCGCCCCCAGGTGGAGAATTGCTGAAGGGAGATGAGGTAAGGAGGAGGAACTAATGGCCAATAAACTATTCAATTATACTCAAATGCAAAAGGGTAACATTCAGATTTGATGACATTGTGTATGCATGTATTTGCTGTACACTGTTCATTAATAAGCTGCTAGAAGGAAGCCAACATTTTAGGGCAAAAAGACTGAACAACCCAAATTTCAAACATACATGTTTGTATTATGAGTCTAGATCCTGGGAGTTCTCAGATAGCGGTCTTGAGAACAGGAGTCATAATTGAAACAATGTCAGGCAATAGTATTACATGGAGGCTGTCCACTGATGGTTTTGGGAGCCAATTGAACAAATGGTCAACAAATGCTTCTTATTTGGTCCACCACAACATAGAAAACATTACAGAGGGACTCCTGTCTGTGTTTACCAGTCAGTAGCTGTCACCCCCTGTTCGCGCAGGACTTGTTCAGTCAACCCTAGTGGCAAGAGTGGCAGCAGACGATTCCAACGTGTGCAATTCAACAAATCCAATAAAACACTTCTGGTGTATGATAGGTGATCTTTCAAGCCTACGGTAGAAATGCTGCAAAGCTTGAGACTGCAGTGATTGTGGCACATTGAATCAGACTTTTAAAAACCCATTCTTTAAATAATTCAAGAATTCAAGCTTGATGAAGAGAACCCTTTAATTCACAGGAGGCCACAAGAAGATAAAGATTATAAAATTGATTTCTATAACACTTTCTTTGTTACCTGCACAATAAATGATTGTAAGGTGACTATTAATATTTTACAGATTATATGAATTATTTATATAATATACTTATTTTAGAAAGCACCAACAAAAGTAATAAAAGATGCCATCAATTAATCCACCAGTTCAATTAAACACATCCTTCACTAAACACATCTGGTGCCGTTTGTATTTGAAAATGATAGGGATAATGCAGTAAGTCCCAACAGTATATTAGCACTGAGGCATACACAGCCTCTCTTCTGAATACAGCAGATAAAGTTAAGCTCTTTTTTTAAACGTTATTTATAAGTGAGTGAGAATTGTGTTCATTAATGCTGTGCACTGCTGCATTGTCAAAGACACAGAGTTAGATTTTTTAAATTATTATTTTGAAACTCAGGGGTTTGCATAATCTACAGACCTTGTCCCAAAATAAATGTTGACTTATGTAATTTTTTGCATTGTTTTAAATAAACCTACTCCAACAAGGTCAGTGGTCTATCCAAAATGGCCTGAAAAGATTGAAAGGTTATGTGAACAGTAAAAAAAAAATCTAATTATCAAACAAAAAATTAAACAAAAGCAAAAGACAAAAGCAGACGTACCTGGAGGTGAACCTGTCTAATGTCTTAACAGCAGAATTAAAGACCCCTACTTGACAGTTGCTGTCTGAAGAAGATGATAATAGCTCTGCCAATCAGAAGACAGTGATGTCAAGCTTAAGCTTAGCAGCCAGGAATAGAGAAGTAAATGAAGTCCAATAATGTAAATTTAGCTGTCACAAATCCCAGACTAAGAGCGGGGTGGCTTGAGTTTATATCTTAAATCTTCCTGGAAAGCATTTCAATCAAGCACAAAACACAACAACATTCCAGCCTGATGCGCAATAGAAATCCTTTCAGCTCACATATAACATACAGTACCAGTGTGTTCAACTCAGGTAATTGTGATGGGAATTCAGTATGTCTTTCCTGGTAAAATAAAAGTATTAATGTTGAATATAATAACATGAGAAATTTAGGGAAAGATAAGAAGCCACTAAGCACCATGAATACTCCACATTTGCTCTGGGAAGGACTCAGAAAATCAATAGGTTAACATTTGGATATGTTGTCACTTTCAAAAGTAGTCTGGTAGTAGAAAAGAGCATTATTTGCCTGTGGCAAAGTGGTTTGCAGTGCGCAGGTGTAGAGGTGATGCAATGCTTAAACAGATGACAAACAACAAAGTTCCAAACAATCCTTTATTTGTTTATAATCCTGGTCGTTTGGCGACCGTAAATAATAGTCACTGGCAATACATAGCAATGTGATAGAGTGCTATATGTGCAAGTGTTGAAATACAATTTATAAGTGAACAGTAGTGCAGTGCTGTCTGGGTTGGTGCTGGCCTTTAGAGACGACTCCCGGAACATGTTAGCCGTCTAACAATGACAAACGAGTACAATTAGAATGACAAACAAACATACACAAAACACTCACGGTTACTTTACAGTCCTTCAGCGGTTTTCTCGCAACCATAACAAAGGAACAGTTCGCTTTGCCACATCTCCTTTTGTACCTTCAGCCACGCCCCCTTGGTTAGCGAGTGCAATCGCTTTTCCCCAATCCGTGATTGCCACATCCCCAACTGTCTGGGGCAATGACTTGGTGTACTGTGGCTCCACCCCCTTTCTAGATGGCCGACTTCCACCTTACCCTGGAATGAATTGCCAAACCATCCAGCCCGGGGCACACTGTTCCCTTTACACAGTGCCCTGGGAGGGAGCTTTATAACCAAGATTCATTCTTTCTCTGTCACATTGCCCCGAGACATTTATTTACAAACTCACTGACAAACTTAACCTCATCTTATCATACCAGTAAACAGGAAGACACGTGTACCAGAAACATATTGAATAATACAAACCTTTTAAAATGAAATACCCATTTGAAAAAATACCCATATCCATTTTCCCATTTATCCTTAAGGGAAAAACAGTGGTATGTGTCAAAGAGGTAACATACACACCATCAAACTCACCAAACAATGGTATTTTAACTTACCACTGGTATCAACATGATATGAACCAATACACACTTGGTAATTCATTGCAGTACCATGTCATTAGACTAGTGTCACAACTGACGCTAAAACCTGTCTTCCCTTGTACAAGGTGCGAGCACCTTTTTTGAGTAACAGGTGAATGCGGCAGAGATTGATGGCTCTTTGATAGAAACAGCTTAATTTATTTGAAGTCTTCCCACTGACAATGGGAATGAGATTGTAGAGATGGGAGCCCAGCTAACAACATTTAAGTTTTTTGCAGGTATCAGGCATTTAAAGACTGTCACCCGCACATGTGGTGGCTTTGACAGACTCACTGAGAGCAGAAACTGACCTAAGACTGTCACCGCTACTGGAAGCCGGCTGATCTTTGGGATACAAATTGAACATTTGTGAAATTGTATTAGCTTATAGTAATATCATAAGGATTATGTATTCCTTTGCAATAAGTCTGTGTAGCCAGTAGAAAAATATTATTTGTGAATATTTGAAGGTCTGAAAAGAAGAGCTCGTTGTATCAAAAGGTCAGGCCAACCTGCTGAAAGTTCCAAACCTCCCTTATGAGGCAAAAGCATCTTGTTTAATTAGACTCAGAGCCTCAAAAAATCTGATCCATTGAGAACAGAATGGCAAACTCTATAGAGCAGAGTTAATATGCCAGAAGCAATCAAACTAGGATAGGTGTGTGGTTCTATTATAGTAAGAAAAAACAAAAGTATTTAAATAAATGGAAGACTGTGAGATTTTAAAAAAGAAACTTAATATAATAACTTTAGTAAATGCAAAAGGATGTTAGTCTGTATCAAAGTAAAGAAGTCCTAAGTTTTAATATTCAAGGTTGCATTTGCTGCCAAGCAGGTGCCTAATTAAAATTAATCTCTTAACTTCTGTGTATATCAATGGAGTAAAATAAAATTACAATTTATAACACTGCTGTATTGATGTATCTGAATTAGAAATATGTGTTATAAAATCATTTAAACTGTTACACAAATACAATAATTATTGTTGAAAGAACACATTACTGTACTATGTTTTAAAGAACATAAAACCAGTAGAAATACTATTTCAAATTAGTAGCAAATTATGAGCAGGATAACAGAATTTGAATTAAGTAAACTGAACAAATGCTAATGTTAGAAAAATATCTTGTCTGTGTTGTGCCCTTGTTATTAGAGTGCATATAAACTCTTGGAAGTTGGTCAGACTTAAATATAGGGCCTCCCCTATCTTTAAATTAATGAGAGCTATCGCACTCGGAAGCCTATAACCTTGGCCAAAGCAGGCATCTCATTTAATTAACTTGAAAATGAAATCATAATTTTTAAAGAACTAAACACACAGCCTAGGTATTGCAATATAGCAAAAGAAAAAAAGTAACTCTTTCTAGACAGAACGATGTTTGAAACTAAAAAGCTATGTTATACCTATTTTATTTTATTTTATTTTATTTTATTGTAGCTAAGCACAGAGGTTTTAAAAAGTATTCTGATCAGTAAGAAATAGTATTCAGTAAGAAATAGAATGCAAAAACTCTCTGAAGAGAAATAATACGTTTTAAGTAATTAGAAACAGAATATTTGAACGAATAAGTGTTTTTGCTTGTATAAGGCTTTACTGTAATAAAAGTAGAAGTCTTGTTACAGGGAAACTGAAAAGGCAGAAAACAAGCATGTAGTTTAAATGGCTCAAGAATATGTCCATAGTCAAGTTTATTATTTAGAAAAATAGGTAGACTTGATTCGGAGGTAGTTTCTAAGCTAAACACATGTATTTTAATCTAGTATAAGTGCAAAGGTTTTTCTGTGATAAAAAACAGAGGAACTGTAAGGTTTCAACATAAGACAATATAGTGTAAACTGGATTTAATAATTTTAATATACAGCAGATTTACTGAAGAAATACAATTTAATTGATAACCTTGCTTTTGTCTGCTTATAGCAAAGCAGTGCCAGGCGTGGCTAAGACAATTAAAAAAATTACTCTTGCCAACCAAAGCGAGACTCACTGGTTGTCAGCAGTTTAAATTCAAGGTCTTTCTATAATGAGCGATCTTTTTAATATTAACTAACTAGAAAAGTACCTTTTGGTAACAGAAAAAAGTGTAATGTCTATTACTTCATTTTATTATAGAAATTAATGAAAGCTTGGCAGCCGAAGCGAGCATTTTCATTTAAATTAGAAATGCTGTCCACAGTGTAAGTTCTTATCAGGAAGGTAGTGATTTTAATTGGAATGATGCTTGTAAGCCAAAAAAAATATTGAGTCTTTTAGGTATTGCAAACGGAAGCAACCCTTTTGACAGAATTATATTTGAAACTAAAAAAAGCCACAGTGTAGTATTTATTTAAGTTTTACTGCAGTAATAAACAGAGGTATTTATTTACAGGGAGACTGTAGAGTTTACACGTGAAAGAATTAAAAGTCTGTCTCAGACACACAGTAGAATACTGAAAAAGGCTCTTTGCTTTGCCTGTATTAGCAAAGCAGCATTGGACCTTCAAAGATAAGGATTAGTCTTTGGCACCTCAAAGCAGGATTTGCTGTTGGCTCTTAAAAGTGGGATTTGTCTTCCCCGTGTATCAATCTTGAATGATAACCAATGGAAGGTGCTTTAAGAAAGACAGGTGTATGTATCTCATTACAGAATAAGAAAATAATGAGCGCTTAGTTATAAAAAAAATTAGGATGTCATTTTTTTCTTATCTGTAGAGATACTGTCTCTTGATCTGGCCAAAGCATGACTTCATGCGGTGACTTTGGAAAAGCACTTACAGTGGAGTTTCATATTAATTAAAACACTAGCCTTGGCAGGTAAACAGGGTGTCTGAGACCTGCTTGCACAGGGGATTTTTTAGAAACAGAGAGAGGTCAGACTTAGTCCAAGAATGGTACAATTAATATGAGACTATTACATTTAACATGTTCATCATAGCCTGAATTTAAATTAAAATAACTGGATTTGCCACTGTATGCTTAGTGGTTTTATTCAAAGGCTTATGATAAACCCTTACAGTCTTTGTCTAATATTTTGTTAACACTTTTTTGTATATGTAGTTAAACTGGCCCATTAACAATACACTGTAAAGGTAACATAATATGCTGCTAAGAGGGAAACATATTTTAGACCCAGGTTAATATAATCAAATAGAGCTGGTGTTACATATTAAAAACATCTCACTAATATACAGTACTGTGCAAAAGTTTTAGGCAGGTGTGAAAAAATGCTGTAAAGTAAGAATGCTTTCAAAAATAGACATGTTAATAGTTTATATTGATCAATTAACAAAATGCAAAGTGAGTGAAAAGAAGAAAAATCTACATCAGATCAATATTTGGTGTGACCACCCTTTGCCTTCAAAACAGCATCAATTCTTCTAGGTACACTTGCACACAGTTTTTGAAGGAACTCGGCAGGTAGGTTGGCCCAAACATCTTGGAGAACTAACCACAGTTCTTCTGTGGATTTAGGCAGCCTCAGTTGCTTCTCTCTCTTCATGTAATCCCAGACAGACTCGATGATGTTGAGATCAGGGCTCTGTGGGGGCCATACCATCACTTCCAGGACTCCTTGTTCTTCTTTACGCTGAAGATAGTTCTTAATGACTTTCGCTGTATGTTTGGGGTCGTTGTCATGCTGCAGAATAAATTTGGGGCCAATCAGATGCCTCCCTGATGGTATTGCATGATGGATAAGTATCTGCCTGTACTTCAGCATTGAGGAGACCATTAATTCTGACCAAATCCCCAACTCCATTTGCAGAAATGCAGCCCCAAACTTGCAAGGAACCTCCACCATGCTTCACTGTTGCCTGCAGACGCTCATTCATGTACCGCTCTGCAGCCCTGCAAACTGCCTTCTGCTACAGCCAAATATTTCAAATTTTGACTCATCAGTCCAGAGCACCTGCTGCCATTTTTCATCAGTCCAGAGCACCTGCTGCCATTTTTCTGCACCCCAGTTCCTGTGTTTTTGTGCATAGTTGAGTCGCTTGGCCTTGTTTCCACGTCGGAGGTATGGCTTTTTGGCCGCAAGTCTTCCATGAAGGCCACTTCTGACCAGACTTCTCCGGACAGTAGATGGGTGTACCAGGGTCCCACTGTTTTCTGCCAATTCTGAGCTGATGGCACTGCTGGACATCTTCCGATTGCGAAGGGAAGTAAGCATGATGTGTCTTTCATCTGCTGCAGTAAGTTTCCTTGGCCGACCACTGCGTCTACGGTCCTCAACGTTGCCTGTTTCTTTGTGCTTCTTCAAAAGAGCTTGGACAGCACATCTGGAAACCCCTGTCTGCCTTGAAATTTCTGCCTGGGAGAGACCTTGCTGATGCAGTATAATTACCTTGTGTCTTGTTGCTGTGCCCAGTCTTGCCATGGTGTATGACTTTTGACAGTAAACTGTCTTCAGCAACCTCACTTTGTTAGCTGAGTTCGGCTGTTCCTCACCCAGTTTTATTCCTCCTACACAGCTGTTTCTGTTTCAGTTAATGATTGTGTTTCAACCTACATATTGAATTGATGATCATTAGCACCTGTTTGGTATAATTGTTTAATCATACAGCTGACTATGTGCCTACAAAATCCCTGACTTTGTGCAAGTGTACCTAGAAGAATTGATGCTGTTTTGAAGGCAAAGGGTGGTCACACCAAATATGGATTTGATTTAGATTTTTCTTCTGTTCACTCACTTTGCATTTAGTTAATTGATAAATATAATCTATTAACATGTCTATTTTTGAAAGCATTCTTACTTTACAGCATTTTTTCACACTTGCCTAAAACTTTTGCACAGTACTGTATGTATATATATATATATATATATATATATATATATATATATATATATATATATATATATATATATATATATATATATATATTGTTCACTAAAGATAGGAGCTGTCAAAACAGAGTAAATGTTTTGATTCAATCAATTGACGTATCAAATGGAGCAAAGGTTCTATAAAAGCCATAGTAAGACTTCAGGCAAACATCACTCGACTTGCTAACTACAGGTTGTGTGGTCCATGCTCTGAGGATCTCTGAAAAAGCTGGTTGGTGTTAGGTCATATTCAGAAATCTGCCTTTGAAGACAGCTCTTGTTTTTACAACTACACTTCCATATAGTGGAAGATAAGAACAATTTTGAATGTATATCTCATTTGTATTGATGCATTGTTATAAGGTATAGGAATTATATTTTAGCTTTCAAGAGTGATATACTGGATGTTTTAGGATTTAGCGTTGGGTGTTTTAGCTTTTTTCATGGCTAGCCTAAGGGCTAAGCATATAATAACCATACTTGTATTGCTGTATTGAAGTATTAATGCTGTTAAACCTATAAAGGCACTGGTAACGCCCAGATTGCCTATTAGCAGGGATCCAAAGTGGCCTGCAACCACTTGATCCATTATTAAGCATTTAATAAACTGAAGGAGTACTGATAATGCTCTGATTCGTTAAAACTTCAAATTAAATTAGTCTGTGTGATTTTCTTGATTATTTAATAGTTGTCTGGATATGTTGCAAGTCCAGTGCACGAACAATCCACTACAGGAGTCGAAAACATCTCTGTGTCCTTGTGGCATTCTTGCGTGTTGTTCCCGCACTGAAGCAGGCAGACAGGCAGGTGAGAGCCGGGATGGAGGCGTGGAGACACAGAAGTGCAGTGAAACACGCCAGCACGGCGCTCAGGATTTATTAACACATAAAACAAACAATAATGTCATGTGACGCTACCAGCAATGGTAGTGCACAGAGGATGGTACAAGACTGTAAAAACACTCAAAATAAAACACAATACAACAAACTATAAATCAAAGGTGCCATGAAAATGGCAGGCCTTGCAGCAGCCCCGATCACAGCGATCGCTATGTTTTTATACTGACGCTCCGCTGAGACACGCCCACCTGCCTGCTGGAACAGCCGATTGCCTTCAGCTGCTGCTCCATCCAGACAGGTAATCGTCCCCGGCAGAGCACAACAGCAGTTAAACAATTAATTAAATCAATATATTTACAACAATTAACCCCAAAATACAATAAATTACATATTTCCAATGTGCAGAGTCCTGCCACAGTCCTCCTTAAACGTCTCCCCTGAGTTAAAGAGTGTGCTCAGAGCAATAAAAGGAGTACGTAAAATCTGACACCAGCATATATATATATATATATATATATATATATATGTATAGAAACTAAATATAGAAACTATCCTCAAATCTGCAACAATTGATGTGACATTTATTGCTTCATTATTCAGCTTATTCGAGCATCAGTCTTGAATATGCAAATCCATACTTACAGAGGGTAATGATACAGTATTTTCACTTCTCATGTAGTCATGTGATAAACTATTACAAATGCAGGGCTTCACTGAACAATGTCTCCTGCAGAGAGATGGATTGAATTATTGATCATTTTAGGAAGAATAATAGTTGTCTTTGGTGATCTGTTCAAGGGTTTGTTTAATCAGCAGTTAGCTTTTACAAACAACAAAAATATGTAGATGGAATAGAGAACTCACAAGTTAATAAACAGCTATAAATGACTGAGAATCATGCGGTTTCCATTCGGGGCAATTTACACATGAAATGGCAATGCACATGCACGTTTGGGAAAATTACTTGTGTAAATCAGATTTGTGGCCAAAAAAAACGGCCAAAGAGAGGGATGGGTAAATTTCATTTACTCGTGTAAATGATGAAAAACACAGGAAAATCCACACCCAGTTTTGCATGGAAACCCGCATTTCACATGTAAATGTTAGTGAGCTTGTTTATCCTTAAGTGACATCACTATAAATTAGGCAAAAAGAGCAGGTCAGTTGTTACTGTGGATTCCAAGATGGTAGAAAGTAAGTGGCTGATGGGCGGTTTAATGGTTAGCAGTGATGTAGTTCACCTTAATGATAATGCGATGAATTTAATATAAAATAAAGTAAATTAATTAAAATTAGTATGAAGTATAAAAACACAAAGCAGCACAGCAACAAGGCTAAGTCTGGCCTTCTGTTCTAAGCTTGGCTCTTTATCTTGGGCTGCATCTGAACACCCACGTAACAGACAAAGACAGAAACCATTGAAGTGGATACAGTTCCTGAAAAAGAAAGAAAGGAATCGAAGTGAAATACATTGAACTGCATTATTATTATTTATTTCTTAGCAGACGCCACAAGGCTCCTATAGGGACATGGTAGAAGTACATTAGAGGAAAAAATATGTCAGGTTGAACGAATTGATTACAAAAAGGGTGAGTGCCCTAGACCTTTATGGTCCAGTAGAAATGATTGCCATTTCAGGGAGGAGAGCGATGTGCAAGCCTTGTATAACAATATACACTCGAGAAACATTTCAATTTAGAACAGCTCTTTTCATAATATTTGGGGTAAAAGGAAAGATGAAGAATGAAAAATGTGGTTATAAATTACAACTTGAAGTTTAAAAGAGTCACAGATTCCCCAGAAAGATTAGAATCTTGGTGCATTTCTGCACTTTTCGGCCAGAATAAAATATTTAACAAGAAAATAACCTTGCCACAACTGTAAACACAAACTTAAAGGAATCAGTATCATGAAGTAGATGATCTACTGTATACAAACATACTTACATACACAATCTTCTTATAGCCTTATTTCCGATACTCTCAATAACTCCTAATCAAGTGTTCTGAGAATTTCATTAGTGGTTAATAGTTTAAAATATGTATGTAAGTACAGACGGATAGACAAGTACCTTGCTGTATCCTCAGATTCCGCAACTCTCGATAACTTGTGCTAAGAATGTCCTTACCAAATTTTATCCCAAATGGATAAACGTTCCTGTAGATGTGACATACCTATGTGTGGACGTATGTATGTAAGGAAGCCTCCACTGTACTTTCCATTGCATGAGATTATCAGAATTAAGTCATCAACATAGTGCACTGTTTGTTCACGTTAGTCTAATGAAATACTGTACACTAATATGGTCTAGTACAGTTCTATTAAAAACAAAAACAGGATTTTAAAAAAAGTAAAACTAATTGAAAACATTTTTGGATAACAAAGTTTGAATACATGCAACAACTCAAAATATGCATCAGTGATCACATCTTTTGGAATTTAGCTAGTTGAAAGTATTATGCTTGTTGCAATTCTAAATTATTAGAGCCATCAATCTTTCAGCATTTTTATGTGGAAATGTATAGTACAATGCAATGTAAAATGTTAAAGGAAAATCAGTTCATGCCTTCATGAATAGATACAGCGCACAAAGAAGATAAGCACACTGCAGTATTTATGGCAGCAATAACAAATAATGGGTGTCAATAAGGGCTGTATTTTACCCTAAATATACATAAGCCAGAATATGACATGAACTATAAACGTGAGGACAAATAATTGTACTTGAAGTTCTCTTTCCAATCCAAATTAAGTGTTTTCTTAATGCAGAACTATACAATAATCATATTTAATTTGGGTCGAAGGAGGTACTATTGACATATTGTAGAAATGCATCAGATGAATGTGACAGGTGCCCTCCAACACAAACTAAGTAACTACAGTACTAATGGATTGGATCTGTGACCAATCAAACCCCCTTTAAGTTGTCACAGGCATACAACCTGGCAATGTTCACATTTAACCTTCCTTCGCAAATTAAGAGAGGATACCATCCAAGGGGAAAGCCAATAAATGTAACAGCCTTTGTAAGATTGCAGCTGAGCTCAAAGGTTCCCTGACGTGCTACTTGTACCTAAAGACCAGCCTTTCACAGTCAACAAGCATATTTATATTGCTATTGTTTTTGCAGCCTGTTTCTAAGCACCAGGCACAAAGTAAAGTGTATGCTTAAACAACAACGGGTTAATGGGTTTATAGTAGCCCATACTTAGTCCCTATAATAATATGTACAGGTGTGTTGCACTACCGTGGTGTTTCTTATTATGGTTCTAATTTTGTTTAATGCACAGCTGTGTGTAACAGTTGCTTAGCTCGGTGATCAATGCATTTTTTTTATTTAATATTGTACAGTTGCGTTGTTCCACTTTCTGATAGCCTGCCAGTGCGTTTTGGCGCAGACTCTCTCTCTCTCTCTCTCTCTCTCTCTCTCTCTCTCTCTCTCTCTCTCTCTCTCTCTCTCTCTCTCTCTCTCTCTCTCTCTCTCTCAGCTGTGCGTCTCGGTGAGGAGAATCTCATAAGCAGGTCACATTTCAGTGTAGGTCTACTATCCATTTCTCACCGAGAGGAAGGGAAATCAGAGGAAGAAGTAGCGCATCCTCAAGCAACAGAACAGAATGGTGGTCAGGATGAGAGACCTGGGGTGCCTCCTGGTCCCACTGCTAGTGCTAGCTGGGTCCTCGCTGCCAGTGGACGTGAAAAGCGGGAAAGAAAAAGAAAATGCAGGGAATGTCATGGAGGATGAGCAATGGCTGTCCACCATTTCCCAGTACAGCCGCAAGATCAAGCACTGGAACAGCTTCAGAGACGTGAGTCTACAATGCAAATTATTACAGCGCGGCTCCATGATTCATTCAGTGAGCGTGAGAGGGGGGTAAAGCAGAGCAATTATTGTGCAAGTGTGACAGAACCACAAACGAAATAATAATTTAGATTAATTTACTACATCATGTTACACCACGTCAAAAAGTGTTTTAAATTCGGAGATTATTTATCTGAAACATAATAAATGAATAAGTAAACAGAACAATGTAATGCTGTGTATTACATTTTAAGGGTAAGTACCTTACTTAGGCAGTGATGGACATTTTTATTATTGAAATGCAGGTGTATATTAAAGGTATAAAATACAATTATAATAAATTATGCATTTAGAAAGTTTATAATATGTTTGTTCTATAGTTATGAACCAAACTCAAAAAATGACTCGCGGTTTCAATATATAAGCAAGTACTATAAATGTAAAACTATAGGTAGCCTATATAAACCATAAGCTGTAAATACGGAATGAAGTAACTTGATATTGATATGAAAATGATAGTGCATGTAAAAGTTGTGTTTAGTATTTAAAATATAAATATGTGTGAATATAATTGCTTATTTAACATTGCAACAGTTTCAAAATTAATAAGTCACAGTCAGAAATGATCATTTATAATTAATATGTATACTGCAATTTCTATTACATTCTTAAAAGTCCTAATGCATTCAATGTGCACACGTATATTCTACAAATGGTATTAACATGCATGTACCAGAGAGCTTTGGCGAGTCGTTCTGTGGGTAATGCAAGTAATGCAATTAGAGGATGGAAAATAGGTCTGTTCTAGAAAGAGAGTGGATAGAGTACAGGAATATTAAATAATGAGGAGGGTCTGAAACTGAAACAGAAAACAAACATGACAGTAATTGATGCATCCTCTTTCTTGGTATTGTGCAATCTGAACTAGGTAATATATTCAACTAATCAATAACTTAAGAAAAGCAACATCATTTTGTGTAGTAAGTGCTATACATTATACATGTGTGTTGTTTATAAAACACACACACAAACGTACACACACACACATTTATATATATATATATATATATATATATATATATATATATATATATATATATATATATATATATATATATTCCTGCAAATTATTCATTATTTTCTGTTGAGCTAAATTTAGTACAGTTAGGTTAGATTTAAAAGACTAATGTTTTTTTTTCTAATCAGTGTCTCTTTTTTTGTTTTTATTTTCTTGTTTTTATAGCTTACATCTGAAAAACATAGGGTGTCGTGGGGTGGTATTTTACATCATAGTTTGCATTCTGAAGGCACTTAGACATGTTATTGATCTTAGCATATAGGAACATTCCAGGAATTTGCTTCTACTGACATTTCTAGTTTGCTGCTTTGGTTTTTGTACTGAGACTACATGTTTGATGGTGTGGACAATCAACATAAAGCCTCACAGTAAAAAAACACAAAGCTGAACCCAGGAAACCACCCGCATTTTAAACACTTTCAGGTCACATTTTCAGACTGTCAGATAAATAAATAAACTGTCTCATACCTCATTTTTCTAACAGCCTAATAATTGGGACCTGATTAATTATAATTATAAATTATGGGTTTGTATTTGATGGAGTATGAAATATCTGTTTAATATAATATAAAACCGATATGTTTCTCTACCCAGTTATTACAGTGGCAAACTCCATCAACAATATTATTATACATCTACAGGGGTTAAAAAAAACTGCCCTAACACTCAATAATGGAAAGCCAGGGCATTATATATTCAATATCATGTGTCTAAGCACCTCTACTTCCTTCAGGGATGTTGTGGGGTAGAAACCTGCAGTTCTCCTCAATGGCCAATAAAAAAAAAACCTTTTTAGACAGTTTCTCGTGCAGACTTGAATATAGAAGCACCTGCCCACCAAGAACCCATTATCTGTCAGTTAAGCAGATCCGCTGTCTTGTCCATTGTGACTGAAACTGACTGACAATAGGGAAATGCAACTTTTGTATATAACATAATACATGTCAGGGATACTATTTGCATCACAAGTGAATCAGACTGTGATGTAAAGGCCATTTATACAGAGGCTGTGTGCTATGCTTTATGTGTGTTTAGAACATTTGGTCCAATCTGTGCATATCTCACATTCTAACACATGCTTTCACTTGATCAATTTAGGCAGAGAATTCATGACATGGTTTGTATTTTGAAATGGAGAAAAGGGGTTTGATAAACCAAGTAAATGCAATGTTCTTACTGTGAAAAAACGACAGGTCACTTTATTTTCTTTAACTATAAAATACATGGAATATGCCTTGCTAATAGTATTACATGGTTTTGCTTGAAGAGTTTTAAATAGAGATTTTGCAGAATATATTTCTAACATATTGTACAGTATGTGTTTCCTAACACAGGGACTGTAACACTGAGCTACTTGGTTTTTAGACTGCAATTTAAAAATAAATCTCAAGTTCTTCTTGTTGATTGAGGGTGGGCATTCTGTACTGGTTTGGGGAGTTAACAAAAATGGCAAGAATGGAAAGATTAGGTAGAAATTAGAGTAGGATTAGAGGTGGATCGGTTTTGTTGGTTTACATGTGCTACTTTGATATTCAAAGCATGCCCTGAGCTCGTTCTGTATTTGCAGATCAATATTTATTGATTGCCTCACACTGTCCCCTGCATATCAATGTGTTTTACAGCAGTGACATATTGGAAAGGGAACAGAGGAGCTGGCTACTGTAATCTTTTTTTCTAAATCAAAACATCTTAAAACACAAGTGTGAGCAGTCAAGATATATGAGCTATACAGTGCCAGGTGTGCCTGATTAGTTAATGAAGTGTTATTCATTTGACATGATCTAATTCAGGATAAAACTAACAATGCATCATTCTGCTGTGAATGATAACCCTCGGCATGCTGGTATGTTTGAACCCCCTATCTGTTTGATAGCACATACAAGCTGTCTGTTTCTGGGTGTGGTAATGCTTGTTCTTTGGCTCCAAGCTATGGTGCAGGTGTCCTTTCACTGTAATGCAGAGATATGAAAACAACTCATAGAATCCTCACAGGGACTCATCAACAACAACCAATTTGACCAAGGCACTACCTGGAAACATAGCACATGCTGTGAGGGGAGCACAAAGGCAAAAACATCGTTGTTGTTTTTTACCCAAGTAGAACTCAATGTAGTAAAACAAATTACTAAGCATCTTATTATTATTTTTTTTAACTTACAAGTTATTTACAGGTGTTTTACATTGTGAAATAGTCTGTATGTAATAATTAAACTTGTCTGGATTGTTTAAGAAACCAATAAACAGTCCATACATGTTAATATCAAACTATATTTAATAAAGCAGTCTTAAATACAAGTATTGTATTAACTTGAATGTTAAAGCTTTGCGAGTATATGTTTTGCAGAATTATTTGGTGTTTTGGTGATGTGGTAGGCTATAGAAGGACACTCATTTAATCTGTTATCCAGGCTAAATTTCAACAGATGAAAGGCCAGTGCCTCAGAAAAAAAGGCTAAGAGAAGTAAAACATCTTCTTGTTAATAGGTGTGAAAACCAACTACTCTAACAAATCAAGGGTCACTACAGAAAAGACACCTGCAATTTTCACGCAATGCAGCTGTCAAATGTTGATTGATTACAAAAGCAGATCTTCCATCTTCCATTGTATCTGTATGGGCTCACCACTGTGACCAGATTAGAACACAAGCAAAATGAGGATCAAACCAATATCTAATCTTATCTAGAATGAATGTGAGATTTTTTTTTTTTTGGAATATGATTAATTTGGCATTGCTAATGATCTTCTCAGAGCCCGGCTATGTTGGGAAGTGTAGGGGAGAAGATAAGATAAAGGAAGGTGAGAAAAAAAAAAAACATTTTTCTATTTTAAGAGATTATAAAGCTTCATGTGACAGAGCATGTATTACACAGTAATAATGTAGAGAGTAATGGATGGTATTAAATGTTATATGAGCAGTCATCCATTTCTTGGGGGTACAGTACTGGTTGAGAGCAGTACGTAAAAATTGGCCAATGTTCATCATTAAAATTTACAGTCACATCTGGTGTTCCGCAGGGATCTGTTCTGGAGCCGATTTTGTTCTGTATTTACATGCTTTCATTGGGACAGATTTTTTGTAAATATGGCATAACATTTCACTGTTATGTGGACGACACACAGGTTCACATGCACACTTCTCCTGACTTGGAGTTATCAATATCTTGTCTTATGCTTTGTCTAAGTGACATCAAGAATTGGATGCAGCAACATTTTTTAAAGTTGAATCCGGACAAGACTGAGGTAATGCTGGTCGGCTCCTCACATCAATTAAATAAATGTGGAAATTTTAAACTGCTTGTAGACGGACTTGAGACCCAGCGTAGCACTAGTCTAAAGAATCCTGGTATTATTTTTGACCAAAACTTGGCTTTTGATGAGCATATTCGCAATATTACTAAAGTTTATTTTTCTCATCTACGTAATATTGCGCGTATTCGCTCCTGTCTTACTCAGGCAGATGATTTTTATGACTTTTGTAATAATTCTGAGCGATTCTATTGCAATTCCTCAATGGGTTTCTTGATACAGCGTTAAGGTGCGGTAAACAGGCGTTCAGGAACAGCTCTTAAGCTCTTGTTGTCAGATTCTCTAAGCGAAATTAACATAATATTTGAGTATTTGCAATAAGACCACTCAGAATGTTAGGGAAGTGCGTATTCTATATCCTGGCGTATTTCAGTTGACAATATGCATGATGTTGATGGTTTTGTTTATTCTTTGCTGAAACAGGTACCACTTTTAGGCAGTGATGCTTTCATTGTGGGGAAGGCTATAACATCTAGGTATCTGACCATTTTTAACGAGGAAACTAAAGAAGTAATCATAGCAAATGTGGATCTGGAGAGGGAGCTGGTAAAATTGTCAGTGAAGCATAATGCTGGTTATGTATTACTTCAGTGCAACTGAATAACTATAGAGTCGAATGAATAATTCATCAAGCTTTCATTTCGCTTTTATTAAATAATTCTAGCAGCAAGGGATACTAATTGTATTTCTTAAAAGATGGAAAAAACACTGTCTTTGTTATAGAGGCTAACCTGAAAAGAAAAAAAAAACAGTAGCATGGGAGTCCTTTATCAAAACAAAAGCCTATACCATGGTAGAAACAATACATATTTAGATTTTGTATTGGATTGATGTGGTATTTCTGCTGTATTTGTTTATTCTAGTTGCTTAAAAACATGGTTTTTTTTTAATTATTATTATTATTTGTAAAGCTCAGACACATATGTATATTCGGTATTTACCATATTTAAATATATAAGAATAATAAGAATAATATATAGTATTCAAAATACGATCCATACAAAATGTTACCATGAATTATATTATTATTATTATTATTTATTTCTTAGCTGACGCCCTTATCCAGGGCGACTTACAATTGTTACAAGATATCGCATTATTTTTACATACAATTACCATTTATACAGTTGGGTTTTTACTGAAGCAATCTAGGTAAAGTACCTTGCTCAAGGGTACAGCAGCAGTGTCCCCATCGGGGATTGAACCCACGACCCTCCGGTCAAGAGTCCAGAGCCCTAACCACTACTCCACACTGCTGCTTATACAATTGAAATATTACATTTATACAGATATACACAATTTACATATATGCATCAGTAATATTTCCATATATTACACATATGTTTGGTCTTCTATATTTGATTCTTCCTTCCTGCTTTGCCTTGGTGACCAGTAGTTCAGAGGTCAGAGTGCACCAGACCCAACTGGATGAGAGTGAAAATGCTACCAAATGGTTCAGCTTGTTAGTGGACAAGCGCTGAAGATAAATATCACTTAGCATGGTGGTAATGTCTGTAATGTGGTAAAGGACTGTAGTACTTCGGTATCATGACCATTATTACCACTATAAAATGAATGTCAGTCAATCAAACAAGATATAATGAGCTATAAAAGAACTAGGAATTTAATGTCTAAACGGGCCCAGTTTCTTTCCTGGCATCATCCTCAAACTCTCACAGACTGCCGGATACTGCAGGGATGAGAGAACTATGTTGGGGTTGACCAGTAAAAAGAAGAGTCACAATAAAATATTTAATTTGATCTCATTTCCATTAGATGATACAGGTTTCAATCTATTTTGGTGAGTAGTCCCCACTGGTTGTGGAAGTATAAGAAGTATAGTTTCTGAATGTTGACAGGAGAAAGCTGCTGATTCATACTAATGTTACTGGTACTTCACAGCAAGTGGGAGGTGAAATCGACAAGTATTTGGTAAAGAGCAGAGTGAAATACACAGCCTTAGTTCTGACAGGCTTTAAAACTTAGAAAGCATATTTCTGTGAAGTGCCTATAGCTAATGAAACAAGTTTGCATGCCTTACTTACAGCTGTTCCTTTTTCACTCCCTAGGTCAGTGCAATTCATGCCACCCTTTATTATTAACCAACCCCTTCCCCTAATATATGCAAACCAGGAGATTCAAAGGTGCCAGGTAATACAAATGTAAAGTCATGCTTGCTACAACATGTGTTTCTGTCAGAAAACACACATTTGAGACCAACACAGTGAATAGAAGACCATGACAGGTGAGATTAATGGGATTATTTAACTAGCTAGAACCATTTTAAGATGGTTTTACACCTACACATTGCTGAAGGAATAAATCAAAACCTTTTTCTTTTTGAGGTTTACCATTGCATGCTTTTCTGTTTGTGGTGGCTTTTGACATGTCAGACATATCATTTAAGATGAATAACTTGACGTACATTACCATCGGCAGGAAAGTAGATGCTACATTTGGCCATATATGAGCCAGCTTTAAATGCCCTTAACGCTGGATGCTCCCAGTTTCTAAACTTTTAATGGCAAGGTGGTGCCACCATTAGAATTCCTTTGGTAAGCAGTGTTTCAGTATTGGTACATGGCTAAAAAAGCAAACTGTTCCACTGCAATGCTAGAAGGAACAGTGCGTGCAATGTGTGGCAAAACTGCAGCATTGAGAATAGAGTGCTTTCACAATCAGATCCTAATGCAGAGGGACAGGACTTCTCCTCCCCTATTCCACTGGGACTCCTTTACTCCAGCCTTCTTGGAGGATTCCAGCCATTTATTTATTCATGATCAGTCTTTCCAGAAAGCATGCTCATTTTACCCCAAAATGCTTTATTTCTCATATTGTGGGGGTTATGGTTGAAATAAATTCCCCCTTAGTTACATGTACTTGGATTTGTGCACAGCATACAGCTATGACCAAATGCTTTGCATCACCTACAATCTTAGCATTGAGACATAATTAAACATAATTAGATCTGAACATAATTTAGATATTTTATTTAACATCATATAATTATTATTATTAATTAATCATTTAGCAGATGCTTTTATCCAAAGCGACTTATAGAGACTAGGTGGTGAATTAAGTATCAACAACAACTGATGCAGTCACTTATAATAGGACCTTGGTTTTACATCTCATCCGAAGGACAGAGCACAAGGAGGTTGAGTCACACACAGTGAGTCAGTGGCTGAGCGGGGATTAGAACCAGGTAATCCTGGTATCGAGCCCTTTTCTTTAACCACTGGACCACCAAGCCTGAAAGAAACTACAAAATTATACTGCAAAAGTCTACCGGAAGCCACCGTAGTATTTCATGTAAAATTTTTGTCAGTCTTTCATTAAGTATATGGAAAACTACAATGCGGTATGTAATTCAATATGTTAACGTAACATTATTCAGTAAGTTTCATTTGGCCTTATGAAGCAAAATTAGTTAATTCTATAGGGTGATGCAAAACATTTGGCCATAGCTGTACAGTGCCCTTAGTGGTTGGTGCACTGCTGTATCTATAGCAAGACTCTTAAAGTGGTCCGTACATTTTAAAATATAGTGTTCACATATGTAATGAAGGTTGCTGCCGTTTGAGTCTATGTAAAAAAGATATCACCTCTATTGATGTTTGTAAATGTTTAAATTAGCATAGATTTGCATAACACCTTAGTGGCGCAGTATAAACAAATATAAACTTCATCCTGCATTCCCTTATAGACACAAGTCTTTGAGTTGTTCCTGTATTACTGGTGAAAATAAATGTCCTCTTTTGCTGATCTTCAGAGAAATACTGTGGGATCTTCATCTATTTCAGTTTGGCATCCACATACACCAGACATGACTACTCAGTACCTGGAACGAGCCCTGGTTATCCTCAGAATCCAACTTGCTACCTGATCAACACCCTTCTCCTTCTTCTTGCGCGCTTTCTAGTTTTTAAATGTGTTTTATGTGTGGCTTCTAAAGCAGAGAACAAATGGTGCCAGCTGCTGTATTTGCTTTTTTTTGGGCTGCATCCCTGCAGGATTACAGAGCTGGGGCTGTTTGCTTTTTCAGTCTCCCTCCACAGAACTACAGATGGATTATTCACCCGGTGTTTGGCTTACAATCAATTCTGTTCAACCAATAACCAGTTATTTACATTTTTTATTGTATGTGGGTGTTATTCAAGTCACTATTTTCCAAGTGTAACGTTCACTAGTATAAACCTGTTCATTTTTATTAGGCCAACATCCAGCATCATTTTCCTGATATCTCATAATCATTGAATTAGAGAGCCACAAACCAGATTCACTTTTAAGTTGGGAAGCAGTAATCTAATCTAGAAAACAGAAGATTTTGGTGACCTTCCCATTTTTAGACAGCCACTATTAGGGGACAATGGACAAGGGCATTTTAGCCTTGAAGAAAGTTCAATGACCTACTAGCCTATTCATCTGGCTGATGTTATCCAGAGCTGTTTCCTAAATACATGTTTCAAAATATGATGTCTTTTTAAAATCATTTTGACGTTGCTTTGAATTTAAGCATAGGAAAAAAATAATCAGACAACAATATTTTTTATATGTTTTTACCTGACGCTTTTGGTGTCAGGAATATTTGTTTCTCTCTCTTCCCATTATTTTTTTTTTGGATAGGGTATTCCGTCAGTTTGCATGTCTGACTTTCCCTGCATAACTCCCTTGTGAGTGTCCACATTCTCTTAATTTTTTTGGGACCTTTACTAACAAATCTCGTTTTTCCTTTAAAAACTAGAGTGTCATGTCCAGCATCATCAAAAACTTCCTGACTTAATCAGAAATGACGATTATCTCACAAAGTGTGATTCTCCAGCCAAAGCACACCTGTCTGGACTGTACAAGCAGTGGTACAAGCTTCTTATTTAATGAATGGAAATGACTCCATCTTGCCTGGAAAATGTTCTTCTTCAGTTACCATCATTAATGCTTGAGAGGAGCTACCATGGCAACGTCTCTTACATCTTACCCTGATGTGCTGTACACTTTGATTGCTGAAGGTTTTTTTTTTACTGGGGAAATGTTACATTTTCAAAAGCTATGATCTGTGAGAAGGGAACAGGCTCTTCAACTGTCCTGCATCATTTAAGATAATGCATACTGCTGAACATGCATCCATCCGCTGTGGGTGAACGCTAATTGCTTCAGTATACAGTACTGTAGCTTTTCCCAGCAGAGTTTGTGACTGTACTACTCCAACTGGATGAAATTGGATACAGTTTCATTAAAACATTAATGCATACCATGTTTTGTTTACTCATTACTTACTCTTGCTGCCTGCTGTAGTTACTAAAATGAATCTACTGAAGGCGCTTACTGTTACAGCCACATTTTTACATATATAGAGAGAAGAGAGAGGCGAGACATTGAGATTATGCAAATCAAGGAATATAAGAAAGGTGCCTTCCCAGCTGTACGAATGTCACACCTACCTATCAATCTTATTTTTACACCATTCTATGTAATAATACAAACAAAAACAACACTATAATTATGACCTAAATTACAAATGAAATGAAGACATCCACAAGCCAAGTCATACAAATTAATTGGATTAGCAGTATGAAAAAAAACAAAACAAAACAAAACAATGATGCTGTTAAGTGACACAATATTTGTCAACAAATGTTGTTGTCATGTAATTAACTGTAATGCAAACAGACATACAAGAGCCAGCCAGCTTTGCCACTGGCTTTTAGTGTGGACTGTTCTTCTTTGAAGCAACACCCAAGGGTGGTAAAACAACACTGACAAAAAACTCTAAAGTGCTTATTTACATTGCTGTTCTGTTGACAACCTCAAATATTTATTACTTGGGAAATAAAAAATTAAAAAAAAAAAAACTTTTTAATTCTCTATCTGAATGCTTAAAGTTGTAAGACAGATGAAATATGTAAAAGCATTTGACCATTTTTCCTATATTAAAGTAAGTGCACTGCACAGCAGGGGAACAAAACAATTGGTACGTTATAAAACTAGCAAAAAACGACTCAGTTGCAGTTCAGTTATTGTTCTGAATCGTTCTGCTAGTTTTATACTGTTTTATTATTATTATTATTATTATTATTATTATTATTATTATTATTATTATTATTATTATTATTTTAAGTTTGCCTTTGCCTTTGTACGTGTTTCAAGATGTAGGCCCCATATGTCAATGCGGCTTATAAAGGTTTGTATTTTTTTTACCAATTATTTTACTGAATGTTTAAATAAAATAAGAAAGTGCCCTGTGTTATTAGTATCTTCATACATTGTTAACCAGATGTGAAAAATAAAATATAAACTTTTTCATAGTTAAAACGGTAAAAGACTGTTTACACAGAAGGTATAAGAGTTAAATCTGTAACAAAACGTAGATTTACAATCTCAGGAAATATGTAATGTGATGAAAAACGTCATGAATCATGCTTCATTATAAGAATGCCTTCTGGTATTTCATAATCACTACTGTAGAAAGTGTAAAGTACAAAGTGATATTTTATTGAGTTGGTACAAATCAACCCCCCCACCAACTTTTTATTTTCAAATGAAAAATAATAATTATATGCAAAACATGTGTGGTGAATACAGAGACAGAGTTATACCTGATATTATTGGCTGAAAAAAGTGTGATATAACTAGCAACTTTGCTCAAAAGCCAAGTTGAAAATGTAATACCAAATAAATAATTAAATTAAACTGCCCAACGTTTCGATATGTTGTACATATCTTTCTCAAGGGAGCCTGTGTTTGAATCAAAACATTGGAGGTATTTATAGGTTTTTGACAGCATTATATATATATATATATATATATATATATATATATATATATATATATATATATATACACTAGGGATGTCAAGTGATTAAAAAAGTTAATTAAAAAAATGAATCTCAGTTAATCTTGGTTTAATTGCATATTTAATTGATAAAATTACTGCATCCATCTAATTTAAGTTTGCTTTATTACTGATGCTATTGTAATGTTGGAATGTATTTTCTATTGTTTTGGCCAGGTTACAGTATCTGCACTGTTCAGATTATTTTATGAATGTTACTAGTATAGAATAAATGATTTGTTGGTACCTTGTTTTGTACTGCACAGCTAATGCTACTGTAGCTGTAACTGGAAGACCTTCTGCACTGTGACAGGGCTGCTGAACTGTGGTGAGTTTGGTGGTGTCTTGGAACGAGGGGGAGAGATTGTTACCACGGGGTACTTTGAGCAAGATTCATTGAGCTCTGTATTCTAATACTGTAATTAAAAGCAACACACCTGTGCCAAGGAAATAAAGACTATTGAACGGAGAAGTCTCGTTTGGACATTGTTTATACCCTTCACAAAAATTATATTTTATTAAACTTGGAAATTGCATAGCTAAAACAAAACATTAACCAAGAAATGGTTATATACTCCATAATTGTAAATAATAGCATTTAAAAATAAATGTGGTTATTAAAATAAAACAAAGCTACAATGTTAACTAGAGTTGCTAGCAACTGTAAAGGCTTCCAAGCAGTTATCATGAAATTTATGTGCATTGGTTATTATAGATGCAACTTTATCATCACAACTGTGTTAACTCTGTCAAATTTGGTACAAATATGAGAAGTCTCTTGAAAATTGCCCAAAATTGAGTAAATCCAAGCTGGCTGCCACACCAAGGCCGCCATGTTAACAACGGCACAACATCCCATAGTCCTCTACATCCATATCAAATTTTGTGCGTTTTGGTGAAGCCGATAAGAAGTTATAGGCAGTTTTATAGCCAGTTGCGTATGTTGATGATGTCATGCCTCACATTTGACCTTTAGGAGAGGTCAGAGGTCACGGGCGATGACGTTTTTTCATAGAGCACATATGACTTCCTATACGTGTTCCATTATAACTATGACCCTGTCGTTATGCCCTAGGAGTTAAAATTTCAACGTAAATTCCAATATGGCCGCCATGCCGTGTGAGCAATCTGTTTCAATCTTCAGCAGTTATTACTTTCCAATGGACTGTGCAATTGTATTGACATTGAAGAGCATGAGTGCAATGGTGTTCTTGTTATAGGTTGCAAAAGTTTTTTTACAATTATCAATATGGCTGCCAAACCATGTGACCAAAAATGTGTCATTTTCATATCACCAGTACTTAACGTGAGTCTCTATGGTCATATAGAGTTTCATGACTGTAGTCTATTGCACCTTGGATTCATGCACAAATGTATGAAAACAGCGCCGCCATGAAACGGTTATTTGCGCGCCGCGGCCATGTTTTGTAACGAAAAAGCGTGGATTTTACAAACTGTAGAAAGGACCTGGTCATGAACATGCGTGCCAATTTAGGTGTTGATTGACGTTGCGGTTTAAGACAAGAATATTGTTGAATATTTGGCGCCAATCCAGCGTAGCGGGCAAAGTAATTGTTCAATCGACTTCGATTGAACATATGTTTTTTATAGGCCATTGCTGCACTATCTGCTGCCAATTTATTCGTTCCACCTTAAGTTGTTTTTAACGGCAAGAGTTTGGAAAATTTCCACGAGATCCAATATGGCGGTCGAACCATGTGACTTTTTCATTTGGGGACGCCAGTCTGGTTGTCCAGCCATAGGCATCTACTTACGTATGCGTTTTCATAACTCTGCGATGATGTTTGGGAATAATAATAATAATAATAATAATAATAATAATAATAATAATAATAATAATAATAAACACAGCAATAACAATAGGCTTCCCAGCCTTTGGCTTGGAAGCCTAATAATGGGTTTGCAGTTGGTAGCTATCCAACAGCACTGGTTAGAGTACTCTGTTGAAACTGATGGGTTTCATTTGTTGTGTTGTTGTTCTGTAGTAGAAAAATGTATTTTGAGAAGTGAAAGCATGTTTAGCACGCAGGTGGTACAGCAAACTAGATGCACATCTGTGATACTGGAAGTCACTTTGACAGTAGATACAAGTAACCGTCCTCCAGGAAATGAATTACGGTATGCTAAGAAGGGCAAGACAGGAGTGCGATTAAAGTGTGTTAAAAAAAAATTGATCTCCCAAAAAGTGAACGCGTTAATCGCAGAAGTTAACTTTGATTAATTGACAGCTCTAATACAAACTAGTCTGTATGAAAAACATAAAAATCTTTAAATGTGTCTTATTTGTGACTACACGTACATTTGGATGTTGGGGCAACACTATAATAACATGCTATCTTACCCACCTGAGGTGTGAAAATGTAGGATTGTAATTTCTGGATAATTATTTAATTAGTGAACAGCTGGTTTTATTATCTATATTTGCTATTGCTTCCAGAGAAGTGCTTGTTTATGGCTGGTACGGTGCAGACATTCCTGTCATCCAATCTAAGGATGTCAGTCTATTAATCTTTATACATGTCAAGTACAATGAGTGCTACATTGATGTAGTCTTCTGTTCTTCCGGTATTTAGATTTTAAAACAGAATATTCAGAAGCAATAAAAAAAAAAAAAAACTAAGTTTAACATTTTCCATAAAAGCTTATCTGTAAAAAATATATCAATCAGTTTGAACCGAGAGTCCTTTCATAACATGACTTTGAATTACACGGCATGAAAACTAGGAAGACTGTACAAGACAAAACAATCTTTACTTCATTTCTGCAGGCACCTGAAGACTATGTAAACCCTTTTAAAAAAAAGGCAGAGAGGATTTATATGTGCTTTTAAATTGGAGGTCAAAGGTTTGATTGACAGCAGGAGTTGAGATCAAAGGCAAAACTGAACTCCAAAGACACATTGGCCACATACCAGCAACGTAGGTGGATCCTAATTGAGTAGAAAAGGCTAGTTTTCATGGCTTCTTCTGAAGAGGTGGGCACTCTTATCACATGAGAAATTCCATCATAACAGAAGAGCATATGAACAGAGGAAGAGTACCTGAAAAACTCAATACTAATAGAGCTGCAGCAGCCTGTCATGTCTTCTGCTTTATCTTTATCGAAGACTGCGCTAGTGGGGGTACTGTTCTCTGTAACACAAGAAGCTCAATCTTGGTTGTCCTTTTGCACAAGGAGGATTGTGATGGTGTCTTGAATTAGTCAATAGCTGAGTTTTCACCTTCTAAGTCAGCAGATTTACATTTGAGTGGTTCACCATCTCAACAGTTCACAGAATAAATCAGTTCATTTGGTTGACCTAAACTGAGGTTTCATGTATGGCGCTTGTTATTGTTTAAAATGTGAAATGGATGATGAATAGTGACTGTCCAATGAGCTGTCTGTGCACACTACCTTCTCGTCTTTCGACTGCCGTGTCATGTGTTTTCAAATAATGGATTCCTCCTCATGTGCCCCTATGCAGAAAAGATGCTTATAAATTAGTAATACCTTCATTAGGCTGAAATGGCATTCGGGTTTGTGAAGATAAATTAGTTCTGTGGACCGTAATGGTCTTTCAATGTAGATCTAATAGTTTCTCCATTTCTGCAGGCCCTTCCAACCTTGACATAATTCTCTGTGTGCCACTTGTGTTTAACAGTTAAAGGCTGGCGCTTGAGGTAGCAAAGTGTTTTGTAAAAGGAGAGCAGGCTTGATGCCTTTTCCCCTCAGTACATGGAGTGTGTTATGTGTTGCTGCCCAACTCAGCTGCAAGCTCTTGGCTTCAGTGATGAACGATATACGTTGCCATATGGTGGTTCATCTTGCCTGGGGCAGCATAAGCAACTCGACAGCCCTTCCCACCAGACGGCCGCAAAGTAACAGGATTACAGCTGTATTTATTTATTTGATTTATTTTGAATTTGTAGTTTAATATGCTCTTCAGGCTTTATAAAATATTGAGCCATCTAAGAAATGTATGATAAATTAAACTAAAAACCGTTTTTATGACACAGTAGAAGATCCACACAATGGCAGATTTTCTTAGATAGCTGATTGCTAGTGGTTCAGTGTTTTTGTTTCATATAACAATACAATATAATTAATACATAAATTATAATTAACGTACTGAAGAACTTTTGCAAATTAGGCAAGCGTATTTGTTACAATCAATCTATCTTTATAACTTTACATGTATAACGCTTTTTAGATATTTTCTTTCCACCATGTGATAACTTACATGTCAACAATATTGTTATCAAGATTTGTGGTTCATCAAACGGGAAAAAGAGGACACCTACAAAGTAAAACAAAAAAAAACAGCAAAACAGACGAAAATAAAACTTATAACACTGCAAAAATGACAAATTGAACTTCACAAAACAAGAACAATATAAGGAACAAACTATGAACTAAACTTAAGTCGGATTACCTGAGCATTGCAGACTGGAGGATTAATGGTTCCTTTATTCAGTAGCACTGTTGACACTATCAGACAAATGAAGGTGGGAGCAACAGGCCGGTCAGGGACAAAGTTGAATCTACACGCATGAAAATTTAGAAAGGGATTCCAGAACCTGTTCCTTTCCACAGACCACAAGAATGGAGGAAACCTCTGGGAACTTAGAACTGTATCTGGATGAACAGAAACTCATTGTGCCTGCAGAATGTGGGATACACCGTTTGTTTGTTTAACTCACTGTAGCTGATCTAGCACACCCCAAAACAATAGCCATCTGTCCTTTTATAAATGCTCACTGCTGAATAGTACTGCCTAGACATCATCACTGCTGCTGTAATGCCTTTTTAAATTGTCTTTTGTGCAAATGCAATATGCCGTTCTTGCTTCAAAATCCACACTTTGACATACATCACATTGCATTTTTACTCTCAACAATGAAAGATAATGTAACTATGAATTGCAGTTAAGTTATCAACCTATAAGCAAAAAAAAACATATATTTTTTGTGTTTTGAAACCACATGGCTGGCTTAGGATCACATCATTTTCTCAGCTTTTGTTGGAAAAGCTTTTATTTTCTGGGAGCCTATTAACCAGTAAAAGGGTTTTTAATTTTTTTTTTATTCATGGAGCAGTATAGTGTCTGACATAATTATTATACGGTAATACTGCTTGTCAGTGGTACGATGTCAGGGTACAAGAATTGGCTGCCACTAACATCCTGTCCTCTGTCCCTCTACACATACCAAATATGACAGTTCTAGTATTACAAAATCAAGTCCATCAACCCAACATTTATTTTGAAACTCTTTGAGGGCAACACTTTCCATGACATTTTTTGTCCTGTCCCCCACAATCTCTTACCTCAATAAAGCAGGGTATCATAGATCAGAGACAGACATATGGTGGATCAATGAGTTATGACGGTGCATTCCGTACCTCCCTTGTATAAGTCAGCATATTTGTGTTCCTGCTAATCTGCCGGAATGGGGGCTGTAATAGATATGCAGAACACAGATTGAGATGACCTTAATCAAGTGGAGCACACAGCAGGAACCGGACTCCGAGTGGAATAGTTCATCGCTTTCATTCAGCTGAAGGAATGCATCAGATTAAAATGTTATTGCTCGTTTCCTTGTTTCAGAGACTTGTTAGGCACCAATGTGAAGCCAGCTATATACAATCTGCCTGTAAATATTGTGTGTTCATCCCACAAATTGCATTTAGTTTGATTCAGCCAGCAATATTTGCTTTGGATGTTGATTTGAGAGTGAGCAGCTCTTTATGGCCAGCCTTTTTGGCAAAATGAAACATAACAAAGACCAAAGAGTCATAATGATTTCCATTACATGAGAGTAGATGTTAAAACTTCATGCTGATTTGAACTCAGCTCTCGCCAAGATAAGCGCCAACTAAGATGTAGCTTTACAGTAAACTAATGTGATCCATCTGCATCTCCATCCATTTGCGTTTCTTTCCATCTGATGATGTAGATATCCTTCTGCCTGGTGTTGATGGCTAAAGTGTAATGGCTCCCGGGGTCAGCTTATTTTGCCTCCCCAGCACATCAGCACACACAACGGCTGCGATGCTGGCTCCAGGGATCAACCACAGTGCGGTCTCCCCAGCGCATCAGCATGTCAACCGTCTGGATTGAGCTAAGTAGGGTACATCTCTGGGGTCTTCAAATGGGCACATTCCGTCCTCTGTGTTTCGTTGACTTGCCCACGACACCTCAAGAGGGCTTGACAGTGATTCTGGTGTCCCAGCTTCACCCCCCTCCGTCCCCCACTCAACTCAGCCCATCTTACTTACCCGTACATCAGCGTTGCTTTTTTCCATTATACTTGAGATCCCCAGCCAGAATCTTTCCGTCTCAGCCACAGCCAGTTGCTGCTTCTTTCTGCTGCTTCAGATAAGTTCTTCACTATGCAACGCAACTCTTGGCCACTGAACTCGACATCTCTGCGAAACCGGGTTGTAGAGTGTGCCACAAATCCTCTACAACCCACCTCCACTGGGTAAACCCAGACTCTCCATCCTCGCTGTTCCGCTTCAGCAGCTAGTTGAGCATACCGAAGTTTCTTCCTCTCATACGCCTCATCCACAGCATCCTCCCATGGCACTGTTACCTCTACCAGGTGAACAAGGCGTGCTGATCCAGACCACAAGACAATGTCTGGTCGAAGGTTAGTGGTGGCAATCTCAGGTGGAAAAATAAGCCATTGACCAACATCTGCCAGCATTTTCCAGTCTCTAGCAGCTTCCAGTTGTCCTGGTCGAGGCTTGGTTTTAACACCTTTTCTTGGTGATTGCTCTCCTGGATGGAGGAATATTGTCTTTTGTGTGTAATGCTTTAATGGAACTGGTGGCAACTTACTGGTCATGTTACACTTGTCTTCCAATGCTAAGGTCAAATATCGCAGCACCTGGTCATGGCGCCAAGTAAACCGTCCTTGGCTAAGACCCACCTTACATTCTGTCAAAATGTGCCTTAATGTTGCAGGTGATGAACACAAAGGACATGAGGGATCCTCACCCATCCAGAGGTTTAGGTTCTGTGGTGATGGGAGAAGTGCTTCCAACGATTTTTCCTCTGCTTTGTAATCTGTCATGCTCCCGCTAAAATAGCTCTATTACAACCGAGAACGTATTACGTAGCCTGAGAATACGTTTCTGCGCATGCTTATGACATGCTGAAGCTAATAGGTTTCAGCGTGTCATAGCGTGCAGTTGAAAAATAACATATTCTCTGGTTTATTGAAACCTCCTCAGGCCATCTAGGGGGCCCCGGACCGTGCACTAGATAACCTAAAATGGGTTGAGTCTCCAAAAACTAAACGGCTTACTAAATAGTAGGAAATAAATTGAAAACTAGATAAATGATATAGGTTTGGAAAAGGCTACATTGAGTCAGCTTCAGTAATTTGGTGCTCATTAGGCATATGTTTAAACAAAAAAACAATTCTGATGCAATTCAACTTTACTTGCCCATGAAGTGTTTCAAAATCATTAACAGCCTTAAATATTATACTTCACCTCTAAATCAGAATAGCCTTACTGTAGAGCTCAATTAACCACATGGGTATAAACAGCCCTACAATGCCATTGTAGCTGCCCTTGTGCCTCTTAGTACAGATTTAGAAAAAAAGTTGCCATTGTGTGCAGCTGCATTGCCAGTGAACATTATTTAGTAAGGGTAAAGAGCACAAATACAACACATATTGGTGTATTGTTTTGTGGGTACTTGTTAATTAATGAGACTGTGCATTTAGATTTAGAATGACTTTGAAAAAAGGTAAACAGTCATCAATTCCCATTAGGACTCTTGCTGGTGAAAGGGCTCAGAACGGACTGCTGCAAATTGAAACACTCAAACAGTGACTTTGATATTACAACCTAGTTAACAACTTTGAAGCAAGATACACATTGAATTGAAAAGCAAAATCCAGAAGGAAGCATATCTTATCACGTTATCCATTAGAATGGGTTTAACAGTTATTATATGGCAGTGGGATCTATTGTAATGATTTAAACATTGGCAGATCTTCATACCTAGACTCAGGGGTGATTTTTTCACACACTTTACTACATACAAGAAAAATACAGTGAAAATAAGCCCACAGGTTAAACAATTAAAATGCACCACTGTTATGCTCAATAAAATTCAAATCAGTGTTCCTATACTAGATTTTGCTAGGATACAGTACCAAGGTCAGTTCCTTTGTAGGGATTGCTATTGCATCTACTTCTTATCTGAAAGACTGCACATCCAACAGCACAGTGCCTGCACACCATGCTATGGTGCTTGTAAGCCAAGTTTATCCATAATTAGTGTAGATGCCTGGCCCACAGCATTCTTTGGCTATACTTTTATAGTTTTTATTCACAATACACTTACAAATGTGTTTTTTAGGAGTAACCTATACCAAATTGAATGGATGTAATAAACGAGTATAGAGTCTAGTCAAAGCTTTGCTCCAAGACTGTCTGTGGGAAGTGAGGCAAAGTTGCTTGAGAGTTGCAGTGATGTAATCTGTCATTTGCGATTTGTCGAGGATGTCTGTAATAACCCTCTTTTTTATGGTGGAAACTAGAGATATATATGGTTAGCTGTGGTTGTAGTTGCGATTTGGGCAGAAACGGTAGGTGGTTCAATATCAGTGTTACCAACAACCCAGCAATTACCAGATTATCTGTGCTTTCAAAAATAGATATGCATATGCTGTTAATATAATTCGGTGAGAAAACTCGTGCTATGTATTATTTACTCAAACAGATTTGACACTACAATAGACATATTTTACACTACATTCTGTGGACTTTGGCATCGCCTTTCGAGGTAGCCCTCCTCCATTAGACGAAGCCACAAAAGCAGGTGGAGGCTGAATATGCTTGATTTTGTGATTTGATCTAAGGTTAAAGTGAGTTCCCTGCCAGAACCAGTGGTTTGCTTAATGAACAGCTGAGTTAGTAATTGAAAACTCCACTAGGAGGCACATTTTATTATGCAGCCTCATGCAATGTTAGCACACCCACCTAGACAAAAGTGAAACAGCGAGACATACATTTTACTTGCTGTGTTAGCGACACCTGTGTTTCTACAAGCAGAGGAATGCTATGTGGGACTACCCCTTTAGACTATATACCAAGCAAGCACATCTAGGAGCAGTTGATTCATTTATTTATAGAAGTCACATAGGTTAACAGTAAACAATCCCTTTTCTTTCCCTCTAGTACTGTGTATTAAGAAAATAGCTGCAAATACCCCCCCCAGATCTAAAATCCAGGGAGCTCAAATGGTCCCCAGTAATTTGCAGACTGCCAGTTGATATTAAATTAAATGAGATACTGCTATAGAAAACTGACAATCAGCAGGTGGAGGAATTGAAATGACTTTGCTTTGTTCAGCTGAAGGTGACACAGGTTTCTCCTCCAGCTATTTGATTTTTCAAGGTGATTGTGAGTCTAACCCCTGACCCCAATTTTCATTTTATTGATGGAGAATTTGCAGATAAGAAGAAAGCAATGTGACTACTTATAATTGTCATAAAACCAGAAAAGAAAAGGCATATAGCAGACATGGGGATAGATATAGAATGCACTGCAGTGGAACCTTCAGACATGTTCAGTGAGGAGTTTCCAATTCAACATTTATCGGTAGCTTCTAACCACGACTGCCTGTATGTGGTTAGAAATCTTCTCTATTTTACCATCCAGTCACTTTTTTTTTTTTCAGATGGTTTTCACCTTCATTATCACAATTGTTAGATGCTACAACATTTTATATATATTTGGGTAAACACTTTAAATATATACTTACCATTGCTAGATAGTAGACTGTACATGTATAATCTGTATTTGCTAATTACATGTGATACTGATTATACCCTGACATCCCAGAGACTAAAAGGAAATAACTGCATTCTAGAAGGAAATAACTGCTTTCTATGGTATCCACATCATTGAATCAGAAACAGATATGTGCTTTGCAGTTAGAATTAAGAGCAACGTGATGTTTTTTGGCTTACTGAAATGAAATCGCATCTGCTTTGTAGTGTCTTTGGGGGTTTTCATTGTAATTTGCCTCCATTTACTTGGACCACTCTTGAATAAACAAATATAAAAGACAGAAATCAGTGAAGTGATAGCCAGCCCAGAAAATCATTTCAATATATATGTTTTATTTTGCTGTCTGTTCTGTTGCTATGAATTCATGGCATGGAGCGGTAAAGTGACATTTGGTTAGATTTATTGCTTTATAGAGAAAAAAAGAAGCTGTCTCTCATATCTCATACTGATCAACACATTTCACCCAAGACCATTTGTATTTGTTGTTTGTGTACTTTATGGTTTTGTGAGAAAGTACCCACATATGGTATATTCTCTGCTTTCTTTTCTCCTGGATGAATGTAAGAATGCGCAGTTTGTGTCTATGATGCCAACAATATACAGAAGTCAACACATACCCATGACAGAATCAAATGATTTTATTGCCAAGTTTGGCATGGAAAATGAACAGTTAAAAAGGGGTACTGTATACCAGACAATTATCAAACAATTCCATGAACGGTACCCATGTGTAGCTCTTACATTCTTATTTATTTTAGTTACAAGCAAATAATTAAATATTTAGGAAACAGACAAAAAATATATAAATTAAATAGTGAAATGATGTTGCAGGATACAAAGTTAAACGTTTTATAGTTCTATATCTCTATTAAACATTTTATATCTCTAATAAAAGATTTGGAATGTATCAACAAAGTAGGTAAGCTTTCTTTAACACAAAAATGGTATGTGATTGTTATGTCTTTACTTTTCCATTCTATATTAAAGGTCAGTATACATATGATAATATTGGTTGCTTTTTGTTAGGTATACAAGCATGGAGACAGTTTTTCAGTAAAGCCAACAATACAATCTGAAAATACAATTATTCATATCAGTAATTAATTAATACAATATCAGTAATTATAATTAATACAATATTAACAATTTGTATTGGAATATATTGTCTATCTGAATATTGTTTTAGTATGAGCATTGAATTGCATACATGGAAAATAAAGATCCAAATACTGTGGGCAAAAACATGATTAAATAGTACCACAAAGCAACACAACAAATAAAGCCCAAAGAGGAATAGCACTAAACAATTAACCTGTTGCCAGAAAATTAGTTTCACAGGAGGCAGTCTGGCAAACCTATAGAGCTGTGGTACAGTAATTGTTCCTTAGCAACCACAGAGGAGTAGCTTTTAAATCTTAAGAGATTCAGTCCTAGTACCATATTACACCTAGTAATATGTTCAAAAATAACCTTGGAGCTGATGTTGATCACGGAAGTACATCTGAAAGCTTGAATAAAAAACAGCATTGTTGAGGTGGAATTAAGAGGATTGTTGAGAAAAGGTCTCTGTCTTTAAGGTCTGAGGGTTCTAGTATAATACCTTAAATGCTCTTGTTTCAGTCTATGGCTAGAAATGGTGACTTGCACGCTGAAGGACCCCTTCCCTTGCCTTGTGAAAAGGCTACTTTTCTAGAGAGGTGTGGCAGGTAATTATAATCATGGATGTCTGTAAGAAAACCAATGTCAGTGAGGGATATGCAAAAATCACCAATGGAGATTCCATTTTAGAATCTGGAATCAGCTAGAAGTGATGCTCAGCATAAAAAGTACCCTGTGTTGTGTCAATGTGTGGTGTAAGGGCCCATTGCCAAGTAGCAAAAAGCTCTTATTGTTCAGCTTCTTCACATTGTGGCCCTGGAATAACAAGGTCTTAACAAACGTTTTACATTTGCAGTGCATTTAATTCATCACTTCTTCTTCTTCCACTTCTTGACCCTTTAGCAAGTATTATAAAAATGGCCTTTAAAAATCCTGTTTCCGGTCATGAAAATGACCCTGTGCAAAATAATTAGCCTGGTTCCTTCTTAATCTTAAACGTGTTCACACCACTTTCTTCCCATTCCCTTTCAGTCCCTCTCTGAGACAATGATTGTGCCTTAATATATGTAAGTGTGTTTGGTTTTAATCCTTGTATTCCTTCTTAAATAACAGCCAAATAGTTTTAGTTTAAATTAGTAGCGGAAGAAAAAATGATCACTAACAGAACAATTTAGGTTGTTGCATTAACATATGTGTTGCATCCTTATCAATGTGTTTCAGCTGCTGCGTTTCAGACAGTGCATCTCTGAGTATCAGTGTGGCAGTGGGCTCAGTAGTGTGATATGGCAGGTAATGGATTACTGCAGCTGGAACAGGCTGATGTCTTTACTGAAATTCTTTTCCGATATCCAGTTTCATTTATTTGGGTCAGATAATGCTTCTGCAGCTCAGGAATAGATGCGCCAATCATCAGGAAAGACCTGCAATGTAGACTGAAACCATAATAATGGAGTCAACCCAGTTGCTCATGCTATGGCAAATTGTCTGTGTGACAGCAAGGCTTTCATAGCCATTGATTTATATCTGTCTATGAGTCAGAAGGCTGGATATCAAGACAACATGAAAGTCTAGCACAGCGAATAGTGGAGATGTCATTGACAGCAGATGGAGAAACAAGGAGCTGATAAAACTGATGTAAAATAATGGTACAAAATTAAGTACAGTGTATTTAACTCTGTAAAACTATATACCATAAATACAGTACCTTTTGTGCCAGAACAACACCACGTGGCACACACAAATGTAGCCTGTAGTTTTACTCACCCCCAAATAACCTGCAATACAATCAAATTGACATATTCAAAATTGAACCCATCAGCACTTGAAATGTGTTAAAAAATGATTGCTTGGATTTTGTCATAAAGCTTTTGTATCCTTAGTTCACAGAAGCTATAATTAAAACACAAAAAGGCATGTGGATGCGGGAATTTTTAATGTGGGGTTGTGTGGTCATGTGACTACAAACAAAAACAGCTGACAGCTTGTAAAATGCTGCTGATGCAGTTTTTTTAAACACGTTGAGCTTCGGTAATTAGCATAAAGACCCAGAGCAAGCTACAACCCTCCATTATGTACAAGAGCACATATTTTATTTTTGTATACAATGTATGGTCAGTGAAAGGACTGCCCTTAATCAAACATTGGATTATAGATCATGAATTGTGTTTTTCCTGTGTGTTCCACATTCCCTGATGTTTCTACGAAAAGCCTCTTTTAAAAGCACTTGTTTTAGCAACACATGCTTACTGAGGGTAATTAGTTTTCTTTCTATACAGGTCTGGGCCAAGATGCATTCTAATCTAATCTAAATGTATGGGTTCTGGTGATTATTAGTGCACAGTATTTGGAAAATGTCAATATGCAGTAGGTGGCAGACATCATTAAATATGTAGAACGTATAATTGGGTACTGTGAAATGCCCCTGTTTATTTCATGTAGTGTATGTAGTGCTTGTGAGAGGTGAGGTCTACTGTATTGACAGCACTGGAGATTGGAATCCTATCCAAAGTGTTTAATCCAACATAGTGCCAAGCACTATCTGTCTGCTTTAAAATGGGATTTAAAATCTGCTGCAATTGGCGAGTGTGGGCAGTTTGGTGCCATCGTCCAAGGTCTCTGTTCTAGACTGCGCATGTTACAGTAATCGTGACAACAGGGGGACGAGGGCTGTTCTGTGGTATGGATCAGAGTCCTCTGTGGTCCAAGCCAGAACCATTAATATCATTCCACCCAGCTATCCGGATTGAACAGGAGTTCAGATTGGAAATAGCTGAAACTGTAGTACAAGGATTGCAGTTACTTTTGCATCGCCAACTCCAGTGTTCTTTTGTCTTCTGTTTGATCAGGGAGTCAATGCACTGCAGCACATCATGTTCATTGTGTCAGCTGTCTGGACGCTGGTATTAGATCCTGCCAAAGCAACTAGTCTTATCATGGGAATGAGGCAATCTGCTGGGTCTGGCTGGCGGGTGTCCTTAACTTCTGTGGTGCCACCCTGCTAAGATTAAAAGATATTGGCTCACCAGGGGACAGTTTCTGACATATACTGTATAGTAGCACCAACTGTGGTGTAACTACCTGTAAGTGTGTTATTGTTACTCACATTGAGGGTTACAATGAATGCCATCTAATGTTCTGTAGATTACTTAAGCATTAAAGTCTGATGCAGCGGTCATTACTTGCCAGATAAATGATTGTTGCAGAGGATATTATCCAGTTATATATCGAGCAAATGTTTTAGTGTATGAACACATTTAAAAAATGTATTTCGAGGTTACATATTGGGCTGGATTTTTTTTAGTCTCGCCACCTTTTAAAGGAAGTATTTATTTTAGAACATCACATTTTTAAATGGCAGCCTGAATTTTAAAACAGTACTTTTAAAAAGACCTCCACGACAATATTGATTTTAAAACATTCCTGTTGGGCAGGATGTTTTACTGATACTGTTTCGCATTAATATAAAAGGCACGTTACATAATACAGCAGCAGCTTCAGTACTGTGTGCATCAAAGTGCTGTAGATTAATGCAGTGCCTACACAGTTTTGCAATCTGAAGGCCTGCTAGCGGGAAACTTCAGTCAAGGTTATTCCTCCTTAGAAGGCATCTATAATTCACTCAGCAAGGCAATACCACAAGTATTTCTAAAACCTTAACAAATTACTAGAGCCATTTTCCTGTTACATCAACACCACTGAAACAGGGGAACGACTTTATTTAAGATACCTGTGTGCTAATGAATCTAAATATGATTTTCTGCCGCTCCTGTTAGCAAAAATGCGTATAATTATATATTCTCTACACCTATTGATATTTTACACCTTAGCATTTCATCAAGAACATACACTTTTAAAATGGTCTGTTTGTAGCACTCAACAATGGTTGTGACACTTCCATTTACGTGGTGTAAATATTTATGCTGGGGTATTTTGCAACTCCGTATGTGTTTTGCAACTGACACTAGACTTCAGAAGGGGTGTGGAGGCATTATTCTGTTAAGTAATTTGCTTGTTTAGGATAAAAATATAGCCTGTGCTTTAATATTTAATTGCCATTGTCTATCTGCCTTATTTCTGCATTATTAATAATGTTTTGACATTGGTGAGAAGCAACCCTCAATGACAGTTCTTGGAAACATACGAATCTGCAATTAGGACTTTTGCCATATCTGAGAAGCAGTCCGTGGACATGTTTATTGATGACTCTTTGTTGGAGAGCTCTTCTAAACAGCTATTATCTTTGGGCTGATATTATTCCTGCATTTACAAAAGAGGAGAGGCAAACACACAGACCACAAAAAAATACAAATCATAGCAATTAGCAGAAACCACTGTACAGCAATACCCTCATGTAACATAGAAAGTCCCTTGAAATAATCAAATGTACTTTTTTACTAACCTTTTTTCTCTCTTCTCTATCCTTTTTTTTACTTTCCTTGACATTCCATGTCTCAGGAAGTGGAGGTTAGTAGTCCTTTCTAAATCTGCATGCTACTTGTTTTCATTAAATTTGAGTTGTTCCCTGGACGATATCCAGAAACCTTGCACTACAGATGTTGCCTGCTAATATTCATTAGACAAAACAGTGGCTTGAATACTAAGGTGACATTGAACAAAAACCATTGCATTTAAACATAGGTACATAGTAAATTACTTAACACAACTGGGTTAAGGAATATATTCTAGGCTTGAAATAATTTCCAGTACGTAGATGCTGGTAAAATATTAATTGACCAACTGGATTAGCCTTTTATTAGGTATCCGTTATAAAAATTCACCATTTGTATAGTTTACTATGTGCTGGTGTATTTATCTTGCTTTACCATGGTTTTTAAAATCTTTACCTTGCATGTGTGTGATTAACTGTCATACTAATGGCTCCTAATACCCCTGCACTAAAATATACAAACCTGTTTTCCTGGTTTACAGTCAAGGTACAGTTTTTTAGGGATAGGAACTAAAAACTAAAAAACGAAACATACATCTGGTGCTTTTGATTTAAGTTCTCATCTAAATCCCTTTAGACAGTGCAATATGAAGTATGTGCATGGATTAAACTGAACCTGTTTTCTGTGCTACATATACACACACACCAAAGAGGCCCATTATTAGTTTCCATGTTGAACATTTTCAAAGTGTTATTATAGTGAGCCTTAAAATATGTTGACCTTCACAGGAAGCCAATAAAAGCAAACTCCAGTGAAGTAATGAGATCATTAAATGACTGAATATTGAATATTAATTCTGTTCATGCATATTTGAAATAATTAGACACTGCCAACCTTGGGAGAAGGAAACCTAAGTGATGGCGTCTAATATTTCTGCATAAAACACAAGGAAACACCTTGGAGCATTTTTGCCTTTCAACACATTACAATAACTGCAAACAGAACGCTGATTAAAATAGGAATATATGGGTATTTAATGGTTTTATAGAAATGGGCAAGAGATGAAAATTACCTGTACTAAATATACTGTATATTACATATATTACTCCCCCTAGGATTTCTAGGTCACAGTAATTCACAGGTTGCAACCCCTGTTCTGCAATTTCTCCTATTCAACTGTTTAAGTCTAATTAAATTCATAGGCACAGCTTATGTCACGTTAATCACAAAACATGTTGATTGGAACCATTTCTTCAAAGACCTTCTGAAATGTTCATTACGTGCTGAAAGTATCACAGCTGATCTGCTGAGTTTCACAATGTAATGTCAAAGGCTAGATCTAGTCAGAGCTCTGACTCACAAATCAGTTGAAATGTGCCTTTAAGCTGTTTCTGACCTATTATGAATGACCTCCAACAATTAGAAAGCTCTTAGGCTTTTAGAGTGCCAACGATTGCCTGTCTGTTCTCAGTTGATATTTAAAGAATCAGTTCTAGATATTTGTTAAAGAAGACATCAGCAATCCAGAACGGATGTCTCCTTTGGCACACTAATAAAGGGTCCATTTAAGTTTATTAGCATTAAACTAGAGAATTGATTTTAAAGTACTGGTTATCACTCCTTAGAACGGCATTAATATAGGTATTATGCATTTAATTTTTTTTCTTCTTTTTTTCAGGATGATTATATTCGTACCTGGGATGACAGACAGGGCTCAGATGAAAGTAAGTCTCTAATTGTGTAGTTTTTATTAGAGACATGTATCTTTCCATTACAGTAGCATAATAAAATGGATGCATGTTAGCAAAACATGTTTAATATTAAACATAGCGGTTCATATGTTCCATAAATAAAACATCCATTTGTATTTAAGTCCATTAAAATCTAGAAATGTAAACTTTCTTATCTTTCGAAATGAAAGCCAGCTGATATTAATAAGAAATGTAGGTTTCTTGCATTTAACCCAATGAAGCCCTTGCTGTTGCTGTCAATGACAGGGTAATGTTGAAACTTTAATAAAGAAAATCCAGGAATGTGCACAGTAAAATAAATACAATTTATTCAGTACGGTTTGGACACATAAAAGTCCTTCATCAGCCACATAGTGCACTGAGGAATTTGTTTTCAAAAATACGTTTTGAATCATGCTGGCAGTTCATCTGAGGAATGTCCGAATGTCTGAATAAAGTTTATTATTTCTTCTACAGTGCACATCCATCAATTTTACTTTTGAACTATGTATATTTTAAAACGTATTTCTTCACTGCAGTTCAACTGCTTTATATATATATATATATATATATATATATATATATATATATATATATATATATATATACACACACTGCTATGCAAAAGTCTTAGACATGTTGCATTTTGCTACTCAGATGCATTATGAGCATCAACAATTTTCTCAAAGCCTCCACTAGTGTTTTCAATTACTATACATTGAGTGAAATAGTTCGCATCACTCGATTTTCAAGGTGTGGTATCCAAAGCATAATCAACAAGTACAGAGAAACATCAGCTGTAATTGACAAACCCAGGACTGGAAGACCCAAAAAGCTGTCTAAGAAGGATGAGCAATATCCTTAAGGAACAGAAAGCAGACAAACGTTGAATTGACAACAGAAATGGCAGAAGGCACAGGTGTCATTGTCCATCAGATCAATAGTACGTAAGAATACCTCTGTGAAAAAAGGGGAACAAGAATAAAAGGCTAAAATGTGCACGAGAACGCAGAAATTGGACTATGGAACAATGTGATTGTGATTGTGAGACACTGCTGCATTAAGAAGAAACGATTATATGTCCAGTGAGGCACACACACACACACACACACACACACACTTTATTGCTTTTGTAGGATGTGCTTTTTAAAAAGACAGGACAGGCATGATTACTATTCCAAAGTAATGTGTTCATCAGTCTGTCCAATCTTTTGAATATTTAATGCTAAGGCACTTAGCTGAGCGTGGCGATATTTATTTTAATAATATTGATCCTACCCTAAAGGGACACATTTAACAGGTCCCATTGATCAACCGCTTCCTTAAAAACGATTAATGAATTAGTGCACAAGTTAAGTTAGAAGGATTTTACATATTCAGGCATTGCAAAATCACAACGATATATTCTAGTTAAAGTTATGTGATCTTTGGTGTCATTTTTTAGTCTGCTGGCGTACCGGCGGCAATGCATGCTGATTGGCCAATCAGTGGTTCTAAGCCGTGATATAATTCCTGGTATAGTAACTGTTGGGTAAATCACTAGACCCGTTGCACTGTTGTATCACTGCGCCTATTGAAATCATAGTAGTAGTAATAATAATTATAATAATAATAATAATAATAACACCTGTCAAAATACCTGGCATTCATGGAATATACCACTGAAGGCATCACCTCATCACCAAACAAAAAAATAAGATCAGATGAAAGCGGGGCTCCCGAGTGGCACATCCAGTAAAAGCACTCGCTAGAGGATGCCCAGAGCTGCATTGTCCTCCGACGCTGTAGTTCTGAGGCGGCTGCACGGTGAGTCTGCAGAGTGTAAAGAAGCGGGCAGCTGACGGCACACGCTTCGGAGGACAGCGTGTGTTCATCTTCGCCCCTCCCGAGTCAGCGCAGGGGTGGTAGCGGTGAGCTGAGCCTAAAAATAACTGGGCATTTCAAATTGGGAAGAAAATAATAAAAACTAATTGGCAATGACTAAATTTATTAAAAAAAAAAAAAAAAAAGATCAGATGAAAGCAAACCCCCTTCCTGCACTTCAATGGTCCCTTCTGCAACAATTGACTTTAAGAATTCTACAGTTAACGGCAACATTCAAATGAATGTCTATGAACACAAAATTGCAACTCAAATAAAGAAACATCTTACCTGATTTTCAATAGTTCATAGGAACTATTTCTCTTGTATTTATTTACTTTAGTAAATCAGTTTTATAAAAGCATTAAGGTACTTGAGGGCGTGGCTTACCGTGTATATTGTCACTGCTTGGTTGATTGCAGATACTCGGCTACACCTCGTAACAACGCACCAAGCAGTGACAATATCCACGGTAACCACGCCCTCTCGTACCTTAATGCTTTATTAACCCACATACACCAACAGACTTTTGT
The DNA here is from genome assembly GCF_902713425.1 of Acipenser ruthenus. Lineage (NCBI taxonomy): Eukaryota > Metazoa > Chordata > Actinopteri > Acipenseriformes > Acipenseridae > Acipenser > Acipenser ruthenus. The sequence continues at coordinate 12,891,670 of NC_081195.1, read as the reverse complement.
GAATAGTTGGTGTCTTACTAACTCATCTTCTAGCCCCAGAAATCCCTGTTGCAAGTCAGTTTAAGCCACAATGGTCAGAAAAGCTGGCAGACTTTGATTGAGGGCTGCTAGTAGGTTCTCACATGGCAGGTGCTTCCATATCCAAGAGCACAAATTATTGATGAGTGTACAACTTTGCTGCAGATTTTCAACTTGCAGTAATCATTTAGTAGAGTTGTGATTTATCCCACCACACCGATTGCATTGTATCAGTGCATCTTTATGCCTGTATATAGTATTAACTGATCATAACAGCACCATTTCTGATCCTCTTTCCTCGCTATTACAAAATTACCCAGTATTTCTGAATGTCTCATTTTCTAAGCACACTGTGGAAAGATAAATATAAACAAAGGATAAAGGAGATGGCTTTGTACAAAGTATATGTTAAATGTGCTTTTTCTGGCTTTCTTTAAAAAGGCAAGCTTATAAAATTCACTAAGCAGGATTTAAGCAGATTTGAAAACCAATGGCTAATTTTTGGATTTATTCATGTAAGCTGTGTAGACCCATACTGTTAAACACGACACTGTTTCAGCCTACATATTCTTCTAGAGAAAAAGCAACACTCCCTGCTTATGCTGTCGAAATGAAAAAAAAGCTGAAATTCCATGTGTTGTATGTGGCAGGATCAACATGGTGCACTTGTTTCCATGGAAATATCATCCTCTTCCTATTTACTTTAAGCTGCCAAGGCTGGTTAAGGCTCTGGTTTAAGAGAATTTTAAAATAGCAGGAACAAGCTTGGCTATGTTATTACATGTATGTATGTTATATCATCATTGTGCACATGGTCCAGTAGATTTGCTCTTTTTTATTTCCTCATACTTAAAGAAGTGAAGGAACAGTATTCCGATCATAAGTAGCTTCAAGCTAGCTAATAAGACATATCCCAAGCAAATACAAAAGTAGAATGCACTGAAGTCCAATGGTTCAAAATGATTCTAACTGTACTACATTCTCAGAATGTTAAAAACACATTAAGAAAATAAGGTCTGTTGGAGGTCTTGTTTCCATGTTGTCATAGAAAATTAAAGCTTCTTTGGGAATTTGGCCAAAATAAGAGGATCAATATCTTTGTTCATCTTTGTAGGATCATTAATAAATGCAACACTCAGATGTGTCTGCGGCAACTGAACAGCCTTTTTCATACTGAACATTATTTAAATTGAGTAAATAGGTCTTGGTTATCTACAAAAAAAGAAAGTTAGAATTTATAACTCAGAGGATATCACTTGTATATAAGGTAACCAGATGGACAACTGGATAAAAGAACAGTAAATCAGCTTCATGTCACTGCATTTTACTCTAAACCAAAACTATGGCTGCTTTGATTAAGACAGTGACTCTTTTTGAGTTTGGTAAACTAGATGACTGTAATTTCATTGCCAGAGAGATCAATGAACAAATGGGTGTGAAAAGCCTGCATTGGTTGTAAGGTTTTGTGTATTACTTGCTGGCTGCCCATTTTTTTCTGAAGGAAATCAATGGGACAGAGAGAGAGAGAGTGTGTGTTAAAGCAAAGATCTTTCACGGTCTGACAGGTGTCCACCAAGCTGATACTACACTGATACTACACTATTACTGCCTCCATTACACTGATACATCACTATAAACAAACTGAAATGCAACCATTGACCCCACTGTTAATGGGGAGTGACAGAGATGCGACGTGTAGAAAAAGATACACAATAAAAATCTGTTTTATATATATATATATATATATATATATATACAGCTCTGGAAAAAATTAAGAGACCACTGCAAAATTATCAGTTTCTCTGGTTTTACTATTTATAGGTATGTGTTTGGGTAAAATGAACATTTTTGTTTTATTCTATAAACTACTGACAACATTTCTCCCAAATTCCAAATAAAAATATTGTCTTTTAAAGCATTTATTTGTAGAAAATGACAACTGGTCAAAATAACAAAAAAGATGCAGTGTTGTCAGACCTCGAATAATGCAAAGAAAATAAGTTCATATTCATTTTTAAACAACACAATACTAATGTTTTAACTTAGGAAGAGTTCAGAAATCAATATTTGGTGGAATAACCCTGATTTTCAAGCACAGCTTTCATGCGTCTTGGCATGCTCTCCACCAGTCTTTCACATTGATGTTGGGTGACTTTATGCCACTCCTGGCGCAAAAATTCAAGCAGCTTGGCTTTGTTTGATGGCTTGTGACCATCCATCTTCCTCTTGATCACATTCCAGAGGTTTTCAATGGGGTTCAGGTCTGGAGATTGGGCTGGCCATGACAGGGTCTTGATCTGGTGGTCCTCCATCCACACCTTGATTGACCTGGCTGTGTGGCATGGAGCATTGTCCTGCTGGAAAAACCAGTCCTCAGAGTTGGGGAACATTGTCAGAGCAGAAGGAAGCAAGTTTTCTTCCAGGACAACCTTGTACTTGGCTTGATTCATGCCAAAGCTGCCCGATTCCAGCCTTGCTGAAGCACCCCCAGATCATCACCGATCCTCCACCACATTTCACAGTGGGTGCGAGACACTGTGGCTTGTAGGCCTCTCCAGGTCTCCGTCTAACCATTAGACGACCAGGTGTTGGGCAAAGCTGAAAATTGGACTCATCTGGGAGTGCTTCAGCAAGGCTGGAATCGGGCAGATTTGTCTTTGTGAAGGACGCATCTTTGTGAAGGACTCTTAATTTTTTCCAGAGCTGTATATATATATATTCTCTCACAGGGACAATTAGGAGTCAGGATGTATAAACTAAATAACTGTATATTAGGTCCCCAATCTGTACTCTTTTTAGATATTAGATATTTATGTGAATACTGTTTTAATGCAGTAAAGTACTTGGTATCATATTATGCTACTCTTTTTTGTATTTATATCAAACAAATCAATTGGCTACATTGTATATTGCTTTGATATAAATCATACAGGTTTATTGTTCTGTTCATTATCCCCATCACTTCCTGCATCTAGTCTGAAGTGTTCTGAAGGACAAAGCCATTTACCAAACCTAGTAAAGTGTCTTGATGATATAGTAGCATCTAATGAACAGAGTAGTTAATTTGCCATTCAAGTTCTTGTGGATGTCTCATTTCTGAAGTAGGGTTTTACAGAAAAGTTGTGACAGATACAAAATCGCCTAGGAAGACAGATAGACTGTAAGAAGACTTGTACAAATATGCCAGGTATGGAGACATTCACCTGATAACATTTTGACAGTGGGAGCGTTTAGCATAGAATAGTACATACAGCAATGATGTACACTGGCATTGTCTAACTTGGACTTTCCCAGTATAAATACTGAACCAATATCACATCTTTGAATGAAGAGCAGCTATGGGCTTGGATGAAGCACAGCAATAATGTACCTGTCACAGCACTAGTCTAGTAATTAAGGTGCATTTATCTGAAACAATCAATGCCCTGGATTCTAGCAGATTGTTGCCTCTAAAAAAACACTTAAGACGTGCCTGATGTTTGCGTGATTGTATGCTATTAGTCAACTTGTCACACTTAAGTGAACACTAATGCTCATGTATTGTTTTTGAACATGGTTGGTATCCCTAAATAGAGTGGGTTTGCAGTTTTAGTCAATGGAGGAAGCCCTTACTGTATATAAACCTTCTCATTGTACATGTTACTGTCAGTTCTCTATTAAGAAGAAAGAATAATATAGTTAAGACCATACGAGATCTGTGTTTAAGCCAGACACCATGCCTTTGTTTAAGCAGACAGGGCTGAAATATTAGTGCCTCCCTTGTGCTGACACATGGCAGTGAAGTACCCATGTGGTGACTGATCTATGTGAGACAGCCTGGCGGTACACAGATTGCTTCCCTGGAATGATGTTCTGAATCACTGTCTCTCTGCAGCTGTGGACACCACCAAGGACCCGTGCCAGAAAGTGAAGTGCAGTAGACACAAGATCTGCATCGCCCAGGGCTATCAGAAAGCCATGTGCGTCAACCGCAAGAAGCTGGAGCACAGGTGAGAAACAACACCACATTAAAGACGAGCACTGTAAGGCTTGAACTACTAGTAGACACCCATCCGTTTTGAACTATGAGGTTCTAAAGTCACTGTGTAGTTTCAATGGTATGAGCCATTGATAGAATTATATCAGTTTGAACATATTAATATTGTTTAGCTACCATCTGTATCACAATGGTATGAATCAAAAGCAATACCATATCAGTACCAGTCCTTATTAGTAACATTGCCATTTTGTTCCAAATGTGGTAGTTTCCTTAAGTGTTTTGTTAGTCGTAAATTTATTTTTCCACCTTTTCTGTTAGATTATACATGCTGTAGTCACAGGAAAGCAGGAAACTGTATATCTTACCTTTGGTCCTTTGTCTAGAATCAAAGAGCCTGCCGTGAAGCTCAATGAAAACAGCTGCAAGCCGTGTCCAGTGTCGGTTTCTGCCCCAGTGTGTGGGTCTGACGGGCACAACTATGCCTCTCAGGTAAGAAATAATGTATCATCAAACTGTACCTGTCAGAGACTTAACATAACCAGCACAAAGCTGTACTATAGCAACACAATACAAATACAGCAATTCCATGGAAGAACATAAACCACCAACCTCCTTCAATACTAAATATAGAGCACATTCACATTGATTTTCCTATAAAACATAGTGACCTTAAATCTGTGGAAAATTACAGTGGGTGTTGAATAATTTAATAGTGCCACCAACACTAAACCCAGACAACTCTTAAACCCAACTTTTTGCTCAAAATGTAAAAATAAAAAGCCAGTTTTCTGGCTGCATGAAAATTAGGAGAATTTATATATTTATATGTAAATGTTATTCTGAGCACTATGATGAGAAATGTACACCATTAACAAAAAGAGCCAACAACAAGAGATGTTCTCAGTGTTATATAAATATTTTAAACACATACTATGCCTGGCTTCACTGAATGATAAAGTAAATAAAAGTTAAATGGCCGTTGTTTAGACAACTGATTTCCTCAATAACAATTTAGCTGTGTGCTTTCATTAGTTCTGGCTGGGTGCTGAGCTATTTGTTTGTGTGCTTTCAGTGTAAACTGGAGCAGCAGGCCTGTTTGAGTGGAAAGCAGCTGAATGTGAAATGCACAGGCCAGTGCCCCTGTACCACAGAGCCCACCACGACGCCAGACACGGACGCCAAACATGGTAGGTTAGACACTGATGCAGGTGGGCGCCAGAACCTCTATAACATTATCTAGTATACTCATTTAACTGATAGAAACTTAACACAGTATCTACGCCTGAGCAGACTAATTTGCTTAAACACCATTGAAGTAAATAGGTCAGTTGTTAAGAAGGGTGTGGTTTACAGCAGGCTCTGGCACACACTGCAGTCAGTAGCTGTGAAAGGGAGGAATTCTACAGAAGTTAGGTGAGACTGGCCATGTCCCCCAGTAATGGGCTGACTCTACTAAAACAGCACATAAAGTCACTCTGTGGTTGTATGTTGTAATTATGGTTTGCTAAAAAAAGAGAAAATCCCTTGTGAAGAGGATATAGTTGTACGTCTGTATGTATGTATGACACACAATTGTCGTGAAACAATTATTTGCCATAAGTTATTGAGAATATCAGAGCCTGGGGGTTATATTGGGGATGTTTGTCTGTCCATGTGTATGTCGTAATATTTTTGCATATATTTGAAGAACCGCTTGTCCAATTGTCATGAAACTTGGTACAGTATTAACATTATTTGGCATAAGATATTGGTAATCTCAGATCATGGAAATATATGTTGTTGATATATGTCGTGATCGTGTTGATAGCTCTAATTTTGAATTCACAGCCATGATGGGGGGTGTATGTTACTGGCATACATTACTTGTTTTAATACATTCTTTGTAACCCGTTTGCAGAGTCTTGTAATGGTGGCACTAATTTCATCCCCATCCTACTGTTTATTTCTATGATCAAGCTAAAAACATATTCATAAGTGTTCTAGTGTAAGACCTTAAAACACAGATTCAATATGAGCCGAGTTTGGATATGATATTTACAAAAGGAGCAAAGTTGTGAATATGTGAAACGTAAAGCCTAGCGTCTATCTCTCACAAGGGGTTGAACTGAGTTGCGAACCTAATTTGCATGAGAATCCCTTCAGAATGAGCAGTCGGCAGAGGCTAAAGCAGAACAATTAGAGCCATGAACCTGTCTTTAAAAAGAGATCACGGTATTAGGTAGCTATTATTACATTTTCATCCAGAGTGGATCATTTATTCATTTGATTTAATTATCTAGAATGTGTTTGATCCCCTTATGCTCTTTACAGGCGTAATTCATGTGTGTCATCTTTCAGTTTGACATACTATTTGCTTTTTGAAATATTTATTGATTGTCAGTTTAATATTTAGAAAAAGCTGACATATTAAGCAATGTGACTTTTTAGTTTCCGGATGATAAAGACCAAAAACTTTAGATTATTAGGACAATTATAATATCATGCAATAAAAATGTACCCTTTTGATGGCTGTAATTTTACTAAGCTATTGCCGGCGCCATTACACTGTAATGATCCTATATGTTAGAGACCTCTGGTAATGCTTTTGCAGAGTTATATAAACACAGCCAACAAGAAAAGCCTCACTACAGGATAATGGAGGATAATACTTTCATCTGCCAGCATTGTGCATAATAGGATATTAGGATCCCGGGTGACACAAACACATGTAACTCCCTTTGAAAGGTGTTCCAGGGCATTATATACTGTAGAGCCTGCTACTGGTCCCTCATATGGGTTTGTTCAGCTCAGTTAGTCTAAAGTACAAGTCATTTTCAATAACTGACCTGTAAGATCCCCTTTCAGCTGACCAGGTGAGTGGGATTGACACCTAAGAACTTGATTTTCTGTGCTGGTATTTCACAAGGAATCTCTGGTTTCTAGATATCTAGTACTCCTGTTTTGTTCTGTGATGATTGCCCTTGACTCTTCATGCGGTTTCTTTCAGAGAGCTGCACAGGACAGGACCTAGCTGACCTGGGTGATCGCCTCCGAGACTGGTTCCAGCTTCTGCATGAGAACGCCAAGCAGAACAGCTCAGGAAAGCCAGGAGCGAGCACAGTGTCTGGTGAGGAGGAAACCCTGTGGAAATCCACAATCAGCTTCTATGCATTTTCAGCAACCTTCAGTATGCAATGAATAATGAATGCAGATCCACGACCTGTGCCTCATATTTTTCTTCCAGTTAATTTAAAACCATTTAACTTCATTAATAAAGAACAGTTAAACAGCTGAGGGGCATCGCAACAGTGCAGATATTAAAATAGACAAGCAACGTATTGGGCTGAGCACCCTTCTCTGTTATGCTGTACTGTATGATACAATCTTCAAGCACCCCACTAACATAGTCAACTACAAACACTACTTCCTTGTTTGTGAAGGAATTTTCACCTTATCACCCTAGTGCTTTATGTGTTAATTCACAATCGCCTCTTGCCTTTTGTCTCTGGAGGCCTGAGTTAAAATTGTCTCCACCTAATCTGTCACAGTTTGCCGCAATTCACTGCCAGCACTGTACCTGACAAGAACATGCTACTACAATATGCCATTTTTTAAATTAATGCTGCTAAGCTCCTCAATGCAGTATTTCAGTCAGGTGATGTATCCATGGGTTCTGTATGTTTTGCATGTCCCTTGTGGTGATGGCCAGTGAGAAGAGACCATCACAGGGATCAATGTCAATTAAGTAAAGTGCAAATGTGACGTAACCTGCTCTAATACAATATTGCAATATTGTAGGTAAAGTACCTTGCTCAAGGGTACAGCAGCAGTGTCACCCACCAGGGATTGAACCCACAACCCTCCGGTCAAGAGTCCAGAGCCCTAACCACTACTCCACACTGCAATTTAAAAAATGCCAAATGTGTTAAGATCCAGTTGAAATATCTATAGAATCATCATTTACCAACATTGTTAATGTCGCCTCATTGAATTGGTTTCATAGAATTGGAAGTAAAAGTTTTGGTCAGAGAAGTCGAAATAGCACTTCAAAGCAGTCGGTTCTGGGTGTAGTTTAGTCTTGGATAATTGCTATGGGAGTTGCATTGGCCCCTGCTCACACATTCTGCAGTGGTGGAAGCAGGTGCTGCCAACAGTTTAATTGCTTAAAAAACTAAGCCTGTAATCTAGTCCTGCTGAGCCTCGAGAGCAACAGGAAAGAAAAGTGTTTTGTGGATTCAGTTCTATTCTTTCTTGTTTAACCAGGATGAGATTTGCATCTCATTCCCTGAAGGGGGTCCTGGCTGGGGATCTGCTTTTTGCAAACCACCCCTGACCTAAACGACTGCACTTTCTTTCTTCCCTGTACCCTCCATTGGAAGCAACTGTAATTCCCAGGTGCTGTATTGAGTATCAATGTTCTTATTTGCCCCCAGTGTTGGACAAGAGTCTTGTGGCCAGCTGCAAGGATTCCATTGGCTGGATGTTTTCCAAACTGGACACCAACAATGACTTATTCCTAGACCAGTCTGAACTGGCAGCCATTAACCTGGACAAGTACGAGATCTGCATACGGCCTTTCTTCAATTCGTGTGACACGTACAAAGATGGGCAAGTCTCTACTGCAGAGTGGTGCTTCTGCTTCTGGAGAGAAAGTAAGTCAAACCCAACAAAAAAAACAAACAAACATTGGAAGTGCTCCGGCCTGGTGCGCTACAATGGAGGACTGTGAGTCAGGAGTATTAGGGGATTCTGTTTTAAAGACAATGATGATAGAGATAAGGTTAACAAAAGTCACACAGTGAGTGAGAGTGAGATGAAGCTCAATCTTTGATGGGTCCAACAGCCTCTTGTAATTCACAACATTTTCTTTTATCTGAACCGCTAACCTGAAGTAGTACAGTAAGAGCTGGAGAGTTGTTCTGGTTTTACAACATGACCATGTATTTGTATTGCTTGTTGTCAGCAATAATGTATCATCTCCTGCTGGGAAAACCATAGAAGCTCCCATACATTACATGCTTGTGTATGTTTGCTGTATATTAAGAGAACTGCAGACCCAGATGTTATAAAACTTGCTTTGGGCATTCTTTAGCTTATTGAGAGCATCTTGTCCTCCTATCGGTCGTTATGATGCGTTGATGTGGTAAACTTACTTTCTAATCACCCTGTATATATATGCCAAATCCAGTAAATCATGTAGAATACTTGTTTGTATCATGAGTGCTGAATAAAACCTAAACTGTAATAGTACCAGAATGCACTTCTGCTGGAATTATACCAGCATTACACTTCATGTTAAAGTTAACATAGCACTGCTCACCTCAACTGCCTTGACCATAGCCATATTTCATGACAAGGTCATCACAAAGGGTCTATTTGAGCCAGTCCAGTCCTTCGATGTAATGAGAATGGCTGGACTAGTCCATCAACTGACAACTATGCAGTGCCATTTTTGGAATAAAATATAAATAACTTGAACCCACATTTGTAGAACCACAAATATGTTTTAAAATAGTTACATCCTCAGGCAATTCCCTTTGTCCCTTGCAAGATGTCTCTGACACAAACCAGTATATATTCTGCTCTGTAAATTAATGGTTTGGTTCTTGCTTGGCTTAGCATTACACAAACAAGCGTACTGTAAGTAGACGTGAGCTTTAGAAAAAAAAAGCCTATCAGTTTTGTGACATTTGAACTAAGCATGCTCAAATTGCAGACTCAGTTTATGACTGCCACATCTGCTTGGAGCCCTGCTGACCTTACCCTCCTCCCTCCCCCACCCCCCCACACATTTGACCAATACAGACACATTTCCCAGGCAGAGCGCTGTTTGACTCAGTCCTAGTGTGCTGTGAATGCACTCACCTTCAACTGGCCAGTGATGCATAAACACAGCCAATGTTTAAGACAGTCTGAATGGCATGACAACATGACAGGCTGCCAGGGACTGTTCTCACATTGCTTTCCAAATCAAGCCCGGGCTGCTTTCTGTCAAGACGTCTGAATAGGAGTGTTTTGTTCTTCACAAATGCCCTTCAGTTTAACCGTTTTTCAGTAAAATTTAAAGAAGAATCTAAAAGTACATTTCAGTTATAAAATATTGTAGTTTTATAAACAATGCTGTATTAAATATATCAAGGCAATTAGTAGTGACGGTTTCTTACCTTGTATTAGTTTTATTAACATTATCACCTGTCCCCTTTTTTTAATTTATTTATTTTTTCTATTTAACCAATGTTCATGCCAGAATATACTCTGAATTGTAACAACTTGTAACAACCAAGAGTGTCCCAGGATAAACTGTTGCATACGGGTACCTTTGCTGTTGGTCACATGGTGTGATTGAGTTTGAACTGCAACACATGAAGTGATAAGATAGCATCTATAGTGATGTCTTTGAAATTTCTGCATATTGCAGGTTGTAAAAAAATACAAGAACGAAAAGATTTGAATTAGCTAGTGCTAATAAGAGGAAAGAAGATTTTAGACCCTGGTTGCACTCCTTTATGGCTGGTGAATGTATTGCAGTGGTACCACCAATTTGTAATATATTAGAATGAAATAGTATAACACAGAACATTTTGAGCTGTCATTCACCATTTAAAACTGCAACCTATAGTACCATACGTGTCTCTCTCTTGCCCTGCAGAACCACCTTGTCTAGGTGAGCTGGAGAGAATACAGGTGCAAGAGGTGGCCAAAAAGAAACCAGGTAAGAAAGTACAATTTTGCCTCTGAGCAACCAAGATCAACCAAGTCCATTTGAAACGAAGCAAGGAGGCCGTGTGAGCAGCTTAAAGTCCTCTGTAGGAACTTTGTACTTTTGGCAGGAGCCGGCAGCCACAACTCCTGATGAGATTCATTAAACAGATCACAAGCACTAGGCTCGGATTACCTCCTAATCGTTGTGGAGAGATTATGGGCATTGCTGGCAGCTGAAAGAGAACTGCGGATTTGGCATGACGCCAATTTAGGACTCCCCAAGGGCACTGTCAGGTTGCATTGCGGGAAAGATGGAGTGACAGGAGACCAATATGTGTGTGTGTTTCTCCTCTCCAGTGTGAGGCACTGAGGAGACATAAATACCCACCCCAAGTAGAGACCTGACAGAGTGGAGTGGGTGATAAAGCTGGTCACATATAAAGTATTCTGTCCACCTCACTCATTTTAAAGCACAGTATGTTTAAGGTATTGTAGCTAAATTGATCACCTATACACTTCAACTAATGGTACAGATGTTTGTGCTGAGTAAGTGTATAAAGTCCCTTTCAAAAAGGTAGTTATTACTGTTGTACTAAAAACCAGTAATCATGATCACTTTTAAAAGTTTTAGATGCATCAATATTAAGTGCAAATTTAAACTACCAAATTTCTTTGATCTTGTTTAAATCTCCTAGGGATGTACATTCCAAATTGCGACGAGGATGGCTATTACAGGAAGCTGCAGTGCGATCAGAGCAAGGAGGAGTGCTGGTGTGTGGACCAGCATGGCGGCGAGCTGGCAGGGTCCCGTATCCACGGCAACCCAGACTGTGGTACTTTAAAAAGAACACCTAGCTGCCCATTTTGTTACAGGCATTTGTACCTCAAACACATGTCACGGTTTTATCATACAAAATACACACATAATTGTTATTGCTTTTTATTTTTTGTAGGGGCTGCAAGTATTAGAATGTCCAATTTCAAATTTACATGAACAGGGCAACGTGAATGACTAGGCACATTAATAAAATAAATTAGAATTACAAAAGGGCACCATCCCTCTTCATCAGTAATATAGTTCACTGGTCTGTGTTCACTGCCAAATAAGACTAATTTATAATAGTTTATTTCTTATATCTTGACATTATGTTAATGAAATAGCAAATAGAAATAGAATAGAATATGTGACTGAGTTTTTTTTCTTTTTTTTACAAAACCCTTTATATTCTTATCCCTGACTGAATCTCCCTGACTTGTGCTCTGTCCCTCTCATTTCCAGATGAGCTAGTTGGATATTCAGGAGATTTCGGAAGCGGGGTTGGATGGGAGGATGAGGAGGAGAAGGAGGCAGAAGAAAATGCCGAAGAGGCAGAGGAGGAGGAAGGCGAGGCTGGAGAAGCTGATGACGGGGGCTACATCTGGTAGAAAACAGAAAACCTGAGTTAGCAATAGAGTTTTGGTGGCCATGTTGGGAGGGCAGCTGGTGCTCTTACAGAAATAATGACTGGAACAAAAGTGCAGAAAATTAACCACATACAATATAGCATTGACTCTGATGAAGACCAGGCTTCGTCTTAAATGTATTAGAAACTTACAGCTTATTCTTTTTTTGCAGTGTAAAGGTTTTTCCATTATGTAGACCATAACTTGCATTTTAAGCCTCAGACATTTTCATCTGAAAGCTGTCAAAAAAACAATGCTTACTATCATAAACTAACCAGAGCATCCCCGCTCTATTCCACAGAAATATATATTGCATATTACAGGATTCCTACAAGCTTAACAACAGCCGGAGATGTGAGAATGATAATACGTCACTTGGCTAGGTCTGCTGAGTACTCTCAGCTTTGCCTGTGGCTACCTGACTGCCTCTAATAATAATGCCCACATCTTTGGATGCTGCTGCTGAAAAATTTGAGTTTTATTTTCTTGTTTGCCTGTCACAGACTGATGTCTCATAGGGATTCAGTGCTGTCTCTGCTGAAGCAGCTGCATGTTATTTACAAGGCTCAAACTGCCTGCCATGAGAGAAGCAAGCCAACTATACACTGCGGAAGCGAAAACTGTTTGGCACTTGATCTATGAGTGGCCTTTTATCAGGGGTACGAACAGCAGTGAATTAGGCCGGTTAACAGTTGGTGTATTACAGAGTTGTCAACGCAGCAACTAATGTGTCATCACATCAGTCCCATTGCTGCTGTTTTCACCTAGTTCATCAAGTGTCACACAATGGCTACTCCAGGTGTCCCAGACCTGGCATTTGTTTGTAAAGACATGGAAATTATGGAAAATTGGTCTTAACTTCACAAGTCAATGATTGACGCTGCCACAAAATACTTCAAATTACAGTCAAAAAGAGCTCAATTAGCATTAAATACTTCAATACAGTACTGGAGACAAACATTAGTTCTTCACAGCAAGCTGCTGTTGTTTGCCTGCCTATAGGATTAGCCGACTTCTGTTCATTGCTGGGAGTTTAAAGTCAGGAATGCTATGGGACTCATCCACTTTGACAGGTTAAGAATATAATAATTCATCGAACCTAACCGCCCTCAGAAATGACTTCTTAACCCTTTAGATTTTAGTGCTCACATTAAAATTCCATACCACATCCATTTTCTGGACATGTAGCTAGGAGTTTTGGAAAACAAAGTCACCAACAGTATATTTTGACATTTTATACATGATAATTAGACCAAGGATTTACACCTTTATTGTTAAATCAGACATGGAAAATATAACACTGCTGTTTTTTTGCCAAGAGCCTTGCTTTAAATAATCGATACCGGAAAATGACATTCTGTGACGCTCTGGAAGTGAGCAGATAAAAATAATATGAAACTGTTAACACTGCTAGCAATGTCCACATCTCATTCAGAAAACCAGTGAGTATTAACATGTACCAAATACCAAACCATAGTGCCTATCCTTAAAAACAACTGTAATAAAACAGTCAATTAAAAAAAGGCTTTAGTTTGAATAGACACTGATACACTGCATGCCCAATATTTATACCACTAGTTACATGGAATGACAGATTTTGTCAGTGTGATTTTTATTCTTTTGGATGGGATCTTAGCCATGAACTGCAGACATATGTTAACTTAAGAACAGCTTAGGGCAGGGGTCGCCAACCATGGTCCTGCAGAGCCCCAATCCTGCAGGTTTTATAGGTGTCTTTACATCATCAGTGGCTAAAGATCTGGAACACATTTGCAAAATAACACAAAAAACATTGGTTCAATTAAGTAACTGAGAGCTCAGTTGAAACAAAAACCAGAAGACCCTGTAGCTCTCCAGGACCAAGGTTGAAGACCCCTGCCTTAGGGTATTTACCATGGTCTAGCTGGTGTAATAATGTACCATGCAGTAGAAAATCTCTTAATGTGTTACTTTCTCTAACACCTTCTTGAAAGATGCATTATCACATTCCCTTGGGTTAGAAAACAGCATCCACCAGAAAAGAGCAAAGAGCAACATGTTTAACATGCTGTTTTACTGGGCTGATTGAATTCATGTGTAGGTTTTCAGACATTCTCATTACTGGCAGTTATGTCTAAAGATACCTAAAATCTAAAGGGCTAAAAAGGTGCATGTAATTGGAAGATTGCTGAGATTGCTGTTATCATTCTCCCAATATTGATTGTCCTGTTAATTGACTTTTGGCACATTTCCTAATATAATTGCATAGTAACAGCTGCTGGAGTTATTCTGTCAACAGAAAAAAAAAAAACTATTCCTCTGTTTTTTATTGGTTTTAATAAGAGATCAAATTCAATTCACAAGATCACAAAAATATATTTACAGCTATTTTCTTATTTTCTTATAGAAAAGTACTGTGGATTGTTAAAGAGTATGATTTTCTGAAGAGTCCTCAAATAGACATAGTACAGAAACAGAAAAAAGAACCTGACTCCCAACATGGCACCTTTTTATATTGAAATAAACATATTTATATTAACCCTAAGACACACTTAAGATGCTAACATTTCAGCTGAACAGCAGCCCCATCAGCCTACCACATTTATATTATTAAGTTGTTTTCAGGTTTGCACTCTTGATGTCTGGAAACTCTATAAGGGTATTCCTTTTGGTATCTTCTGCAATGCCACCCAGTAAAGATCTATGAATTTCTAAAAACAAACCCTCTGAAATTGGGCTCAGAACGGATTCTTGTATGCTAACAGTTAGACCCCTTTAAAGCATGTACAAATGTTTTAAATATACAAAACTATGAACTAATTACCATGTTATTAACTTGGGTGAAAAACTGTAGCACCAACTGGCATGCCATTAGCTCCAATTGTAATGCTTCATTCAGGCGCTGGATATTTAAAAAATGATAAAAATACAGCATTCCCAAAGCGCTAATAATTTTCAACGTTTAACAAAACTGATTAATGATTATTGAACTAATACATTCTCACAGTGTAGCCAAAAAAACATAAACTCTTAAATAGTGTAACTTTAATCTGACATTTAATACAAAAATAAGTTTGCGAAATAACACAAATAAAAAATAAATAAATAAATAAAGCAGTTCATATTTGAGGCTTGCGAATTTGAGCACCATGATGCTTTTTGATTGGTATAATGTTGATATAAGCAGCTTGTATCTTTTATCTGAAGCAGGTAATTGTGTTAGAAATGGATGCCAGAAACCAATAAATATCCTTCATTATAAAAATAGGAACTCAAGCTATGTAATGTAATATTTTAGTGCTTTAAATTAATAATAGATGTAGCCAAGTTGCCTGCATGATGGCAAAAGGAACATTGGAGAGCGTTTCAGACATTAGTAAACAGTATATCTGGATTCCTTTAGAAACAAGGTTTTTTAGTATGGTTTGCTATAGTTCCAAACCCAAAATGTACACGTACACATTTCTGTACATAAAGTATATGATGTATATCCATGAAAGTAACATTATTATGAATCGCTCATGTTCATTTTGCTTTCTTTTAATTTGCTTGAATGGTCTTAGAACAAATAATTGTATTGAATGCTAAAAACACATTGTTGTTGTGATGAAGCATTTTTACCTGGGCCTAGATACCTGCTGACAAATGTTGTATGAGTTCTATCTGTGACCCAGCTTTTTTTGCAAGGTGGTGCTATTGTGATGGTTGGCTTAGGGTAAAAGGCACCACCTGTTGGAAAAACACTAGAACTATTGTTTGTTTTTGTTTATTTTTGCATTGTAACAAATTAAACCACCCAGGTCAGAAATTTGAATTTTCAATTCCCAATCTTGAAATTTTACACTTCAAGAATGTGCCACTTAAAATAATATTCATATTATGCTACTTGAATTACTTTTTATTAACTGTGTATGTTACTTGAAGTTTTGTGTATACTTGAATTTCCACAATAGACACATTTTCAGATTCAGTTTTCCATTGGTTAATTGTAACTGTTGTATGTTCATAAAAATAAGATACCTGTTAGTTTTTAGTAGTGCATGTTACTGAACTCTATGTAATTTTTCATGTTTGAGCACTTTAACATTAAAAGGCAGTGGGACTGAAATTCTTTGCATTACTTTTTTTTTAATTATATATTTTAAATATCATTTAAAACAATTGAAAAGACCAGTGCAGTTTCAAGGATGGATTTGTTGTTTTAGATTGCAACTTTTGCTTAGGAATAACGTCAGCTGATAATACTGTAGATAGTTAAAAAAAAAAAAAAAAAAAAGTATTTCTTTTACTCATATCAGTACAATATTAAACTAGTGATTACTATTTAAAGTGTGTTTTATATAGATTTTTTGATCCGAGGAAGTGATCAATTCTTATTTGTTGGCAAGTTATTTTACAGTAATCATTTTCCCTGGATCCAAGACCACTGGAGAGGCAAACTAGATGCGTCAATGGGCCACAGTTTAATGTTATAATGGCCATTCCATTTTGACAAATGTGAAGTGCTAGAAAATGTGTAGCGAGTCTATAGTAGGCAAACTAAGCCTGGTAGAGTTGTCGGGGCAAACATGAAACACAAGAACAGTCCAAAGCAATGAACTATATCTGCCATCCTAATACAGTATATCACTATTATTGAGGAACTGCTGCTCTTTCCGCATACATAAAACAGATAGAAACCAGAGATTGTGATAAAATAACCAGATTATCCAAATTTTATTTTGTAGTCATGGCCCACATTAGACTTGGGGATCATCATTACACTAAAATTACATTTTTAATGCATTAGTTGTTTAAATTCTTGGGGCTGCAGCAAATCCTCAACTGTGATTCATAGAATAGAAATTACACATTAGCATTAGTGTTACTCTTTTTTTTCTTGCATACAAAGGCACTGTATTGTAATGTATATGCACGTTCATCTTTAAAAGCAACTTGAAACATTCTTTCTGGATTTCATTATTAATTCTGGGGTTAGTTTCTCAAAACACTGCTGGCTAAGTAGCATGCTGTTTTGTTCTGCCTGTTTCAGAAAACAATATAGTTTTGTAGAAATCAACTCAGCTAGTCTAAAAATTATTAAAAGATACACACTTTCTTTTCTTTCACTTTATTTTCATCTATAAAGTGAAACTGAATTTACAGGACGGCTAGCTGGAAAAGCTTTGTGAAACCGGTCCCTGGATGCTATGTAACAATGGGTTAAAACTTTTCCGTTTTCACTGGCAGCAGGCCCTGACATTCTATCTCTCCTGCAGGGGAAATAATCAGTTCAGCTGTGTTCTAATAAGACTCATTAAAGTCGAACAAAGTTAAATTATCAATAGCTAGCAAGTTTAGGCCTGACCTTCACTGCTCCACAACTTCTCTTCAGAAGCAGTACGAGAACAATCTTAAAAGTATTAACTGATGAAAAAGGTGAAAAACTAGACCTAGAGGTTTTTTGTACAACAGTTTATTAACTCAACAATTTTTCATACAGTATGGCTATGAATGGAGAGGGGGAGGTGAGGTCTGGGAAAATCTTCGGTTAAGAGTTGAGCTACACACTCAATGAGCTCTATTTTAAGGATCTAAATAACAGCAAATGTTCACATCCTCAAAAAGGTCCTTTGTATTCCAAAACAAACAAACAAAAAAAAAGAGTCTCTTTAATGTTTGTGTCTCTGAAAATATATAAAATGACAATGAGGGCCCTGTTTTCAAAATGACTTAATATAGAGAAACATCCATTTCGAAATGGACTTCATAGACTGTGGTATTCATTTTTTATTGATTTAACATTTATATATAGGTGATTCATCAGATTTGGTTCTATATTATTATTTTATTATTATTATTATTTGTTTATTTAGCAGACGCCTTTATCCAAGGCGACTTACAGAGACTAGGGTGTGTGAACTATGCATCAGCTGCAGAGTCACTTACAACTATGTCTCACTCGAAAGACGAAGCACAAGGAGGTTAAGTGACTTGCTCAGGGTCACACAATGAGTCAGTGGCTGAGGTGGGATTTAAACCGGGGACCTCCTGGTTACAAGCCCTTTCTTTATCCACAGAACCGCAGGGACGTATACAGAAGTATATTGTCACTTGAAAAGACTCAGTTCTCAGTGGATCAATTAAATTTGTCAAAACATCATTATTTTTAAATAATAATTTTGTTGGTTATCAATCTCCATGTCAAGGCATGTCAGTGACATACTAAGAAAGCTGTTGCCATTCTTTTCTTTTTTTAACCTGACATCCACAGCAGTGGTTCACAACCACAATAAATGAAAAGTAATACCCGACAGCCAGCAGTTGTCAGCAAGCACCCTGGGAGCCTAAAATGATGAGCTACAGGAATCTACCAGCTGAAACTATTTTTGAGACGAAAAAATAACAACTGCATACTGTTTTTGAATAATCTGGATTGGAATTGGAGAAACTACTGTGCTTAAAGCTACAGTGTCGCACAAGCAAGTTCATTTCTGTACGAACAATATGATTCCTGGGTAACTGTCTCCTGGAGTGTGACATAAACCAGGCCTTGTTCAGTTTATTTATATTACCTAAAGGAAGTTGTAGCTTCAGGAACACAAGCTGTGTCCCTCCCTCTTGTCAGACTATAAACTAAACAGGCTAAACAGGTAATCTTATTTTCAAGATGTTGATTAAATTATACTGACACCTTTATACAGGAAACGCCTTGTTTTTGACAGTAAGAGAAAGGTAAACACGATTTCAGACTCATTGGGCAAGATTCTCAAAGCTATTTACTCCATACTGGCATGATTTTTTCAGAAAGGAAAAGCACGCATAATAAAGTTAATGGAAATAAACAACTGAGACATTTAATCTAGTGTCTTGTTAAGACTTTGGTTGTTTCTTATTTGTTTTTGAGAATCTAGACCATTCCATCCAGAAAAAAGCTATAAAATAAACAATACTGGAAATGCCATATTTATTTTATTGTTTTGCTATGCCCTTGAGTTTAGTCAGCAATTTGATAACGTGCATATAAATCAGGCCTAAATCCTGTTGAATTATGTGTAATTAATCCACCATGAAGCTGAAAAAGCATTTGGATTAGTTATTGCTTCTCTTCTCTCTGGATTTTCAATCTAAACTCATATAGTTTCATGACTATAAATTGAAAGGATTATTTTCATGGTGACACAGGGAATATCCCCAGAATTTCATTATCATACCATTGAAAAGTAAAATAAATAACCTTTGCTGGATATACTACCAGGAATTACCGATTTAAAGCAGCTTGAGCAGAAAATGCAAACATAAAACTCCCTCATGAAAAACACCAAGTATCCCACACTGTTCAGATTTAGTTTGTACAATCATTTCTATTACCGTATCAATAGTAATAAAAAATAGTTGTACCTTATTATGCAAATATAATACATATCAAAGTCTCAGTTACAAAATTATACATATTGGATAATTCAAATTCAATACTGAATAAACTGGTACAGAAAGTACAATTTAATTTAACTAAAAAACAATAGTTCTATATCACAGTTGGCTGAAGGTTTCTTCTCAGACATGACCCCTGCTGACTGTCTCAGTCAGGTGCTGTGACAGTCACAGTTTGCTGCGTGGGGCCTGGCAATTTGGGCTGTGCAGCCTCCACACATCCCTGACCACATCACTGGCTCTGTCCAGCTCCTCAAAGACACCTCCATCTTCAGTCAGGGCGTATTTGTTGAGCAGTGGCTGCAGGACAGTGACTGGGATACTGAAGTTGAGGTGTGGATATGTCACCCCAGCTGCAGTGTCTCTGGTATTGCTGCATACAATACCTAAGGGTTTAAAAGACACATAGAAGTAAGGCTCCAACAAGTACTAGGGAAGAAAAGTCAATGTAGATTATAAACCTCACAGATCGTCTCAGCCAATCAGGTACCCTCACAAACTAATGGGACTTTAAAATCTAGAAACTCGCTTTAAACAGCGAGAGAAATTTGAAATGCATTACAAAAAATAGCCTAAAGCATTTCTGAATATCCTCCACAGTGGTCGTTACCTGCAGATAACTAACTTTTGTCTGTCATTCACATATAGTAAGATATGAATGTGGAATTCGTCCCACTAGTTCAGTGGTACCCTGAAGATATCTGGCTGAAAATGCTCCACAGCCCTTGTATGCAAATCTGTAATCTTGAGGCTGAGCAGGCACAGAAGCAATTCTAATATGAGAATTCTGCAGACGGTTTTTAGACAATTAAAAAGGACACGCAAATCTAACAACTGCAAGAGAGACAGTACTTTGTTGCTTGAGCACACAGCTCTGAGCTCTGCCAGCAGTGTACATCTATTAGCATTTAATGGACATTTTGATTTCCTGTACCAACTATCAGTTTTAGAACATGGGAACAGAAACGATTCAATTCTTTCTTATCATTATGTTGAAAAAATGACAGCGATTATTGTACCGCTTTCTTTATCTCTGCGCTGTAGGTTCTGACAAAATTCTAAATTAAACACATTTTCTATAATCCTCATTGTACTGCAGTTTTGCTTATGGCAGTACAATAACGGTTTCTGCATTCAGTACAAATAAACACAGCTATTTAACCTACAAGTTAACTGGATAATAGATTTTAAAACAGCTATTTCAAGACAGGCATAAAACCACTGGGAATAACTTAAACTTTTTTTTTTTCCAACACAGCTTTTTTCCTTGCATTAGAATTGCAGTGATTCAGAATGGGTGCTTTTTGTTAAAGTTCTGATGCCACCTTTGAATGTAAACATCAATCTCTCTTTCCTACTTTCACCTGAAGAAGAGACCTTTGAGGTCTTGAAAGCTTGTGATTAATTACTGTTTAGTTAATCCTATAAAAGGTATTGCATCTCCTTCTCCTTGTCTAAGACAAACTAAGAAACATACATTATTTATAACAGCTTTAGGATACAGGATATTCCAGAAGCTAGACTAGCCCACTAGAACACTGTTGTTACCCATCAATTCACTGAAGTGACCAGTGGCTCTCTATCCATGCAACATGCTGTATGGTTAGTTTAACAGCCATCCCAGTTAAATGTAGCAACAACACCCTCTGTGTGACCTGCACACACATCAATATTAAGCCACACTGTTTTATGACTTCCCTTTTAGTCAGATACAGGAGGCAGTGGGACCTAGTTTGTATCCTTGTTCCCAATCCTAGCTCAGCAGCCAACTTGTAATCTCCCAAGAGAGTTCAGTCAACTGCCTGTGACACGGACCCATGCAAAACCGCACCATTAAAACCTCACAGCAAAAGAGATATAGCATCATATCCCTGCCTCGGCTGTAAAACAGGATTAGAGCTATCAGCATCATGGAAGTGGGTCTTAAGATGCACCGGACCAGATTGGATTTGACACCTTCCTGCACTTTTTGTATCTGCCACATCAAGGGTGTGACCAGAGCAAACGATGGCCCAACTGGACTATTTGGTCCAGGTCCTTATAAAGTGGCCGGGGAGTATATGTAAAAATGTAAATCTAAGCATGTATGTCTCTACTATAGCCCCATCACAGGGGGTATGCATCCCGCACATGGGTTTTAAAAAGTGTACAGCACAGGCCTTTGCTAGTTGCATGTTCCAGTAATTGGCTGCATGAACCCTTTTACCAGAATGATTGGTATGCTCTGGAATGAAGCAGATTTAAATCTAGCAGCCAGTGGTATTTGCAGTGCATTTAATAAGCGAATGGCTCAATTCTTTTTTTTTTTTCATCTTGGTTATTTTCATGCAAAGCAATCAATAATTTGAAACGTAATATAGGAAAAGTCAGGTAAGACATGCAAGCATAAACCTGTTCAGAGCAGTGATTGATTAAACCAGGCCAGAGGTTATTGCATGCATATAAACATGAAGAAATGTGTAGAGCTCCATTCAAACTTACTACCATTGTGAGGTCAATGGTCAGTATGCATGTTAGTATTCTGTATTAAAATGTTCAAAAATTATTTTTGTAATTATTTAGTATTTCTGATGAATGTTGTTTCAGTATTACCAACTAGGGAGATCACTCTCCTTACATTGGTTTTGCTGCCAGAGAAAAATGTCTTTTCATTAAGGAAATGTTCGATTTTGACATGTTTGTACAGATATCTGAGGATATAAAAACTATGCTTTGGGTTCACAGTCACTGCATCACTATTTGTATAGAATTCATCTACTCATTACTATTCTTCACTTTAGTCGCTTGCTGCCACCTTGCTGTTAAGTAAAGTCAGACTTGTCTGGGATTAAAAAACAAATTAAAATATTATTTTAAATATATTATTAAAATGCAGGTTCTCTGATTTTAGGCTTTAACCTTTAAGGACATGGCATGTCTTAAGTTCTTCTGCCATTTCTTTTTAAATGATCATCTGCATCTGTGAATCAGGAAATTCAATTACTGCGTTGGATTCTCAATTTAGGGGAACTGTCCAGAGGAAAAGGTGTCATTTTCAGTCACCATCAGTGGCTTAAAAGTATAATTGTGGTTCATTAGTTTACGATACTCTGAAATGTGTGGGAGTAATTTGTTGTATCATATTATTTCGGTCCAAATTGTAAATTGCATTAACCTTCAAAAGCTGTCATTACATTCTACATTTTACATTACATTCTACATGACATATTACTAATTTAGATTTGCTAAACAGCCATATGATCAAGATGTACAGCTTTTATAAATTCACAGGGATACATGTAGCTATACAAACATTAGCATTTGGCGCCATAATAATTGTAATACATTTATTTATGCTACTGACTTAATGGCAAAGCTGGTGTAAAACAACATTTTGAAAGCACTTTGTGTGTGTAACTCTTAGTAAAGCATCCTAATACTCTTGGGACAGAAATAAGAAACCTCATATCCTTTCAGAATCCCTTCAAAGAGTTTTTTGGGTAATTGAATGTTTTTTTTTTTTATATCTGGCATAATGCATTACCTAGCAGCTCTCCAGTTCCAGCTCGAAGTACAGCACCCCCGCTGGCCCCTGCATGAACTGCACATGTAGTCTGCAGCATCACTGGTCTGGAATCACAGGTAATCACTCTGGATAGAATTCCAGCTGTCACAGACGGTCCACAGCTCTGACCAAAAACTCCAAAACCCACAACAAGGACATCTTCTCCTGTGTGGTTTAAAACATAAGTAAGCATTATATATTTAACAAAATATTCAACAGGAACAAAATGCATTTATTATTTCAAAATAAGTAACGTGAATCAAAAAGTATTCAACCATCCCTGTTGATTTGTGGTGCTTGTGGATGGCGTATTTACTACCTGAACAGATAATAATAGCCCTTTCAGATATATATATATATATATATATATATGATTTAATAAGCAAGAACAGTGGTACCCCAAAGCATTATCCATTTTCTAGAAATTACAAACAACTGGGGCTGCACATTAACCAAACTGCAACCTTTATTAACTAAACAAATGGATGCCTCTTTAAAAATAGGCAAGTGATTTTATTAAGCAAATCTTACCTATTTAAATGCAGAATGACTAGGTGGGAAATTGGTTGATCACTAAACCCCGAAATATTGATTTGTGACAGGTATTAAACTAAATATTGCATCAGTCTTGGCAGTGGCCATTGCAGAAACACATTTTGGGGTGTAAACAACAGGACCTTGAACACAAATTATTTGTCAAAAAATAGATAATTACAACCATACAGTACCTGGGCTAAAGCTGGAAGCAAGTTCACACACAGTATTGTCAGGAAAATCAGTTTGGAGCTGCACCACAGCTATGTCATATGCTGAGTATTTCTTTGTTGAAAAAATCACTTGTCCTACCACAGAGAAGAAACTGAAAAACAAGAAGATCAGTTCTTATACAGCACAAACACTGCAGTTTCTCTCGACTGTAATTTAAACTTAGCACATGGTGCCACCTGCTGGACAAATGTTGTAACCAACATAGAAACGGTATTAAAAGCAATTTCAAAATGTTTAGTACATCTCTAGCAAGTATCACATACATTCTTAGTGTGTTTTCTTTTATAGTTTCACATAGCAAAGGAAAACATCACACACATGCTTAGGTGAGTCCCACAGAATACACATATATAAGAAATATCCTGCAAGGTTATCCAACAGACAAACAATAAAAGCTATACCTTTCATAGGTGGTGTTGCTCTTCACCGTGACTCTTGTTGCCTCATTCAACACATGTCTACACGTAAGCATCAATCTAGAGTTTATCAGCACCCCAGAGCCCCAGAATTGACCACACTCCACTAAGACCACTGAAGGATGACTTAGGGCAAACTTTATTTTAACTTGGCTAGGCAAGGCAAGTGTCCTGTCCATTGGTATTGGAGGCCAAATCTCTTTAAAGGAGGGGTCATGTTCAGTTACAAACCGCCTCATATTTTTGAAAATATGCCCCACTGAACAAACCAAAGTAAGTCCAATCCATTCACTTGCCTTCCAGTAGAGTGGAGACACAATCAAACCGACAAGATAGAAGTGGCCTCCCTTTTTCAAGAAAAGTCCTCCTCCTTCAGTGCCAGGCAAACAGCGTGCATCAGTGAGAATCACAGCATTGCCCTCTCCTGCTAGGTTACTCACTATCCCTTTGCTAAGGGTGTTCATGAAGATATCAGGGCATAAAGAGCCAAATGGTGAACCACAAGCAAACACCAAGTCCGCTTTTCTTAAGCTTGTGGCAGCCAACCAAGGCATTGCCCCTGCTTCTTTCTTCAAGAAACCTGGCACTTTAAGAACGGCAAACCAGTGTAAAAATTGAATGTCATTTTGAAGTTCCTTCAGTTCGAAGTCATCTTGCTCATTATAAAATTGCCACTTGTCTGATTTGTTAAACATCTTCTGGAAAGTCTCCTGAAATTCCAAACAGGGCACAAGCATGAGGAGCTCAGCCTTCTGGGGCAATGGGTTTAACTGGGGTCTTGTTTTCCTGTAGGTTTTTCCACTGCATTGGTTCACCGTATGGTTCTTCTGCCTTGCTGTGACAAACTCGGGAGGCACTGCATCGGAGAACTGAATCTCAATCTGAAGCTGCTTACTGAAATTCTCAGGAAGCAGGAACTGGCAGCCAGACAGGTCCATGTCTTTGTTGAGGAGAAAGGGGGTAAAGATAAGTCCATGGCAGACTGTTATGCCAGTCTGGCTGTTCAGAACTACCCCACTGCAGCTCCATGGTTCACAGGGTCTGGCTAATGCAGCTCGAGGGCTCAATGAGGCTTCATCACTTTGAGAAATGGAAAGATCCAGGGCCTCCTCCTGTATACCATCTCTGTCAATACACATGAAATCCTCTGTTGCTTTGAAAACTGTGACAACACAACAGATTTCTTCTGGGGTCCTCATTGCTGCAAGTTGTGCCATGAATTCAATATCAACAAGTTACTGCCAAATATCATCAAGCTTAGAAATTCCTTTAAATGAGTTTGCACAAGAAATGTTAAATGGTTAAATACAGAACACTAGCACATAGCCTATTGTTTGTATGTTATTCCCTTACAATGGCGTATACTGTATGTCCCTGTGTTTGTCCAATATTAATTTTCAGCACTGAATTAAATGCCCCTTATTTTTGGGCTGGAAAATACTTTGCGTGCATAATTTGTCACTTTCCTCCCCATATACACGATTTTGTCAATTGCTGCATTAGAATGTAGTCACGTTATATCACATCATAAACTGAAAGAAAACTCTCGCTGTTGGCTGTGCTAAGTGACATGCACCAACGCTTCTAAACAAATTGCAATTTAACAGATTAAAAAAAAAAAAACCAAAAAAAACAGACTCTATATGACAAATCGGATTTCCCAATCTTACTCAAATTACCACAATATGAATCTATCAAACTGAGCCGAGCAAGCACAAACACTTATTTTTTTAAAAGGTTGAAAGGGCAGTTGTTTCCGGAAGGAACATAACTATATACATCCAGTTTACTCTTTTGTGAAAAACAGATTCCTATTGGATGCATGCTCTGATGTTATTACTCGAAAATCCGTATAATCTGATTGGTTTTTAAAAAATAGTACATGTTACAGAAATTCTTATTGGCACAGAATCTGCGCAGAATGATCTCCGTGAACGCACCCGATTTCCACGATCCTTGGTATGACCCAGGAACCTAAATCATGGGACCAATCACAGAACAGACTATCAAAAACAGCGGATGTTTACAGAGGAATGTAAATTGGCTGAAGATACGCAGACTTGACCAAGATAACGAATGCTACATTTACAGTATGTTACTTTGACAACAAAATATAGAAAACATGTTAATGTTAATTTAGGTTTATAACGTTAAACTATATATAAGTGCATGGGCGAATCCAGACTTTCGTGAAGGGGGAGGGCAGGTGGGGTCATGAAGGATATATACCTGATACGAAATATACCGCTAAAGTAAACTATATTTTGACATTTACTGTACAGAATATTCTTTATTTTGCATAGTTTATGCCGTGGGTGCATTCTGTATATAGCTAACGGTATATATCATTATGGATTGGTTTTCTCATAAGTCGTCAAAAAGAGTTGTGTTGGATGTTATCTTATGAATATTTCAACAACCTTATTAACATCAATATCAATCAAGTGATAATGCATGTTCATTAAAATTAGAGCAGCTAACCGATCTTCAACATCCATCATGTGATAATGCATGTTCATTCGAATTAGAGCAGTTAACCAATCTTCAATATCTATCATGTGATAATGCATGTTCATTAGAATTAGAGCAGCTAACCGATCTTCAACATCCATCATGTGATAATGCATGTTCAATAGAATTAGAGCAGCTAACCAATCTTCAATATCCATCATGTGACAATGCATGTTCATTAAAATTAGAGCAGCTAACCGATCTTCAATATCCATCATGTGATAATGCATGTTCATTCGAATTAGAGCAGCTAACCAATCTTCAATATCCATCATGTGATAATGCATGTTCATTCGAATTAGAGCAGCTAACCGATCTTCAGTATCTATCATGTGATAATGCATGTTCATTAGAATTAGAGCAGCTAACCTATCTTAAGTATCTATCATGTGATAATGCATGTTCATTAGAATTAGAGCAGCTAACCGATCTTCCCCCATCGTAGACCTTAGCACTGTTTTGGTACGTAGAGGTCTACTCGGGCCTAAATTTAAAACCCGATCCGATCCCGACCCTATCTCTAATATAACCCTTGAAATATTTGCATACCTGACCCAGCCATCTTAAATATATTCCTAACATACATTATTGAAACCAAGTACCTTCAGTGTAGAGTATTCCTGGTTTCCAGGTAAAACGTAAATAAATAAAGAAAACAATTACTCTCAATTAATCATCTCTCATTTACTTCCTTTCCTAGTAATCCAACACTGCACAATTTGAAAGACAAAAGGCTTCTTCAAAACTTTGTTACCACTTTTATTATCACTGAATACCACAATATCGTAATTTTAGACGCTCCCTTCATCAGCGGGATGCTCCACTGGTACACATTCTACTGTTGAAATAGTTTACCTTTTTTTTTTTTTTTTTTTTAACTCTATCAGCCTATATACAGATGACCCGCTTTGTATCACGATTGCCGTGCGGGTCATGACATTAACTTGAGTTTCCAGTTTGCCTAAGACGGCACGTTACCAGTGCGAGAAAGAAAGCAAGCTTTCAAATGAAGGCAGAATTAAAGAGCAGTGTTTTAATACTGTACATTTAGTCGTTTTTTTTACATTTAAACAAATGGATATAGTTTAGGTTATAGTGAGCGGGTTTGTGAGATGATATTAAGTGGGTAATTTCTCAAGGAACCTATGAGCACAATTCTCCAAATCCTAGCAAAAAGCAAGATGTACTTACAGATGAGCAGAAGGTGGCACTTTAGCACCCTTCCATGTCAAGATTTGTGCATTGGATATACAAAAGTAGAACTGAGCATCACATTCACCAGGAAACACTACATTACAATCCTATCCTTATTTTAAACACTAGAGACCTCTTAGAGTTGGCTTGAATTGGATCAAGAGATTTTAATCTTTACAACGCCCCCATATTGAAAATGTTCAGAGGTGTTGTGTAAATCGTACTAAAACAAAAGTTAGGAGAATGGCTTTAATGTTTTTAGCAAGCACACCTTATATTTTAGTCTTGGAAGAATAAAAGAAAGCAGTTTATTTTCAAAACTGACCAAGACAATTTGCTCTTCCATTTATACACTTTTCAATACATTGCTTTTCTGTTTGAATATGAATTTTACTTAATACAGTATGTGTTGCTGAGACATTATTCTCTGTTAACCCAGCAGACTGACTACCACTATGCAACAAAATAGGGTTACCTTTTAAGTAATTTTGCTTTCACACCAAATAGAAAAAGGACATAGATTAGTGGTCAAGTGAAAGCAAAATTTTATATATATATATATATATATATATATATATAATTTGCTACTCACCCCTACAAAATCTCTTTCTATGTATTCTGATTGAGTACAGATAAAAGTTCTATAAAACAACAAGGACTGACTATTTTCAGCAAGTGTCTGTACATTACAGCTTCAGTGTCTACATGTGAATTAAGCTACTTGCTGAAAGTATAACATTCTGCTGTAGGCAATGCAGTGTAGCCTTAATATTTAAAAAAGGAAAAACTTGTGTTTTTTCTACATAGATGATCCTAAGCAAACCTTTCTTGGTGGAGCTACAATATTAAGTATTTAATATACAATTTGAAAAAAAAGGAAATGGAGTGATTACCAGCACTTAAAACATAACAATTTAGTAGCACAAATGTTACCCTTATTAACATGCAGATGTGGTACTGTATACATTGGAAATATGTCAAAAACAAAAACTTAATACCGTAATGTATTTTTTAATTAGATTTAGAAAACAGAAAACAGAAATAACAACAGGGAATCACATTACAAAATTAATTAATGCAAGGTGTATTAGGATCCAAGTGGGAATTCCTTCCCAGCTATTTCTGATCTGGAAGATAGGATGTGGTCTACCACAACTGTTGAGAGTCGTTATCAATTATGGGGTCTGATCCAGCACTAAATCACTGCATAAACATGTTCCATTCATTCGACAGTGCATCAAAACACGATGACCATTCTAGAACCACATTTTTTTTCAATATACACAGTGTGTATAAAACTTTTAACATGATAGTTGTAATAGTAAAAAACATAAAATGTGTTAATGTTTTTGGGGTGGACTGACATCTATCGGTATTCTATTGGGGCTGACTGACCCATATTTCTTGAAATAACCCTACAAAAGCTGAAACCACTTTTCCTAAGTGGCATGCTGGTCAGAGTATATTAGAAGTTCAACTGAGAGGGATCTGTAATACCAAGACATTAGAAGTCCTGAAATCCAAGTCATTATTTAGTAAGTATGTACAAATGTGCAAAAAAATACATGGAATATGACCATTACTCTTAGGGCACACAAAGCTATGGTTGTTGAGTCTTGTATGGTGTGCCATAGGAATTCTCATATACTACCAGAAGCAACTCATAGGCTGATGTAGTTCATATTCAAAAAATACTTACCACACCCCAACTAACTCTGTTGAATATTGGTTAGTGAACTGTAGGCAAATTTCAAATTTGCCCTGCAAAGGCAAAATTCTTTATCTACATTAACATGTACAGTACATACAATAGAGTTTAGCCAGTTTACATGAAAAATAAAACAATCCCCCTCCCACCCATTACCCTTAGTATGCTGCAAAAATAAAAGCATGTAAACTTAGTGTAAATAAAGCAGAAGGTAAATAGGTAAATATAACCAGTGCTGACAATACTGCACCAATTTGTCCATATAACAATTCCATTTCTTTTTTTTAAACACATTTCATTCTTTAAACAAATCTAAAAATAACTGGTAAAATTATCGTTCCACACAAAATAAGATAAGGTTTAAAGACGCCAGCTGTACCTTGACCTGCAAAAACTGAAAAAAGCACATTGCTTTTTTGATTCAATATTTTATAGCATCGGTAGTGCGAAAAACACACTTGAACGGTGAATCATGAATGGTTAATGTCTGCTAGGATGGGTCAATACAAGGCAAGAGTACAGCCTGATTAACTTCAAACCTTTTCCACTTTATGACCATTCAACAGTACTTCTTCAGAAAGCCAACAAATAAACCCAGCTCTCAAAAGTGGCTTATTATGGCTTAGTTGTCATGCAAGGGTAACAGCTGCAGGTAAGAGAGATGCAGGAGAACCCATTTTTTCTTTAAGCTGTTTGGGTGGGTTTAAACCAGACAGAAGACATTATTTATTGCTACCACATTTCCAGGTAATACAATTAAGAATTAAACACTCATTATAAAGATTAAAGAGACAATGTTCTAATTAAGGACCAACCAATCACAATCACAATGAGCTACATAATGTATTTTTTTTTTTTAAACAGTTTAACTAAACACAGGTTATAAATACACATGCTATTACAAAATTCAAAGACAATCCGTTCATTAATAATGCATGCATTCTTTTTAAGCATGTGTATTTACAAGCTTCTACAACTTTGACCTGGTCATGGCATCCTGCCCCCACCTCCCTGCACTGGTTTACCAGAAAACTGGGCTTATTTTAATAAAATTGAAATAATGTTTCAAAATGTTATGTGAAAGTAACAAATGTTTCTTTACACAACATCAGAAGGAACACTGTTCACAATGAATAAATGGTTTATGAAGAATTCAAAATAAATCAAAATAAAATACTTTAAAAAGACCAATACTAAAGTAGCAGCTGGAAGTACTTTGAGACTTTAAATTGTGTTGCAAATATATTGCAGCACATCACAGCAAACAGGCAGCTATCCGAGTACTGGTAACATTTTCAAGGTGTACTATATATCAAAGTTTAACATCTGCCAATTTGGGTAAAAGTATATTTTTCCATGTCCTTGTACAAAAATTGTCGAAGTCAGAAACCATCTCAGTCCAAAATGATACAATGTGCAAAGAGATCAGTCAATATACTGTGAAAGCCAACGAAAGCCTTCACCGTATCCCTGTTTCTTCAGCACACTGCACATGAATACCTCCATAGGCCTTGCATTCATTTCCTTCAATGGCACATTGCCCTATAAGTAAACAAAAAGAAATATATTAAATCAAGAGAGACACAGAACACCAGCATTCAATGTGCAAGTGTAACGAGCAAGCTCATCCTACCTTTCCTGATGT
The DNA here is from genome assembly GCF_902713425.1 of Acipenser ruthenus. NCBI lineage: Eukaryota > Metazoa > Chordata > Actinopteri > Acipenseriformes > Acipenseridae > Acipenser > Acipenser ruthenus. The sequence goes on along the minus strand of NC_081195.1, from coordinate 12,860,371 downwards.
TTGACCATATAGACCAAAGATTTCCCGGAGTTTCTCTTCACTAATTGCTTCTGCCCGGTCAATCTTGTTGCCCAGAATAAGGACTGGCACATTTGAAATTGTCTCGTCTGTCAACAGTGCCTAAAGAGATAAAAAATATATAATTACATGGTGCGTAGTAGCCAAGTAGCTGGCATGACAACCAATGACATGACAAGACAAAAGATAAAATGGACAAGTGATTATAATATTATTTAAAAAATGTGGTATCATTTTTGGAGTAGGTTTAATAAAAAACGTGTATATTCCGAGACCCACGATATAGGACAACTAAACAAACGTGCTAATTGCATGCAGTAAAGAGATTGACAATGTAAAAGTTAACCAAGGGTACAACAATCATTATTGAAATATAATAGAATTTGACAGAAGCAATTTTATTCGGTTTGCTTTGAAACTCCAAATACATAAAACAAACACCTTTTGCGTTAACACTTAATTAAAATGAATAACCAATCTACAAATGAACCTAAGCAATTTTAGGCTCCCTCAAACATTTTTTCTGGGCGTAAATGATTTAACCATCTTAGCAATATAACCTGCAAAGTTAAGCGAATGTAAATTTGATCTTACGTCAAGCTCAATTTTAGATTCAGCAAGGCGTGACAAATCTGCACAGTCCACTAGGAAGACAATTCCATTTATAGCTGGGAGGTAATTCTTCCAAACCCTTCGTGCTGTGTAGAAAGAAAATAATCTTAACAGAATTGTTTAATTCTGAATGCTCCAATTATAACACGACAACATTTTCAATTTTATAGGCAGATTATGGAATGAGGGTCAAATGAGTGAATTGATTAGTATAACTATATAATAAGGCAGTTTGGCCTGAATTCAATAAAAGTGTGTTCTGGTTTCCAATTCTTTACTCCCAACCCTCGGACAAATGAGTGTCACAAAACAGAGTTTTGTTCACTCCTGGTTACACCCTTAAAATAAAGCTACTTAAAAATAACAATATATAGCCACTCAGGTTGTGAGTTTGAAGGAGTTTTCTTTCAAAGCAATATTTCAGAATCTTATGGGGATACATAGTACATAACAAATGTTTATACAACATGTGTTCAGAGTTCTAGCATTGAAAAACGTGTATGCAAAACTAGAGAGGAAATAACTTGTTCTTAATGGATCTCAATTTGGAATGTACTTTGCATTCACTTAAATCCGGAATGGCACAATGACTTGGCAAAACACAGTATTAAAAATGTGAGAAGTACCTTGATATAAGGAAAATAAGATCCCGTTCACACTACTGGGCTGGGCCGCACCATATTTAGGTCTGCAACCCCGTTCACATTTGCGTTTTTAAAGGTGCCTTTGCACGTTCACATATGTGACTATCAGGTTGTACACAATGACAGACAAGACAAACTCACGACTGACCACCTAATAGTACTACTGCTCCCTCCTAAGGAAAGACACGACATTAAATAATGTTAAATAATGTTTCTTCTCATTTATACGGAATTTTTTTAACCTGCATAAATACCATCTTTGTTTACAAACACGATTGTTAAACTACTCTCCTTTACTCGTTATTATTCTCTAGTCCCTAACCATTACTAGTCAAGACTGAATATTAGCATTACCCCTTCTCTTGGAAGATTACCGAACATATGGCTATATAACAAAACTCTTGTCCCACATGTAAACGACAACTTCATTAAGGGAAGCGCCGTAATCTAAATACAGCAATACACCGTCACATATCAAATACACTTTGCTAAACAACATGCACAGTACTTAAACCACTGCTCTAGCGCCAGTAGAATAACGTTAACAATAATAACACAACAACAGGCATTGAAATATTACAGTGAGGGTCTCACCCTCACATGGTGCGTCAACGATCTTAATTTTATTATTATTATCATTATATTTCTTAGCAAACGCCCTTATCCAGGGCGACTTACAATTGTTACAAGATATCACATTATTTCTACATACAATTACCCATTTATACAGTTTGGTTTTTACTGGAGCAATCTAGTTAAAGTACCTTGCTCAAGGGTACAACAGCAGTGTCCCCCACCGGGGATTGAACCCACGACCCTCCGGTCAAGAGTCCAGAGCCCTAGCCACTACTCCACACTGCTGCCCTATTTCAATATTTGTGGATGAGAATGGTATTGTGTGTGTGTGCGTAAAAGCAAGCAGCTAAAAGAAATGATCAGCGTTTTAATGTAAAGACGCACACTTCTGTAGCTATGTATATCATTGCGTGCAAAATAAACAATGGTGGCTGAAGTCGCCAGTACCATTATTGAGATCCACAATCCTGCAGTTTTTATATTTATCGCTTAGTTACCAAATAACAGGAAGAAAATGCAATTGTGACAAATTAAGCATAATTATGAAAGCACTGCAGCTCGTATATTATGTGAAAGAAACAACCTGAACTTTAACCCGCTAGATTTTTTAAAATGTAATATTTTTATAATAAAAGTTGTATGATGTAGAAATGCCCTGGGCCGCCTCAAATCACAAGTGTGAACGGGGTCTAATTCAATAAAAAAATTTTTAAAAAAAACATGCATTATTACAAATGCAGAATATATATTGCCCAACGAAGCGAAGAAAATGCTATGATAGTAATCTGTTTGGCTGATACATTATAAACTTGGTGTGAAGCTTAATCACGTGTTAGATCATCACATATGCACATTTTAATCACAGTTTTACAGTACGTTTGTCCAATTCCCCTTTGTTAGAACATTAAATTAAAATAACATTAAAATACAACTAAATTAGCAATACAAAACTTCTCATGAAGATGTACTAATAAATAAATTATGGCTAAAAGCAATATTCTTACCCTGTGCGTGTCCACCAAGATCAAATGTGGTGAAAGTCATTCCAGCAATTGTCAACTCCTCTGACGCTGTAAAACGAAAAGTTTAAAAACGTACAATTCAGACCAGTCAGCTGGATAATCTAAGTTTTTTTTTTTTATTTGAGCCGTGTTATTAGATTGGTATATTGTAATCTATTAAAGCCAACGGCACATAATACTGCAAGATTCAATTGAATTTTCATTATGCTCAGACAAACTTATTTGATATACCTGTATTTAGGTTTGTATAAATTCCAATGGAGAAACAAATGCGAGTAACACATTAATTGTTAATTCTAAGGAAAGTAAATCTGAAAAATTGTGGATGGCAGGGAGGGAATCACATTTCTCATAGTGGAGACATATTCACAATCTACATATGGAAAGTTGTGTGTGGGAGATTCAAATGTCCTTTTGAAAATAAAGTTTCCTTTTTTCAAACTTCAGCTCTGTATTTAACTGTCTTCTTCTAAATCAGCTTAAATAAATCTCACAATTTCTACCAGATGTGTGCATTTTAACATGCTGTTCAGCTGTATGACTAGTGAAATACTGCAATTCTGCCAGGTGTAAAAAGGCAAAATATCCCTGCTTCTCATTTTTCTTATTACTTTTAAAGAAACTGCTGACACATCGAATGTTGTTTTCTCCTACAAAAGACCATCAATGAATACATTTAATTAACCCAAAGAGTTTGTGTTGCTCAGCCCTCTAGGGCACTTCGAATTAAGAATGTGTTGTTTCTGGATCTCAAAGTTGGTTGGAAAGGCTCACTAATGTGTTTTCTTTTTTTTCTTTTAAAACACAAAATAGGATTTTAGAAAATCAAGTTACTTACTCGGATGTAGTGTGGGAACATGTTGCCCCAATCTGTCATCTTTTAGCATATGTAGCAACGTTGTCTTGCCAGCATTATCTAAACCAAGGAACACTAATTTTCCAGATTTCTTGTACAAACCTGCAAGATCCAAGAACATGATGTT